>NW_026089419.1:300000-600000 GCF_933775445.1 Argentina anserina | reverse complement strand
CCAATTGTGTATCTTTTCATTTCTCGTTTGAGTATCTTTCTGTAAGGCTTCTGATGCGAGTTTCTATTGTATTTGAGAGTTTTGCAAGTGTGGGAGTGTGTTTCTTTCAAACTGAGTATCTTTACATCGTTTGCGTATCTTTACTATTCCAATTGTGTATCTTTTCATTTCTCGTTTGAGTATCTATCTGTAAGGCTTCTGATGCGAGTTTCTATTGTATTTGAGAGTTTTGCAAGTGTGGGAGTGTGTTTCTTTCAAACTGAGTATCTTTACATCGTTTGCGTATCTTTACTATTCCAATTGTGTATCTTTACATCGTTTGCGTATCTTTACTATTCCAATTGTGTATCTTTTCATTTCTCGTTTGAGTATCTTTCTGTAAGGCTTCTGATGCGAGTTTCTATTGTATTTGAGAGTTTTGCAAGTGTGGGATTGTGTTTCTTTCAAACTGAGTATCTTTACATCGTTTGTGTATCTTTACATCGTTTGCGTATGTTTACTATTCCAATTGTGTATCTTTTCATTTCTCGTTTGAGTATCTTTCTGTAAAGCTTCTGATGCGAGTTTCTATTAAATTTGAGAGTTTTGCAAGTGTGGGAGTGTGTTTCTTTCAAACTGAGTATCTTTACATCGTTTGTGTATCTTTACATCGTTTGCGTATGTTTACTATTCCAATTGTGTATCTTTTCATTTCTCGTTTGAGTATCTTTCTGTAAAGCTTCTGATGCGAGTTTCTATTAAATTTGAGAGTTTTGCAAGTGTGGGAGTGTGTTTCTTTCAAACTGAGTATCTTTACATCGTTTGCGTATCTTTACTATTCCAATTGTGTATCTTTTCATTTCTCGTTTGAGTATCTTTCTGTAAGGCTTCTGATGCGAGTTTCTATTGTATTTGAGAGTTTTGCAAGTGTGGGAGTGTGGTTCTTTCAAACTGAGTATCTTTACATCGTTTGCGTATCTTTACTATTCCAATTGTGTATCTTTACATCGTTTGCGTATCTTTACTATTCCAATTGTGTATCTTTTCATTTCTCGTTTGAGTATCTTTCTGTAACGCTTCTGATGCGAGTTTCTATTGTAATTGAGAGTTTTGCAAGTGTGGGAGTGTGTTTCTTTCAAACTGAGTATCTTTACATCGTTTGCGTATCTTTACTATTCCAATTGTGTATCTTTTCATTTCTCGTTTGAGTATCTTTCTGTAAGGCTTCTGATGCGAGTTTCTATTGTATTTGAGAGTTTTGCAAGTGTGGGAGTGTGTTTCTTTCAAACTGAGTATCTTTACATCGTTTGCGTATCTTTACTATTCCAATTGTGTATCTTTACATCGTTTGCGTATCTTTACTATTCCAATTGTGTATCTTTTCATTTCTCGTTTGAGTATCTTTCTGTAAGGCTTCTGATGCGAGTTTCTATTGTATTTGAGAGTTTTGCAAGTGTGGGAGTGTGTTTCTTTCAAACTGAGTATCTTTACATCGTTTGCGTATCTTTACTATTCCAATTGTGTATCTTTACATCGTTTGCGTATCTTTACTATTCCAATTGTGTATCTTTTCATTTCTCGTTTGAGTATCTTTCTATATGGCTTCTGATGCGAGTTTCTATTGTATTTGAGAGTTTTGCAAGTGTGGGAGTGTGTTTCTTTCAAACTGAGTATCTTTACATCGTTTGCGTATCTTTACTATTCCAATTGTGTATCTTTACATCGTTTGCGTATCTTTACTATTCCAATTGTGTATCTTTTCATTTCTCGTTTGAGTATCTTTCTGTAAGGCTTCTGATGCGAGTTTCTATTGTATTTGAGAGTTTTGCAAGTGTGGGAGTGTGTTTCTTTCAAACTGAGTATCTTTACATCGTTTGCGTATCTTTACTATTCCAATTGTGTATCTTTTCATTTCTCGTTTGAGTATCTATCTGTAAGGCTTCTGATGCGAGTTTCTATTGTATTTGAGAGTTTTGCAAGTGTGGGAGTGTGTTTCTTTCAAACTGAGTATCTTTACATCGTTTGCGTATCTTTACTATTCCAATTGTGTATCTTTACATCGTTTGCGTATCTTTACTATTCCAATTGTGTATCTTTTCATTTCTCGTTTGAGTATCTTTCTGTAAGGCTTCTGATGCGAGTTTCTATTGTATTTGAGAGTTTTGCAAGTGTGGGATTGTGTTTCTTTCAAACTGAGTATCTTTACATCGTTTGTGTATCTTTACATCGTTTGCGTATGTTTACTATTCCAATTGTGTATCTTTTCATTTCTCGTTTGAGTATCTTTCTGTAAAGCTTCTGATGCGAGTTTCTATTAAATTTGAGAGTTTTGCAAGTGTGGGAGTGTGTTTCTTTCAAACTGAGTATCTTTACATCGTTTGCGTATCTTTACTATTCCAATTGTGTATCTTTTCATTTCTCGTTTGAGTATCTTTCTGTAAGGCTTCTGATGCGAGTTTCTATTGTATTTGAGAGTTTTGCAAGTGTGGGAGTGTGGTTCTTTCAAACTGAGTATCTTTACATCGTTTGCGTATCTTTACTATTCCAATTGTGTATCTTTACATCGTTTGCGTATCTTTACTATTCCAATTGTGTATCTTTTCATTTCTCGTTTGAGTATCTTTCTGTAAGGCTTCTGATGCGAGTTTCTATTGTATTTGAGAGTTTTGCAAGTGTGGGAGTGTGTTTCTTTCAAACTGAGTATCTTTACATCGTTTGCGTATCTTTACTATTCCAATTGTGTATCTTTTCATTTCTCGTTTGAGTATCTTTCTGTAAGGCTTCTGATGCGAGTTTCTATTGTATTTGAGAGTTTTGCAAGTGTGGGAGTGTGTTTCTTTCAAACTGAGTATCTTTACATCGTTTGCGTATCTTTACTATTCCAATTGTGTATCTTTACATCGTTTGCGTATCTTTACTATTCCAATTGTGTATCTTTTCATTTCTCGTTTGAGTATCTTTCTGTAAGGCTTCTGATGCGAGTTTCTATTGTATTTGAGAGTTTTGCAAGTGTGGGATTGTGTTTCTTTCAAACTGAGTATCTTTACATCGTTTGTGTATCTTTACATCGTTTGCGTATGTTTACTATTCCAATTGTGTATCTTTTCATTTCTCGTTTGAGTATCTTTCTGTAAAGCTTCTGATGCGAGTTTCTATTAAATTTGAGAGTTTTGCAAGTGTGGGAGTGTGTTTCTTTCAAACTGAGTATCTTTACATCGTTTGCGTATCTTTACTATTCCAATTGTGTATCTTTTCATTTCTCGTTTGAGTATCTTTCTGTAAGGCTTCTGATGCGAGTTTCTATTGTATTTGAGAGTTTTGCAAGTGTGGGAGTGTGGTTCTTTCAAACTGAGTATCTTTACATCGTTTGCGTATCTTTACTATTCCAATTGTGTATCTTTACATCGTTTGCGTATCTTTACTATTCCAATTGTGTATCTTTTCATTTCTCGTTTGAGTATCTTTCTGTAACGCTTCTGATGCGAGTTTCTATTGTAATTGAGAGTTTTGCAAGTGTGGGAGTGTGTTTCTTTCAAACTGAGTATCTTTACATCGTTTGCGTATCTTTACTATTCCAATTGTGTATCTTTTCATTTCTCGTTTGAGTATCTTTCTGTAAGGCTTCTGATGCGAGTTTCTATTGTATTTGAGAGTTTTGCAAGTGTGGGAGTGTGTTTCTTTCAAACTGAGTATCTTTACATCGTTTGCGTATCTTTACTATTCCAATTGTGTATCTTTACATCGTTTGCGTATCTTTACTATTCCAATTGTGTATCTTTTCATTTCTCGTTTGAGTATCTTTCTGTAAGGCTTCTGATGCGAGTTTCTATTGTATTTGAGAGTTTTGCAAGTGTGGGAGTGTGTTTCTTTCAAACTGAGTATCTTTACATCGTTTGCGTATCTTTACTATTCCAATTGTGTATCTTTACATCGTTTGCGTATCTTTACTATTCCAATTGTGTATCTTTTCATTTCTCGTTTGAGTATCTTTCTATATGGCTTCTGATGCGAGTTTCTATTGTATTTGAGAGTTTTGCAAGTGTGGGAGTGTGTTTCTTTCAAACTGAGTATCTTTACATCGTTTGCGTATCTTTACTATTCCAATTGTGTATCTTTACATCGTTTGCGTATCTTTACTATTCCAATTGTGTATCTTTTCATTTCTCGTTTGAGTATCTTTCTGTAAGGCTTCTGATGCGAGTTTCTATTGTATTTGAGAGTTTTGCAAGTGTGGGAGTGTGTTTCTTTCAAACTGAGTATCTTTACATCGTTTGCGTATCTTTACTATTCCAATTGTGTATCTTTTCATTTCTCGTTTGAGTATCTTTCTGTAAGGCTTCTGATGCGAGTTTCTATTGTATTTGAGAGTTTTGCAAGTGTGGGAGTGTGTTTCTTTCAAACTGAGTATCTTTACATCGTTTGCGTATCTTTACTATTCCAATTGTGTATCTTTACATCGTTTGCGTATCTTTACTATTCCAATTGTGTATCTTTTCATTTCTCGTTTGAGTATCTTTCTGTAAGGCTTCTGATGCGAGTTTCTATTGTATTTGAGAGTTTTGCAAGTGTGGGATTGTGTTTCTTTCAAACTGAGTATCTTTACATCGTTTGTGTATCTTTACATCGTTTGCGTATCTTTACTATTCCAATTGTGTATCTTTTCATTTCTCGTTTGAGTATCTTTCTGTAAAGCTTCTGATGCGAGTTTCTATTAAATTTGAGAGTTTTGCAAGTGTGGGAGTGTGTTTCTTTCAAACTGAGTATCTTTACATCGTTTGCGTATCTTTACTATTCCAATTGTGTATCTTTTCATTTCTCGTTTGAGTATCTTTCTGTAAGGCTTCTGATGCGAGTTTCTATTGTATTTGAGAGTTTTGCAAGTGTGGGAGTGTGGTTCTTTCAAACTGAGTATCTTTACATCGTTTGCGTATCTTTACTATTCCAATTGTGTATCTTTACATCGTTTGCGTATCTTTACTATTCCAATTGTGTATCTTTTCATTTCTCGTTTGAGTATCTTTCTGTAACGCTTCTGATGCGAGTTTCTATTGTAATTGAGAGTTTTGCAAGTGTGGGAGTGTGTTTCTTTCAAACTGAGTATCTTTACATCGTTTGCGTATCTTTACTATTCCAATTGTGTATCTTTTCATTTCTCGTTTGAGTATCTTTCTGTAAGGCTTCTGATGCGAGTTTCTATTGTATTTGAGAGTTTTGCAAGTGTGGGAGTGTGTTTCTTTCAAACTGAGTATCTTTACATCGTTTGCGTATCTTTACTATTCCAATTGTGTATCTTTACATCGTTTGCGTATCTTTACTATTCCAATTGTGTATCTTTTCATTTCTCGTTTGAGTATCTTTCTGTAAGGCTTCTGATGCGAGTTTCTATTGTATTTGAGAGTTTTGCAAGTGTGGGAGTGTGTTTCTTTCAAACTGAGTATCTTTACATCGTTTGCGTATCTTTACTATTCCAATTGTGTATCTTTACATCGTTTGCGTATCTTTACTATTCCAATTGTGTATCTTTTCATTTCTCGTTTGAGTATCTTTCTATTTGGCTTCTGATGCGAGTTTCTATTGTATTTGAGAGTTTTGCAAGTGTGGGAGTGTGTTTCTTTCAAACTGAGTATCTTTACATCGTTTGCGTATCTTTACTATTCCAATTGTGTATCTTTACATCGTTTGCGTATCTTTACTATTCCAATTGTGTATCTTTTCATTTCTCGTTTAGGAATCTTTCTGTAACGCTTCTGATGCGAGTGTCTATTGTATTTGAGAGTTTTGCAAGTGTGGGAGTGTGTTTCTTTCAAACTGAGTATCTTTACATCGTTTGCGTATCTTTACTATTCCAATTGTGTATCTTTACATCGTTTGCGTATCTTTACTATTCCAATTGTGTATCTTTTCATTTCTCGTTTGAGTATCTTTCTATAAGGCTTCTGATGCGAGTTTCTATTGTATTTGAGAGTTTTGCAAGTGTGGGAGTGTGTTTCTTTCAAACTGAGTATCTTTACATCGTTTGCGTATCTTTACTATTCCAATTGTGTATCTTTACATCGTTTGCGTATCTTTACTATTCCAATTGTGTATCTTTTCATTTCTCGTTTGAGTATCTTTCTGTAAGGCTTCTGATGAGAGTTTCTATTGTATTTGAGAGTTTTGCAAGTGTGGGAGTGTGTTTCTTTCAAACTGAGTATCTTTACATCGTTTGCGTATCTTTACTATTCCAATTGTGTATCTTTACATTGTTTGCGTATCTTTACTATTCCAATTGTGTATCTTTACATCGTTTGCGTATCTTTACTATTCCAATTGTGTATCTTTTCATTTCTCGTTTGACTATCTTTCTGTAAGGCTTCTGATGCGAGTTTCTATTGTATTTGAGAGTTTTGCAAGTGTGGGAGTGTGTTTCTTTCAAACTGAGTATCTTTACATCGTTTGCGTATCTTTACTATTCCAATTGTGTATCTTTACATCGTTTGCGTATCTTTACTATTCCAATTGTGTATCTTTTCATTTCTCGTTTGAGTATCTTTCTGTAACGCTTCTGATGCGAGTTTCTATTGTATTTGAGAGTTTTGCAAGTGTGGGAGTGTGTTTCTTTCAAACTGAGTATCTTTACATCGTTTGCGTATCTTTACTATTCCAATTGTGTATCTTTACATCGTTTGCGTATCTTTACTATTCCAATTGTGTATCTTTTCATTTCTCGTTTGAGTATCTTTCTGTAACGCTTCTGATGCGAGTTTCTATTGTATTTGAGAGTTTGGCAAGTGTGGGAGTGTGTTTCTTTCAAACTGAGTATCTTTACATCGTTTGCGTATCTTTACTATTCCAATTGTGTATCTTTACATCGTTTGCGTATCTTTACTATTCCAATTGTGTATCTTTTCATTTCTCGTTTGAGTATCTTTCTGTATGGCTTCTGATGCGAGTTTCTATTGTATTTGAGAGTTTTGCAAGTGTGGGAGTGTGTTTCTTTCAAACTGAGTATCTTTACATCGTTTGCGTATCTTTACTATTCCAATTGTGTATCTTTACATCGTTTGCGTATCTTTACTATTCCAATTGTGTATCTTTTCATTTCTCGTTTGAGTATCTTTCTCTAAGGCTTCTGATGCGAGTTTCTATTGTATTTGAGAGTTTTGCAAGTGTGGGAGTGTGTTTCTATCAAACTGAGTATCTTTACATCGTTTGCGTATCTTTACTATTCCAATTGTGTATCTTTTCATTTCTCGTTTGAGTATCTTTCTGTATGGCTTCTGATGCGAGTTTCTATTGTATTTGAGAGTTTTGCAAGTGTGGGAGTGTGTTTCTTTCAAACTGAGTATCTTTACATCGTTTGCGTATCTTTACTATTCCAATTGTGTATCTTTACATCGTTTGCGTATCTTTACTATTCCAATTGTGTATCTTTTCATTTCTCGTTTGAGTATCTTTCTGTAAGGCTTCTGATGAGAGTTTCTATTGTATTTGAGAGTTTTGCAAGTGTGGGAGTGTGTTTCTTTCAAACTGAGTATCTTTACATCGTTTGCGTATCTTTACTATTCCAATTGTGTATCTTTACATCATTTGCGTATCTTTACTATTCCAATTGTGTATCTTTTCATTTCTCGTTTGAGTATCTTTCTGTAAGGCTTCTGATGAGAGTTTCTATTGTATTTGAGAGTTTTGCAAGTGTGGGAGTGTGTTTCTTTCAAACTGAGTATCTTTACATCGTTTGCGTATCTTTACTATTCCGATTGTGTATCTTTACATCGTTTGCGTATCTTTACTATTCCAATTGTGTATCTTTTCATTTCTCGTTTGAGTATCTTTCTGTAAGGCTTCTGATGAGAGTTTCTATTGTATTTGAGAGTTTTGCAAGTGTGGGAGTGTGTTTCTTTCAAACTGAGTATCTTTACATCATTTGCGTATCTTTACATCGTTTGCGTATGTTTACTATTCCAATTGTGTATCTTTTCATTTCTCGTTTGAGTATCTTTCTGTAAGGCTTCTGATGTGAGTTTCTATTGTATTTGAGAGTTTTGCAAGTGTGGGAGTGTGTTTCTTTCAAACTGAGTATCTTTACATCGTTTGCGTATCTTTACTATTCCAATTGTGTATCTTTACATCGTTTGCGTATCTTTACTATTCCAATTGTGTATCTTTTCATTTCTCGTTTGAGTATCCTTCTGTAAGGCTTCTGATGCGAGTTTCTATTGTATTTGAGAGTTTTGCAAGTGTGGGAGTGTGTTTCTTTCAAACTGAGTATCTTTACATCATTTGCGTATCTTTACATCGTTTGCGTATGTTTACTATTCCAATTGTGTATCTTTTCATTTCTCGTTTGAGTATCCTTCTGTAAGGCTTCTGATGCGAGTTTCTATTGTATTTGAGAGTTTTGCAAGTGTGGGAGTGTGTTTCTTTCAAACTGAGTATCTTTACATCGTTTGCGTATCTTTACTATTCCAATTGTGTATCTTTACATCGTTTGCGTATCTTTACTATTCCAATTGTGTATCTTTTCATTTCTCGTTTGAGTATCCTTCTGTAAGGCTTCTGATGCGAGTTTCTATTGTATTTGAGAGTTTTGCAAGTGTGGGAGTGTGTTTCTTTCAAACTGAGTATCTTTACATCGTTTGCGTATCTTTACTATTCCAATTGTGTATCTTTACATCGTTTGCGTATGTTTACTATTCCAATTGTGTATCTTTTCATTTCTCGTTTGAGTATCTTTCTGTAAGGCTTCTGATGCGAGTTTCTATTGTATTTGAGAGTTTTGCAAGTGTGGGAGTGTGTTTCTTTCAAACTGAGTATCTTTACATCGTTTGTGTATCTTTACATCGTTTGCGTATGTTTACTATTCCAATTGTGTATCTTTTCATTTCTCGTTTGAGTATCTTTCTGTAAAGCTTCTGATGCGAGTTTCTATTAAATTTGAGAGTTTTGCAAGTGTGGGAGTGTGTTTCTTTCAAACTGAGTATCTTTACATCGTTTGCGTATCTTTACTATTCCAATTGTGTATCTTTTCATTTCTCGTTTGAGTATCTTTCTGTAAGGCTTCTGATGCGAGTTTCTATTGTATTTGAGAGTTTTGCAAGTGTGGGAGTTTGTTTATTTCAAACTGAGTATCTTTACATCGTTTGCGTATCTTTACTATTCCAATTGTGTATCTTTACATCGTTTGCGTATCTTTACTATTCCAATTGTGTATCTTTTCATTTCTCGTTTGAGTATCTTTCTGTAACGCTTCTGATGCGAGTTTCTATTGTAATTGAGAGTTTTGCAAGTGTGGGAGTGTGTTTCTTTCAAACTGAGTATCTTTACATCGTTTGCGTATCTTTACTATTCCAATTGTGTATCTTTACATCGTTTGCGTATCTTTACTATTCCAATTGTGTATCTTTTCATTTCTCGTTTGAATATCTTTCTGTAAGGCTTCTGATGCGAGTTTCTATTGTATTTGAGAGTTTTGCAAGTGTGGGAGTGTGTTTCTTTCAAACTGAGTATCTTTACATCATTTGCGTATCTTTACATCGTTTGCGTATGTTTACTATTCCAATTGTGTATCTTTTCATTTCTCGTTTGAGTATCTTTCTGTATGGCTTCTGATGCGAGTTTCTATTGTATTTGAGAGTTTTGCAAGTGTGGGAGTGTGTTTCTTTCAAACTGAGTATCTTTACATCGTTTGCGTATCTTTACTATTCCAATTGTGTATCTTTACATCGTTTGCGTATCTTTACTATTCCAATTGTGTATCTTTTCATTTCTCGTTTGAGTATCTTTCTGTAACGCTTCTGATGCGAGTTTCTATTGTATTTGAGAGTTTTGCAAGTGTGGGAGTGTGTTTCTTTCAAACTGAGTATCTTTACATCGTTTGCGTATCTTTACTATTCCAATTGTGTATCTTTTCATTTCTCGTTTGAGTATCTTTCTGTATGGCTTCTGATGCGAGTTTCTATTGTATTTGAGAGTTTTGCAAGTGTGGGAGTGTGTTTCTTTCAAACTGAGTATCTTTACATCGTTTGCGTATCTTTACTATTCCAATTGTGTATCTTTACATCGTTTGCGTATCTTTACTATTCCAATTGTGTATCTTTTCATTTCTCGTTTGAATATATTTCTGTAAGGCTTCTGATGCGAGTTTCTATTGTATTTGAGAGTTTTGCAAGTGTGGGAGGGTGTTTCTTTCAAACTGAGTATCTTTACATCATTTGCGTATCTTTACTATTCCAATTGTGTATCTTTTCATTTCTCGTTTGAGTATCTTTCTGTAAGGCTTTCTGATGCGAGTTTCTATTGAATTTGATAGTTTTGCAAGTGTGGGAGTGTGTTTCTTTTCAAACTGAGTATCTTTACATCGTTTGCGTATCTTTACTATTCCAATTGTGTATCTTTACATCGTTTGCGTATCTTTACTATTCCAATTGTGTATCTTTTCATTTCTCGTTTGAATATATTTCTGTAAGGCTTCTGATGCGAGTTTCTATTGTATTTGAGAGTTTTGCAAGTGTGGGAGGGTGTTTCTTTCAAACTGAGTATCTTTACATCATTTGCGTATCTTTACTATTCCAATTGTGTATCTTTTCATTTCTCGTTTGAGTATCTTTCTGTAAGGCTTCTGATGCGAGTTTCTATTGTATTTGAGAGTTTTGCAAGTGTGGGAGTGTGTTTCTTTCAAACTGAGTATCTTTACATCGTTTGCGTATCTTTACTATTCCAATTGTGTATCTTTACATCGTTTGCGTACCTTTACTATTCCAATTGTGTATCTTTTCATTTCTCGTTTGAGTATCTTTCTGTAACGCTTCTGATGCGAGTTTCTATTGTATTTGAGAGTTTTGCAAGTGTGGGAGTGTGTTTCTTTCAAACTGAGTATCTTTACATCGTTTGCGTATCTTTACTATTCCAATTGTGTATCTTTTCATTTCTCGTTTGAGTATCTTTCTGTATGGCTTCTGATGCGAGTTTCTATTGTATTTGAGAGTTTTGCAAGTGTGGGAGTGTGTTTCTTTCAAACTGAGTATCTTTACATCGTTTGCGTATCTTTACTATTCCAATTGTGTATCTTTTCATTTCTCGTTTGAGTATATTTCTGTAAGGCTTCTGATGCGAGTTTCTATTGAATTTGAGAGTTTTGCAAGTGTGGGAGTGTGTTTCTTTCAAACTGAGTATCTTTACATCGTTTGCGTATCTTCACTTTTCCAATTGTGTATCTTTACATCGTTTGCGTATCTTTACTATTCCAATTGGGTATCTTTTCATTTCTCGTTTGAGTATCTTTCTGTAAGGCTTTCTGATGCGAGTTTCTATTGAATTTGAGAGTTTTGCAAGTGTGGGAGTGTGTTTCTTTTTAAACTGAGTAGCTTTACATCGTTTGCGTATGTTTACTATTCCAATTGTGTATCTTTACATCGTTTGCGTATCTTTACTATTCCAATTGTGTATCTTTTCATTTCTCGTTTGAGTATCTTTCTGTAAGGATTGTGATGCCAGTTTCTATTAAACTTGAGAGTTTTGCAAGTGTGGGAGTGTGTTTCTTTCAAACTGAGTATCTTTACATCGTTTGCGTATCTTTACTATTCCAATTGTGTATCTTTTCATTTCTCGTTTGAGTATCTTTCTGTAAGGCTTCTGATGCGAGTTTCTATTGTATTTGAGAGTTTTGCAAGTGTGGGAGTGTGTTTCTTTCAAACTGAGTATCTTTACATCGTTTGCGTATCTTTACTATTCCAATTGTGTATCTTTTCATTTCTCGTTTGAGTATCTTTCTGTAAGGCTTCTGATGCGAGTTTCTATTGTATTTGAGAGTTTTGCAAGTGTGGGAGTGTGTTTCTTTCAAACTGAGTATCTTTACATCGTTTGCGTATCTTTACTATTCCAATTGTGTATCTTTACATCGTTTGCGTATCTTTACTATTCCAATTGTGTATCTTTTCATTTCTCGTTTGAGTATCTTTTTGTAACGCTTCTGATGCGAGTTTCTATTGTAATTGAGAGTTTTGCAAGTGTGGGAGTGTGTTTCTTTCAAACTGAGTATCTTTACATCGTTTGCGTATCTTTACTATTCCAATTGTGTATCTTTACATCGTTTGCGTATCTTTACTATTCCAATTGTGTATCTTTACATCGTTTGCGTATCTTTACTATTCCAATTGTGTATCTTTTCATTTCTCGTTTGAGTATCTTTCTGTAAGGCTTCTGATGCGAGTTTCTATTGTATTTGAGAGTTTTGCAAGTGTGGGAGTGTGTTTCTTTCAAACTGAGTATCTTTACATCGTTTGCGTATCTTTACTATTCCAATTGTGTATCTTTACATCGTTTGCGTATCTTTACTATTCCAATTGTGTATCTTTTCATTTCTCGTTTGAGTATCTTTCTGTATGGCTTCTGATGCGAGTTTCTAATGTATTTGAGAGTTTTGCAAGTGTGGGAGTGTGTTTCTTTCAAACTGAGTATCTTTACATCGTTTGCGTATCTTTACTATTTCAATTGTGTATCTTTACATCGTTTGCGTATCTTTACTATTCCAATTGTGTATCTTTTCATTTCTCGTTTGAATATATTTCTGTAAGGCTTCTGATGCGAGTTTCTATTGTATTTGAGAGTTTTGCAAGTGTGGGAGTGTGTTTCTTTCAAACTGAGTATCTTTACATCATTTGCGTATCTTTACATCGTTTGCGTATGTTTACTATTCCAATTGTGTATCTTTTCATTTCTCGTTTGAGTATCTTTCTCTAAGGCTTCTGATGTGAGTTTCTATTGTATTTGAGAGTTTTGCAAGTGTGGGAGTGTGTTTCTTTCAAACTGAGTATCTTTACATCGTTTGCGTATCTTTACTATTCCAATTGTGTATCTTTACATCGTTTGCGTATCTTTACTATTCCAATTGTGTATCTTTTCATTTCTCGTTTGAGTATCTTTCTGTAAGGCTTCTGATGCGAGTTTCTATTGTATTTGAAAGTTTTGCAAGTGTGGGAGTGTGTTTCTTTCAAACTGAGTATCTTTACATCGTTTGCGTATCTTTACTATTCCAATTGTGTATCTTTACATCGTTTGCGTATGTTTACTATTCCAATTGTGTATCTTTTCATTTCTCGTTTGAGTATCTTTCTGTATGGCTTCTGATGCGAGTTTCTAATGTATTTGAGAGTTTTGCAAGTGTGGGAGTGTGTTTCTTTCAAACTGAGTATCTTTACATCGTTTGCGTATCTTTACTATTCCAATTGTGTATCTTTACATCGTTTGCGTATCTTTACTATTCCAATTGTGTATCTTTTCATTTCTCGTTTGAATATATTTCTGTAAGGCTTCTGATGCGAGTTTCTATTGTATTTGAGAGTTTTGCAAGTGTGGGAGTGTGTTTCTTTCAAACTGAGTATCTTTACATCATTTGCGTATCTTTACATCGTTTGCGTATTTTTACTATTCCAATTGTGTATCTTTTCATTTCTCGTTTGAGTATCTTTCTCTAAGGCTTCTGATGTGAGTTTCTATTGTATTTGAGAGTTTTGCAAGTGTGGGAGTGTGTTTCTTTCAAACTGAGTATCTTTACATCGTTTGCGTATCTTTACTATTCCAATTGTGTATCTTTACATCGTTTGCGTATCTTTACTATTCCAATTGTGTATCTTTTCATTTCTCGTTTGAGTATCTTTCTGTAAGGCTTCTGATGCGAGTTTCTATTGTATTTGAGAGTTTTGCAAGTGTGGGAGTGTGTTTCTTTCAAACTGAGTATCTTTACATCGTTTGCGTATCTTTACTATTCCAATTGTGTATCTTTACATCGTTTGCGTATCTTTACTATTCCAATTGTGTATCTTTTCATTTCTCGTTTGAGTATCTTTCTGTAACGCTTCTGATGCGAGTTTCCATTGTAATTGAGAGTTTTGCAAGTGTGGGAGTGTGTTTCTTTCAAACTGAGTATCTTTACATCGTTTGCGTATCTTTACTATTCCTATTGTGTATCTTTACATCGTTTGCGTATCTTTACTATTCCAATTGTGTATCTTTACATCGTTTGCGTATCTTTACTATTCCAATTGTGTATCTTTTCATTTCTCGTTTGACTATCTTTCTGTAAGGCTTCTGATGCGAGTTTCTATTGTATTTGAGAGTTTTGCAAGTGTGGGAGTGTGTTTCTTTCAAACTGAGTATCTTTACATCGTTTGCGTATCTTTACTATTCCAATTGTGTATCTTTACATCGTTTGCGTATCTTTACTATTCCAATTGTGTATCTTTTCATTTCTCGTTTGAGTATCTTTCTGTAACGCTTCTGATGCGAGTTTCTATTGTATTTGAGAGTTTTGCAAGTGTGGGAGTGTGTTTCTTTCAAACTGAGTATCTTTACATCGTTTGCGTATCTTTACTATTCCAATTGTGTATCTTTTCGTTTCTCGTTTGAGTATCTTTCTGTATGGTTTCTGATGCGAGTTTCTATTGTATTTGAGAGTTTTGCAAGTGTGGGAGTGTGTTTCTTTCAAACTGAGTATCTTTACATCGTTTGCGTATCTTTACTATTCCAATTGTGTATCTTTTCATTTCTCGTTTGAGTATATTTCTGTAAGGCTTCTGATGCGAGTTTCTATTGAATTTGAGAGTTTTGGAAGTGTGGGAGTGTGTTTCTTTCAAACTGAGTATCTTTACATCGTTTGCGTATCTTCACTTTTCCAATTGTGTATCTTTACATCGTTTGCGTATCTTTACTATTCCAATTGGGTATCTTTTCATTTCTCGTTTGAGTATCTTTCTGTAAGGCTTTCTGATGCGAGTTTCTATTGAATTTGAGAGTTTTGCAAGTGTGGGAGTGTGTTTCTTTTTAAACTGAGTAGCTTTACATCGTTTGCGTATCTTTACTATTCCAATTGTGTATCTTTACATCGTTTGCGTATCTTTACTATTCCAATTGTGTATCTTTTCATTTCTCGTTTGAGTATCTTTCTGTAAGGCTTCTGATGCGAGTTTCTATTGTATTTGAGAGTTTTTCAAGTGTGGGAGTTTGTTTCTTTCACACTGAGTATCTTTACATCGTTTGCGTATCTTTACTATTCCAATTGTGTATCTTTTCATTTCTCGTTTGAGTATCTTTCTGTAAGGCTTCTGATGCGAGTTTCTATTGTATTTGAGAGTTTTGCAAGTGTGGCAGTGTGTTTCTTTCACACTGAGTATCTTTATATCGTTTGCGTATCTTTACTATTCCAATTGTGTATCTTTTCATTTCTCGTTTGAGTATCTTTCTGTATGGCTTCTGATGCGAGTTTCTATTGTATTTGAGAGTTTTACAAGTGTGGGAGTGTGTTTCTTTCAAACTGAGTATCTTTACATCGTTTGCGTATCTTTACTTTTCCAATTGTGTATCTTTTCATTTCTCGTTTGAGTATCTTTCTGTAAGGCTTCTGATGCGAGTTTCTATTGTATTTGAGAGTTTTGCAAGTGTGGCAGTGTGTTTCTTTCACACTGAGTATCTTTACATCGTTTGCGTATCTTTACTATTCCAATTGTGTATCTTTTCATTTCTCGTTTGAGTATCTTTCTGTATGGCTTCTGATGCGAGTTTCTATTGAATTTGAGAGTTTTGCAAGTGTGGGAGTGTGTTTCTTTTTAAACTGAGTAGCTTTACATCGTTTGCGTATGTTTACTATTCTAATTGTGTATCTTTACATCGTTTGCGTATCTTTACTATTCCAATTGTGTATCTTTTCATTTCTCGTTTGAGTATCTTTCTGTAAGGCTTGTGATGAGAGTTTCTATTAAATTTGAGAGTTTTGCAAGTGTGGGAGTGTGTTTCTTTCAAACTGAGTATCTTTACATCGTTTGCGTATCTTTACTATTCCAATTGTGTATCTTTACATCGTTTGCGTATCTTTACTATTCCAATTGTGTATCTTTTCATTTCTCGTTTGAATATATTTCTGTAAGGCTTCCGATGCGAGTTTCTATTGTATTTGAGAGTTTTGCAAGTGTGGGAGGGTGTTTCTTTCAAACTGAGTATCTTTACATCATTTGCGTATCTTTACTATTCCAATTGTGTATCTTTTCATTTCTCGTTTGAGTATCTTTCTGTATGGCTTCTGATGCGAGTTTCTATTGTATTTGAGAGTTTTGCAAGTGTGGGAGTGTGTTTCTTTCAAACTGAGTATCTTTACATCGTTTGCGTATCTTTACTATTCCAATTGTGTATCTTTTCATTTCTCGTTTGAGTATCTTTCTGTAAGGCTTCTGATGCGAGTTTCTATTGTATTTGAGAGTTTTGCAAGTGTGGGAGTTTGTTTCTTTTAAACTGAGTATCTTTACATCGTTTGCGTATCTTTACTATTCCAATTGGGTATCTTTACATTTCTCGTTTGAGTATCTTTCTGTAAGGCTTTCTAATGCGAGTTTCTATTGAATTTGAGAGTTTTGCAAGTGTGGGAGTGTGTTTCTTTTTAAACTGAGTATCTTTACATCGTTTGCGTATCTTTACTATTCCAATTGTGTATCTTTTCATTTCTCGTTTGAGTATCTTTCTGTAAGGCTTCTGATGCGAGTTTCTATTGTATTTGAGAGTTTTGCAAGTGTGGCAGTGTGTTTCTTTCACACTGAGTATCTTTACATCGTTTGCGTATCTTTACTATTCCAATTGTGTATCTTTTCATTTCTCGTTTGAGTATCTTTCTGTATGGCTTCTGATGCGAGTTTCTATTGTATTTGAGAGTTTTACAAGTGTGGGAGTGTGTTTCTTTCAAACTGAGTATCTTTACATCGTTCGCGTATCTTTACTTTTCCAATTGTGTATCTTTACATCGTTTGCGTATCTTTACTATTCCAATTGGGTATCTTTTCATTTCTCGTTTGAGTATCTTTCTGTAAGGCTTTCTGATGCGAGTTTCTATTGTATTTGAGAGTTTTGCAAGTGTGGCAGTGTGTTTCTTTTAAACTGAGTATCTTTACATCGTTTGCGTATCTTTACTATTCCAATTGTGTATCTTTTCATTTCTCGTTTGAGTATCTTTCTGTAAGGCTTCTGATGCGAGTTTCTATTGTATTTGAGAGTTTTGCAAGTGTGGCAGTGTGTTTCTTTCAAACTGAGTATCTTTACATCGTTTGCGTATCTTTACTATTCCAATTGTGTATCTTTTCGTTTCTCGTTTGAGTATCTTTCTGTATGGCTTCTGATGCGAGTTTCTATTGTATTTGAGAGTTTTGCAAGTGTGGGAGTGTGTTTCTTTCAAACTGAGTATCTTTACATCGTTTGCGTATCTTTACTATTCCAATTGTGTATCTTTTCATTTCTCGTTTGAGTATATTTCTGTAAGGCTTCTGATGCGAGTTTCTATTGAATTTGAGAGTTTTGGAAGTGTGGGAGTGTGTTTCTTTCAAACTGAGTATCTTTACATCGTTTGCGTATCTTCACTTTTCCAATTGTGTATCTTTACATCGTTTGCGTATCTTTACTATTCCAATTGGGTATCTTTTCATTTCTCGTTTGAGTATCTTTCTGTAAGGCTTTCTGATGCGAGTTTCTATTGAATTTGAGAGTTTTGCAAGTGTGGGAGTGTGTTTCTTTTTAAACTGAGTAGCTTTACATCGTTTGCGTATCTTTACTATTCCAATTGTGTATCTTTACATCGTTTGCGTATCTTTACTATTCCAATTGTGTATCTTTTCATTTCTCGTTTGAGTATCTTTCTGTAAGGCTTCTGATGCGAGTTTCTATTGTATTTGAGAGTTTTGCAAGTGTGGGAGTTTGTTTCTTTCACACTGAGTATCTTTACATCGTTTGCGTATCTTTACTATTCCAATTGTGTATCTTTTCATTTCTCGTTTGAGTATCTTTCTGTAAGGCTTCTGATGCGAGTTTCTATTGTATTTGAGAGTTTTGCAAGTGTGGCAGTGTGTTTCTTTCACACTGAGTATCTTTACATCGTTTGCGTATCTTTACTATTCCAATTGTGTATCTTTTCATTTCTCGTTTGAGTATCTTTCTGTATGGCTTCTGATGCGAGTTTCTATTGTATTTGAGAGTTTTACAAGTGTGGGAGTGTGTTTCTTTCAAACTGAGTATCTTTACATCGTTTGCGTATCTTTACTTTTCCAATTGTGTATCTTTTCATTTCTCGTTTGAGTATCTTTCTGTAAGGCTTCTGATGTGAGTTTCTATTGTATTTGAGAGTTTTGCAAGTGTGGCAGTGTGTTTCTTTCACACTGAGTATCTTTACATCGTTTGCGTATCTTTACTATTCCAATTGTGTATCTTTTCATTTCTCGTTTGAGTATCTTTCTGTATGGCTTCTGATGCGAGTTTCTATTGTATTTGAGAGTTTTACAAGTGTGGGAGTGTGTTTCTTTCAAACTGAGTATCTTTACATCGTTTGCGTATCTTTACTTTTCCAATTGTGTATCTTTACATCGTTTGCGTATCTTTACTATTCCAATTGGGTATCTTTTCATTTCTCGTTTGAGTATCTTTCTGTAAGGCTTTCTGATGCGAGTTTCTATTGAATTTGAGAGTTTTGCAAGTGTGGGAGTGTGTTTCTTTTTAAACTGAGTAGCTTTACATCGTTTGCGTATGTTTACTATTCTAATTGTGTATCTTTACATCGTTTGCGTATCTTTACTATTCCAATTGTGTATCTTTTCATTTCTCGTTTGAGTATCTTTCTGTAAGGCTTGTGATGAGAGTTTCTATTAAATTTGAGAGTTTTGCAAGTGTGGGAGTGTGTTTCTTTCAAACTGAGTATCTTTACATCGTTTGCGTATCTTTACTATTCCAATTGTGTATCTTTACATCGTTTGCGTATCTTTACTATTCCAATTGTGTATCTTTTCATTTCTCGTTTGAATATATTTCTGTAAGGCTTCTGATGCGAGTTTCTATTGTATTTGAGAGTTTTGCAAGTGTGGGAGGGTGTTTCTTTCAAACTGAGTATCTTTACATCATTTGCGTATCTTTACTATTCCAATTGTGTATCTTTTCATTTCTCGTTTGAGTATCTTTCTGTATGGCTTCTGATGCGAGTTTCTATTGTATTTGAGAGTTTTGCAAGTGTGGGAGTGTGTTTCTTTCAAACTGAGTATCTTTACATCGTTTGCGTATCTTTACTATTCCAATTGTGTATCTTTTCATTTCTCGTTTGAGTATCTTTCTGTAAGGCTTCTGATGCGAGTTTCTATTGTATTTGAGAGTTTTGCAAGTGTGGGAGTTTGTTTCTTTTAAACTGAGTATCTTTACATCGTTTGCGTATCTTTACTATTCCAATTGGGTATCTTTTCATTTCTCGTTTGAGTATCTTTCTGTAAGGCTTTCTAATGCGAGTTTCTATTGAATTTGATAGTTTTGCAAGTGTGGGAGTGTGTTTCTTTTTAAACTGAGTATCTTTACATCGTTTGCGTATCTTTACTATTCCAATTGTGTATCTTTTCATTTCTCGTTTGAGTATCTTTCTGTAAGGCTTCTGATGCGAGTTTCTATTGTATTTGAGAGTTTTGCAAGTGTGGCAGTGTGTTTCTTTCACACTGAGTATCTTTACATCGTTTGCGTATCTTTACTATTCCAATTGTGTATCTTTTCATTTCTCGTTTGAGTATCTTTCTGTATCGTTTCTGATGCGAGTTTCTATTGTATTTGAGAGTTTTACAAGTGTGGGAGTGTGTTTCTTTCAAACTGAGTATCTTTACATCGTTTGCGTATCTTTACTTTTCCAATTGTGTATCTTTACATCGTTTGCGTATCTTTACTATTCCAATTGGGTATCTTTTCATTTCTCGTTTGAGTATCTTTCTGTAAGGCTTTCTGATGCGAGTTTCTATTGAATTTTAGAGTTTTGCAAGTGTGGGAGTGTGTTTCTTTTTAAACTGAGTAGCTTTACATCGTTTGCGTATGTTTACTATTCTAATTGTGTATCTTTACATCGTTTGCGTATCTTTACTATTCCAATTGTGTATCTTTTCATTTCTCGTTTGAGTATCTTTCTGTAAGGCTTGTGATGAGAGTTTCTATTAAATTTGAGAGTTTTGCAAGTGTGGGAGTGTGTTTCTTTCAAACTGAGTATCTTTACATCGTTTGCGTATCTTTACTATTCCAATTGTGTATCTTTACATCGTTTGCGTATCTTTACTATTCCAATTGTGTATCTTTTCATTTCTCGTTTGAATATATTTCTGTAAGGCTTCTGATGCGAGTTTCTATTGTATTTGAGAGTTTTGCAAGTGTGGGAGGGTGTTTCTTTCAAACTGAGTATCTTTACATCATTTGCGTATCTTTACTATTCCAATTGTGTATCTTTTCATTTCTCGTTTGAGTATCTTTCTGTATGGCTTCTGATGCGAGTTTCTATTGTATTTGAGAGTTTTGCAAGTGTGGGAGTGTGTTTCTTTCAAACTGAGTATCTTTACATCGTTTGCGTATCTTTACTATTCCAATTGTGTATCTTTACATCGTTTGCGTATCTTTACTATTCCAATTGTGTATCTTTTCATTTCTCGTTTGAGTATCTTTCTGTAACGCTTCTGATGCGAGTTTCTATTGTATTTGAGAGTTTTGCAAGTGTGGGAGTGTGTTTCTTTCAAACTGAGTATCTTTACATCGTTTGCGTATCTTTACTATTCCAATTGTGTATCTTTTCATTTCTCGTTTGAGTATCTTTCTGTATGGCTTCTGATGCGAGTTTCTATTGTATTTGAGAGTTTTGCAAGTGTGGGAGTGTGTTTCTTTCAAACTGAGTATCTTTACATCGTTTGCGTATCTTTACTATTCCAATTGTGTATCTTTACATCTTTTGCGTATCTTTACTATTCCAATTGTGTATCTTTTCAATTCTCGTTTGAATATATTTCTGTAAGGCTTCTGATGCGAGTTTCTATTGTATTTGAGAGTTTTGCAAGTGTGGGAGGGTGTTTCTTTCAAACTGAGTATCTTTACATCGTTTGCGTATCTTTACTATTCCAATTGTGTATCTTTTCATTTCTCGTTTGAGTATCTTTCTGTATTGCTTCTGATGCGAGTTTCTATTGTATTTGAGAGTTTTGCAAGTGTGGGAGTGTGTTTCTTTCAAACTGAGTATCTTTACATCGTTTGCGTATCTTTACTATTCCAATTGTGTATCTTTACATCGTTTGCGTATCTTTACTATTCCAATTGTGTATCTTTTCATTTCTCGTTTGAGTATCTTTTTGTAACGCTTCTGATGCGAGTTTCTATTGTAATTGAGAGTTTTGCAAGTGTGGGAGTGTGTTTCTTTCAAACTGAGTATCTTTACATCGTTTGCGTATCTTTACTAATCCAATTGTGTATCTTTACATCGTTTGCGTATCTTTACTATTCCAATTGTGTATCTTTACATCGTTTGCGTATCTTTACTATTCCAATTGTGTATCTTTTCATTTCTCGTTTGAGTATCTTTCTGTAAGGCTTCTGATGCGAGTTTCTATTGTATTTGAGAGTTTTGCAAGTGTGGGAGTGTGTTTCTTTCAAACTGAGTATCTTTACATCGTTTGCGTATCTTTACTATTCCAATTGTGTATCTTTACATCGTTTGCGTATCTTTACTATTCCAATTGTGTATCTTTTCATTTCTCGTTTGAGTATCTTTCTGTATGGCTTCTGATGCGAGTTTCTAATGTATTTGAGAGTTTTGCAAGTGTGGGAGTGTGTTTCTTTCAAACTGAGTATCTTTACATCGTTTGCGTATCTTTACTATTTCAATTGTGTATCTTTACATCGTTTGCGTATCTTTACTATTCCAATTGTGTATCTTTTCATTTCTCGTTTGAATATATTTCTGTAAGGCTTCTGATGCGAGTTTCTATTGTATTTGAGAGTTTTGCAAGTGTGGGAGTGTGTTTCTTTCAAACTGAGTATCTTTACATCATTTGCGTATCTTTACATCGTTTGCGTATGTTTACTATTCCAATTGTGTATCTTTTCATTTCTCGTTTGAGTATCTTTCTCTAAGGCTTCTGATGTGAGTTTCTATTGTATTTGAGAGTTTTGCAAGTGTGGGAGTGTGTTTCTTTCAAACTGAGTATCTTTACATCGTTTGCGTATCTTTACTATTCCAATTGTGTATCTTTTCATTTCTCGTTTGAGTATCTTTCTGTATGGCTTCTGATGCGAGTTTCTATTGTATTTGAGAGTTTTGCAAGTGTGGGAGTGTGTTTCTTTCAAACTGAGTATCTTTACATCGTTTGCGTATCTTTACTATTCCAATTGTGTATCTTTACATCGTTTGCGTATCTTTACTATTCCAATTGTGTATCTTTTCATTTCTCGTTTGAATATATTTCTGTAAGGCTTCTGATGCGAGTTTCTATTGTATTTGAGAGTTTTGCAAGTGTGGGAGGGTGTTTCTTTCAAACTGAGTATCTTTACATCATTTGCGTATCTTTACTATTCCAATTGTGTATCTTTTCATTTCTCGTTTGAGTATCTTTCTGTATGGCTTCTGATGCGAGTTTCTATTGTATTTGAGAGTTTTGCAAGTGTGGGAGTGTGTTTCTTTCAAACTGAGTATCTTTACATCGTTTGCGTATCTTTACTATTCCAATTGTGTATCTTTACATCGTTTGCGTACCTTTACTATTCCAATTGTGTATCTTTTCATTTCTCGTTTGAGTATCTTTCTGTAACGCTTCTGATGCGAGTTTCTATTGTATTTGAGAGTTTTGCAAGTGTGGGAGTGTGTTTCTTTCAAACTGAGTATCTTTACATCGTTTGCGTATCTTTACTATTCCAATTGTGTATCTTTTCATTTCTCGTTTGAGTATCTTTCTGTATGGCTTCTGATGCGAGTTTCTATTGTATTTGAGAGTTTTGCAAGTGTGGGAGTGTGTTTCTTTCAAACTGAGTATCTTTACATCGTTTGCGTATCTTTACTATTCCAATTGTGTATCTTTTCATTTCTCGTTTGAGTATATTTTTGTAAGGCTTCTGATGCGAGTTTCTATTGAATTTGAGAGTTTTGCAAGTGTGGGAGTGTGTTTCTTTCAAACTGAGTATCTTTACATCGTTTGCGTATCTTCACTTTTCCAATTGTGTATCTTTACATCGTTTGCGTATCTTTACTATTCCAATTGGGTATCTTTTCATTTCTCGTTTGAGTATCTTTCTGTAAGGCTTTCTGATGCGAGTTTCTATTGAATTTGAGAGTTTTGCAAGTGTGGGAGTGTGTTTCTTTTTAAACTGAGTAGCTTTACATCGTTTGCGTATGTTTACTATTCCAATTGTGTATCTTTACATCGTTTGCGTATCTTTACTATTCCAATTGTGTATCTTTTCATTTCTCGTTTGAGTATCTTTCTGTAAGGATTGTGATGCCAGTTTCTATTAAATTTGAGAGTTTTGCAAGTGTGGGAGTGTGTTTCTTTCAAACTGAGTATCTTTACATCGTTTGCGTATCTTTACTATTCCAATTGTGTATCTTTTCATTTCTCGTTTGAGTATCTTTCTGTAAGGCTTCTGATGCGAGTTTCTATTGTATTTGAGAGTTTTGCAAGTGTGGGAGTTTGTTTCTTTTAAACTTAGTATCTTTACATCGTTTGCGTATCTTTACTATTCCAATTGGGTATCTTTTCATTTCTCGTTTGAGTATCTTTCTGTAAGGCTTTCTGATGCGAGTTTCTATTGAATTTGAGAGTTTTGCAAGTGTGGGAGTGTGTTTCTTTTTAAACTGAGTATCTTTACATCGTTTGCGTATCTTTACTATTCCAATTGTGTATCTTTACATCGTTTGCGTATCTTTACTATTCCAATTGTGTATCTTTTCATTTCTCGTTTGAGTATCTTTCTGTAAGGCTTCTGATGCGAGTTTCTATTGTATTTGAGAGTTTTGCAAGTGTGGCAGTGTGTTTCTTTCACACTGAGTATCTTTACATCGTTTGCGTATCTTTACTATTCCAATTGTGTATCTTTTCATTTCTCGTTTGAGTATCTTTCTGTATGGCTTCTGATGCGAGTTTCTATTGTATTTGAGAGTTTTACAAGTGTGGGAGTGTGTTTCTTTCAAACTGAGTATCTTTACATCGTTTGCGTATCTTTACTATTCCAATTGTGTATCTTTTCATTTCTCGTTTGAGTATCTTTCTGTAAGGCTTCTGATGCGAGTTTCTATTGTATTTGAGAGTTTTGCAAGTGTGGGAGTTTGTTTCTTTTAAACTTAGTATCTTTACATCGTTTGCGTATCTTTACTATTCCAATTGGGTATCTTTTCATTTCTCGTTTGAGTATCTTTCTGTAAGGCTTTCTGATGCGAGTTTCTATTGAATTTGAGAGTTTTGCAAGTGTGGGAGTGTGTTTCTTTTTAAACTGAGTATCTTTACATCGTTTGCGTATCTTTACTATTCCAATTGTGTATCTTTACATCGTTTGCGTATCTTTACTATTCCAATTGTGTATCTTTTCATTTCTCGTTTGAGTATCTTTCTGTAAGGCTTCTGATGCGAGTTTCTATTGTATTTGAGAGTTTTGCAAGTGTGGCAGTGTGTTTCTTTCACACTGAGTATCTTTACATCGTTTGCGTATCTTTACTATTCCAATTGTGTATCTTTTCATTTCTCGTTTGAGTATCTTTCTGTATGGCTTCTGATGCGAGTTTCTATTGTATTTGAGAGTTTTACAAGTGTGGGAGTGTGTTTCTTTCAAACTGAGTATCTTTACATCGTTTGCGTATCTTTACTTTTCCAATTGTGTATCTTTACATCGTTTGCGTATCTTTACTATTCCAATTGGGTATCTTTTCATTTCTCGTTTGAGTATCTTTCTGTAAGGCTTTCTGATGCGAGTTTCTATTGAATTTGAGAGTTTTGCAAGTGTGGGAGTGTGTTTCTTTTTAAACTGAGTAGCTTTACATCGTTTGCGTATGTTTACTATTCCAATTGTGTATCTTTACATCGTTTGCGTATCTTTACTATTCCAATTGTGTATCTTTTCATTTCTCGTTTGAGTATCTTTCTGTAAGGATTGTGATGCCAGTTTCTATTAAATTTGAGAGTTTTGCAAGTGTGGGAGTGTGTTTCTTTCAAACTGAGTATCTTTACATCGTTTGCGTATCTTTACTATTCCAATTGTGTATCTTTTCATTTCTCGTTTGAGTATCTTTCTGTAAGGCTTCTGATGCGAGTTTCTATTGTATTTGAGAGTTTTGCAAGTGTGGGAGTTTGTTTCTTTTAAACTTAGTATCTTTACATCGTTTGCGTATCTTTACTATTCCAATTGGGTATCTTTTCATTTCTCGTTTGAGTATCTTTCTGTAAGGCTTTCTGATGCGAGTTTCTATTGAATTTGAGAGTTTTGCAAGTGTGGGAGTGTGTTTCTTTTTAAACTGAGTATCTTTACATCGTTTGCGTATCTTTACTATTCCAATTGTGTATCTTTACATCGTTTGCGTATCTTTACTATTCCAATTGTGTATCTTTTCATTTCTCGTTTGAGTATCTTTCTGTAAGGCTTCTGATGCGAGTTTCTATTGTATTTGAGAGTTTTGCAAGTGTGGCAGTGTGTTTCTTTCACACTGAGTATCTTTACATCGTTTGCGTATCTTTACTATTCCAATTGTGTATCTTTTCATTTCTCGTTTGAGTATCTTTCTGTATGGCTTCTGATGCGAGTTTCTATTGTATTTGAGAGTTTTACAAGTGTGGGAGTGTGTTTCTTTCAAACTGAGTATCTTTACATCGTTTGCGTATCTTTACTATTCCAATTGTGTATCTTTTCATTTCTCGTTTGAGTATCTTTCTGTAAGGCTTCTGATGCGAGTTTCTATTGTATTTGAGAGTTTTGCAAGTGTGGGAGTTTGTTTCTTTTAAACTTAGTATCTTTACATCGTTTGCGTATCTTTACTATTCCAATTGTGTATCTTTTCATTTCTCGTTTGAGTATCTTTCTGTAAGGCTTTCTGATGCGAGTTTCTATTGAATTTGAGAGTTTTGCAAGTGTGGGAGTGTGTTTCTTTTTAAACTGAGTATCTTTACATCGTTTGCGTATCTTTACTATTCCAATTGTGTATCTTTACATCGTTTGCGTATCTTTACTATTCCAATTGTGTATCTTTTCATTTCTCGTTTGAGTATCTTTCTGTAAGGCTTCTGATGCGAGTTTCTATTGTATTTGAGAGTTTTGCAAGTGTGGCAGTGTGTTTCTTTCACACTGAGTATCTTTACATCGTTTGCGTATCTTTACTATTCCAATTGTGTATCTTTTCATTTCTCGTTTGAGTATCTTTCTGTATGGCTTCTGATGCGAGTTTCTATTGTATTTGAGAGTTTTACAAGTGTGGGAGTGTGTTTCTTTCAAACTGAGTATCTTTACATCGTTTGCGTATCTTTACTTTTCCAATTGTGTATCTTTACATCGTTTGCGTATCTTTACTATTCCAATTGGGTATCTTTTCATTTCTCGTTTGAGTATCTTTCTGTAAGGCTTTCTGATGCGAGTTTCTATTGAATTTGAGAGTTTTGCAAGTGTGGGAGTGTGTTTCTTTTTAAACTGAGTAGCTTTACATCGTTTGCGTATGTTTACTATTCTAATTGTGTATCTTTACATCGTTTGCGTATCTTTACTATTCCAATTGTGTATCTTTTCATTTCTCGTTTGAGTATCTTTCTGTAAGGCTTGTGATGAGAGTTTCTATTAAATTTGAGAGTTTTGCAAGTGTGGGAGTGTGTTTCTTTCAAACTGAGTATCTTTACATCGTTTGCGTATCTTTACTATTCCAATTGTGTATCTTTACATCGTTTGCGTATCTTTACTATTCCAATTGTGTATTTTTTCATTTCTCGTTTGAGTATCTTTCTGTATTGCTTCTGATGCGAGTTTCTATTGTATTTGAGAGTTTTGCAAGTGTGGGAGTGTGTTTCTTTCAAACTGAGTATCTTTACATCGTTTGCGTATCTTTACTATTCCAATTGTGTATCTTTTCATTTCTCGTTTGAGTATCTTTCTGTATTGCTTCTGATGCGAGTTTCTATTGTATTTGAGAGTTTTGCAAGTGTGGGAGTGTGTTTCTTTCAAACTGAGTATCTTTACATCGTTTGCGTATCTTTACTATTCCAATTGTGTATCTTTTCATTTCTCGTTTGAGTATCTTTCTGTAAGGCTTCTGATGCGAGTTTCTATTGTATTTGAGAGTTTTGCAAGTGTGGGAGTGTGTTTCTTTCAAACTGAGTATCTTTACATCGTTTGCGTATCTTTACTATTCCAATTGTGTATCTTTTCATTTCTCGTTTGAGTATCTTTTTGTAACGCTTCTGATGCGAGTTTCTATTGTAATTGAGAGTTTTGCAAGTGTGGGAGTGTGTTTCTTTCAAACTGAGTATCTTTACATCGTTTGCGTATCTTTACTATTCCAATTGTGTATCTTTACATCGTTTGCGTATCTTTACTATTCCAATTGTGTATCTTTACATCGTTTGCGTATCTTTACTATTCCAATTGTGTATCTTTTCATTTCTCGTTTGAGTATCTTTCTGTAAGGCTTCTGATGCGAGTTTCTATTGTATTTGAGAGTTTTGCAAGTGTGGGAGTGTGTTTCTTTCAAACTGAGTATCTTTACATCGTTTGCGTATCTTTACTATTCCAATTGTGTATCTTTACATCGTTTGCGTATCTTTACTATTCCAATTGTGTATCTTTTCATTTCTCGTTTGAGTATCTTTCTGTATGGCTTCTGATGCGAGTTTCTAATGTATTTGAGAGTTTTGCAAGTGTGGGAGTGTGTTTCTTTCAAACTGAGTATCTTTACATCGTTTGCGTATCTTTACTATTTCAATTGTGTATCTTTACATCGTTTGCGTATCTTTACTATTCCAATTGTGTATCTTTTCATTTCTCGTTTGAATATATTTCTGTAAGGCTTCTGATGCGAGTTTCTATTGTATTTGAGAGTTTTGCAAGTGTGGGAGTGTGTTTCTTTCAAACTGAGTATCTTTACATCATTTGCGTATCTTTACATCGTTTGCGTATGTTTACTATTCCAATTGTGTATCTTTTCATTTCTCGTTTGAGTATCTTTCTCTAAGGCTTCTGATGTGAGTTTCTATTGTATTTGAGAGTTTTGCAAGTGTGGGAGTGTGTTTCTTTCAAACTGAGTATCTTTACATCGTTTGCGTATCTTTACTATTCCAATTGTGTATCTTTTCATTTCTCGTTTGAGTATCTTTCTGTATGGCTTCTGATGCGAGTTTCTATTGTATTTGAGAGTTTTGCAAGTGTGGGAGTGTGTTTCTTTCAAACTGAGTATCTTTGCATCGTTTGCGTATCTTTACTATTCCAATTGTGTATCTTTACATCGTTTGCGTATCTTTACTATTCCAATTGTGTATCTTTTCATTTCTCGTTTGAATATATTTCTGTAAGGCTTCTGATGCGAGTTTCTATTGTATTTGAGAGTTTTGCAAGTGTGGGAGCGTGTTTCTTTCAAACTGAGTATCTTTACATCATTTGCGTATCTTTACTATTCCAATTGTGTATCTTTTCATTTCTCGTTTGAGTATCTTTCTGTATGGCTTCTGATGCGAGTTTCTATTGTATTTGAGAGTTTTGCAAGTGTGGGAGTGTGTTTCTTTCAAACTGAGTATCTTTACATCGTTTGCGTATCTTTACTATTCCAATTGTGTATCTTTACATCGTTTGCGTACCTTTACTATTCCAATTGTGTATCTTTTCATTTCTCGTTTGAGTATCTTTCTGTAACGCTTCTGATGCGAGTTTCTATTGTATTTGAGAGTTTTGCAAGTGTGGGAGTGTGTTTCTTTCAAACTGAGTATCTTTACATCGTTTGCGTATCTTTACTATTCCAATTGTGTATCTTTTCATTTCTCGTTTGAGTATCTTTCTGTATGGCTTCTGATGCGAGTTTCTATTGTATTTGAGAGTTTTGCAAGTGTGGGAGTGTGTTTCTTTCAAACTGAGTATCTTTACATCGTTTGCGTATCTTTACTATTCCAATTGTGTATCTTTTCATTTCTCGTTTGAGTATATTTCTGTAAGGCTTCTGATGCGAGTTTCTATTGAATTTGAGAGTTTTGCAAGTGTGGGAGTGTGTTTCTTTCAAACTGAGTATCTTTACATCGTTTGCGTATCTTCACTTTTCCAATTGTGTATCTTTACATCGTTTGCGTATCTTTACTATTCCAATTGGGTATCTTTTCATTTCTCGTTTGAGTATCTTTCTGTAAGGCTTTCTGATGCGAGTTTCTATTGAATTTGAGAGTTTTGCAAGTGTGGGAGTGTGTTTCTTTTTAAACTGAGTAGCTTTACATCGTTTGCGTATGTTTACTATTCCAATTGTGTATCTTTACATCGTTTGCGTATCTTTACTATTCCAATTGTGTATCTTTTCATTTCTCGTTTGAGTATCTTTCTGTAAGGATTGTGATGCCAGTTTCTATTAAATTTGAGAGTTTTGCAAGTGTGGGAGTGTGTTTCTTTCAAACTGAGTATCTTTACATCGTTTGCGTATCTTTACTATTCCAATTGTGTATCTTTTCATTTCTCGTTTGAGTATCTTTCTGTAAGGCTTCTGATGCGAGTTTCTATTGTATTTGAGAGTTTTGCAAGTGTGGGAGTTTGTTTCTTTTAAACTTAGTATCTTTACATCGTTTGCGTATCTTTACTATTCCAATTGGGTATCTTTTCATTTCTCGTTTGAGTATCTTTCTGTAAGGCTTTCTGATGCGAGTTTCTATTGAATTTGAGAGTTTTGCAAGTGTGGGAGTGTGTTTCTTTTTAAACTGAGTATCTTTACATCGTTTGCGTATCTTTACTATTCCAATTGTGTATCTTTACATCGTTTGCGTATCTTTACTATTCCAATTGTGTATCTTTTCATTTCTCGTTTGAGTATCTTTCTGTAAGGCTTCTGATGCGAGTTTCTATTGTATTTGAGAGTTTTGCAAGTGTGGCAGTGTGTTTCTTTCACACTGAGTATCTTTACATCGTTTGCGTATCTTTACTATTCCAATTGTGTATCTTTTCATTTCTCGTTTGAGTATCTTTCTGTATGGCTTCTGATGCGAGTTTCTATTGTATTTGAGAGTTTTACAAGTGTGGGAGTGTGATTCTTTCAAACTGAGTATCTTTACATCGTTTGCGTATCTTTACTATTCCAATTGTGTATCTTTTCATTTCTCGTTTGAGTATCTTTCTGTAAGGCTTCTGATGCGAGTTTCTATTGTATTTGAGAGTTTTGCAAGTGTGGGAGTTTGTTTCTTTTAAACTTAGTATCTTTACATCGTTTGCGTATCTTTACTATTCCAATTGGGTATCTTTTCATTTCTCGTTTGAGTATCTTTCTGTAAGGCTTTCTGATGCGAGTTTCTATTGAATTTGAGAGTTTTGCAAGTGTGGGAGTGTGTTTCTTTTTAAACTGAGTATCTTTACATCGTTTGCGTATCTTTACTATTCCAATTGTGTATCTTTACATCGTTTGCGTATCTTTACTATTCCAATTGTGTATCTTTTCATTTCTCGTTTGAGTATCTTTCTGTAAGGCTTCAGATGCGAGTTTCTATTGTATTTGAGAGTTTTGCAAGTGTGGCAGTGTGTTTCTTTCACACTGAGTATCTTTACATCGTTTGCGTATCTTTACTATTCCAATTGTGTATCTTTTCATTTCTCGTTTGAGTATCTTTCTGTATGGCTTCTGATGCGAGTTTCTATTGTATTTGAGAGTTTTACAAGTGTGGGAGTGTGTTTCTTTCAAACTGAGTATCTTTACATCGTTTGCGTATCTTTACTTTTCCAATTGTGTATCTTTACATCGTTTGCGTATCTTTACTATTCCAATTGTGTATCTTTTCATTTCTCGTTTGAGTATCTTTCTGTAAGGCTTTCTGATGCGAGTTTCTATTGAATTTGAGAGTTTTGCAAGTGTGGGAGTGTGTTTCTTTTTAAACTGAGTAGCTTTACATCGTTTGCGTATGTTTACTATTCTAATTGTGTATCTTTACATCGTTTGCGTATCTTTACTATTCCAATTGTGTATCTTTTCATTTCTCGTTTGAGTATCTTTCTGTAAGGCTTGTGATGAGAGTTTCTATTAAATTTGAGAGTTTTGCAAGTGTGGGAGTGTGTTTCTTTCAAACTGAGTATCTTTACATCGTTTGCGTATCTTTACTATTCCAATTGTGTATCTTTACATCGTTTGCGTATCTTTACTATTCCAATTGTGTATTTTTTCATTTCTCGTTTGAGTATCTTTCTGTATTGCTTCTGATGCGAGTTTCTATTGTATTTGAGAGTTTTGCAAGTGTGGGAGTGTGTTTCTTTCAAACTGAGTATCTTTACATCGTTTGCGTATCTTTACTATTCCAATTGTGTATCTTTTCATTTCTCGTTTGAGTATCTTTCTGTATTGCTTCTGATGCGAGTTTCTATTGTATTTGAGAGTTTTGCAAGTGTGGGAGTGTGTTTCTTTCAAACTGAGTATCTTTACATCGTTTGCGTATCTTTACTATTCCAATTGTGTATCTTTTCATTTCTCGTTTGAGTATCTTTCTGTAAGGCTTCTGATGCGAGTTTCTATTGTATTTGAGAGTTTTGCAAGTGTGGGAGTGTGTTTCTTTCAAACTGAGTATCTTTACATCGTTTGCGTATCTTTACTATTCCAATTGTGTATCTTTACATCGTTTGCGTATCTTTACTATTCCAATTGTGTATCTTTTCATTTCTCGTTTGAGTATCTTTTTGTAACGCTTCTGATGCGAGTTTCTATTGTAATTGAGAGTTTTGCAAGTGTGGGAGTGTGTTTCTTTCAAACTGAGTATCTTTACATCGTTTGCGTATCTTTACTATTCCAATTGTGTATCTTTACATCGTTTGCGTATCTTTACTATTCCAATTGTGTATCTTTACATCGTTTGCGTATCTTTACTATTCCAATTGTGTATCTTTTCATTTCTCGTTTGAGTATCTTTCTGTAAGGCTTCTGATGCGAGTTTCTATTGTATTTGAGAGTTTTGCAAGTGTGGGAGTGTGTTTCTTTCAAACTGAGTATCTTTACATCGTTTGCGTATCTTTACTATTCCAATTGTGTATCTTTACATCGTTTGCGTATCTTTACTATTCCAATTGTGTATCTTTTCATTTCTCGTTTGAGTATCTTTCTGTATGGCTTCTGATGCGAGTTTCTAATGTATTTGAGAGTTTTGCAAGTGTGGGAGTGTGTTTCTTTCAAACTGAGTATCTTTACATCGTTTGCGTATCTTTACTATTTCAATTGTGTATCTTTACATCGTTTGCGTATCTTTACTATTCCAATTGTGTATCTTTTCATTTCTCGTTTGAATATATTTCTGTAAGGCTTCTGATGCGAGTTTCTATTGTATTTGAGAGTTTTGCAAGTGTGGGAGTGTGTTTCTTTCAAACTGAGTATCTTTACATCATTTGCGTATCTTTACATCGTTTGCGTATGTTTACTATTCCAATTGTGTATCTTTTCATTTCTCGTTTGAGTATCTTTCTCTAAGGCTTCTGATGTTAGTTTCTATTGTATTTGAGAGTTTTGCAAGTGTGGGAGTGTGTTTCTTTCAAACTGAGTATCTTTACATCGTTTGCGTATCTTTACTATTCCAATTGTGTATCTTTACATCGTTTGCGTATCTTTACTATTCCAATTGTGTATCTTTTCATTTCTCGTTTGAGTATCTTTCTGTATGGCTTCTGATGCGAGTTTCTAATGTATTTGAGAGTTTTGCAAGTGTGGGAGTGTGTTTCTTTCAAACTGAGTATCTTTACATCGTTTGCGTATCTTTACTATTTCAATTGTGTATCTTTACATCGTTTGCGTATCTTTACTATTCCAATTGTGTATCTTTTCATTTCTCGTTTGAATATATTTCTGTAAGGCTTCTGATGCGAGTTTCTATTGTATTTGAGAGTTTTGCAAGTGTGGGAGTGTGTTTCTTTCAAACTGAGTATCTTTACATCATTTGCGTATCTTTACGTCGTTTGCGTATGTTTACTATTCCAATTGTGTATCTTTTCATTTCTCGTTTGAGTATCTTTCTCTAAGGCTTCTGATGTGAGTTTCTATTGTATTTGAGAGTTTTGCAAGTGTGGGAGTGTGTTTCTTTCAAACTGAGTATCTTTACATCGTTTGCGTATCTTTACTATTCCAATTGTGTATCTTTACATCGTTTGCGTATCTTTACTATTCCAATTGTGTATCTTTTCATTTCTCGTTTGAGTATCTTTCTGTAAGGCTTCTGATGCGAGTTTCTATTGTATTTGAAAGTTTTGCAAGTGTGGGAGTGTGTTTCTTTCAAACTGAGTATCTTTACATCGTTTGCGTATCTTTACTATTCCAATTGTGTATCTTTACATCGTTTGCGTATCTTTACTATTCCAATTGTGTATCTTTTCATTTCTCGTTTGAGTATCTTTCTGTATGGCTTCTGATGCGAGTTTCTAATGTATTTGAGAGTTTTGCAAGTGTGGGAGTGTGTTTCTTTCAAACTGAGTATCTTTACATCGTTTGCGTATCTTTACTATTTCAATTGTGTATCTTTACATCGTTTGCGTATCTTTACTATTCCAATTGTGTATCTTTTCATTTCTCGTTTGAGTATCTTTTTGTAACGCTTCTGATGCGAGTTTCTATTGTAATTGAGAGTTTTGCAAGTGTGGGAGTGTGTTTCTTTCAAACTGAGTATCTTTACATCGTTTGCGTATCTTTACTATTCCAATTGTGTATCTTTACATCGTTTGCGTATCTTTACTATTCCAATTGTGTATCTTTTCATTTCTCGTTTGAGTATCTTTTTGTAACGCTTCTGATGCGAGTTTCTATTGTAATTGAGAGTTTTGCAAGTGTGGGAGTGTGTTTCTTTCAAACTGAGTATCTTTACATCGTTTGCGTATCTTTACTATTCCAATTGTGTATCTTTACATCGTTTGCGTATCTTTACTATTCCAATTGTGTATCTTTACATCGTTTGCGTATCTTTACTATTCCAATTGTGTATCTTTTCATTTCTCGTTTGAGTATCTTTCTGTAAGGCTTCTGATGCGAGTTTCTATTGTATTTGAGAGTTTTGCAAGTGTGGGAGTGTGTTTCTTTCAAACTGAGTATCTTTACATCGTTTGCGTATCTTTACTATTCCAATTGTGTATCTTTACATCGTTTGCGTATCTTTACTATTCCAATTGTGTATCTTTTCATTTCTCGTTTGAGTATCTTTCTGTATGGCTTCTGATGCGAGTTTCTAATGTATTTGAGAGTTTTGCAAGTGTGGGAGTGTGTTTCTTTCAAACTGAGTATCTTTACATCGTTTGCGTATCTTTACTATTTCAATTGTGTATCTTTACATCGTTTGCGTATCTTTACTATTCCAATTGTGTATCTTTTCATTTCTCGTTTGAATATATTTCTGTAAGGCTTCTGATGCGAGTTTCTATTGTATTTGAGAGTTTTGCAAGTGTGGGAGTGTGTTTCTTTCAAACTGAGTATCTTTACATCATTTGCGTATCTTTACATCGTTTGCGTATGTTTACTATTCCAATTGTGTATCTTTTCATTTCTCGTTTGAGTATCTTTCTCTAAGGCTTCTGATGTGAGTTTCTATTGTATTTGAGAGTTTTGCAAGTGTGGGAGTGTGTTTCTTTCAAACTGAGTATCTTTACATCGTTTGCGTATCTTTACTATTCCAATTGTGTATCTTTACATCGTTTGCGTATCTTTACTATTCCAATTGTGTATCTTTTCATTTCTCGTTTGAGTATCTTTCTGTATGGCTTCTGATGCGAGTTTCTAATGTATTTGAGAGTTTTGCAAGTGTGGGAGTGTGTTTCTTTCAAACTGAGTATCTTTACATCGTTTGCGTATCTTTACTATTCCAATTGTGTATCTTTACATCGTTTGCGTATCTTTACTATTCCAATTGTGTATCTTTTCATTTCTCGTTTGAATATATTTCTGTAAGGCTTCTGATGCGAGTTTCTATTGTATTTGAGAGTTTTGCAAGTGTGGGAGTGTGTTTCTTTCAAACTGAGTATCTTTACATCATTTGCGTATCTTTACGTCGTTTGCGTATGTTTACTATTCCAATTGTGTATCTTTTCATTTCTCGTTTGAGTATCTTTCTCTAAGGCTTCTGATGTGAGTTTCTATTGTATTTGAGAGTTTTGCAAGTGTGGGAGTGTGTTTCTTTCAAACTGAGTATCTTTACATCGTTTGCGTATCTTTACTATTCCAATTGTGTATCTTTACATCGTTTGCGTATCTTTACTATTCCAATTGTGTATCTTTTCATTTCTCGTTTGAGTATCTTTCTGTAAGGCTTCTGATGCGAGTTTCTATTGTATTTGAAAGTTTTGCAAGTGTGGGAGTGTGTTTCTTTCAAACTGAGTATCTTTACATCGTTTGCGTATCTTTACTATTCCAATTGTGTATCTTTACATCGTTTGCGTATCTTTACTATTCCAATTGTGTATCTTTTCATTTCTCGTTTAAGTATCTTTCTGTATGGCTTCTGATGCGAGTTTCTAATGTATTTGAGAGTTTTGCAAGTGTGGGAGTGTGTTTCTTTCAAACTGAGTATCTTTACATCGTTTGCGTATCTTTACTATTCCAATTGTGTATCTTTACATCGTTTGCGTATCTTTACTATTCCAATTGTGTATCTTTACATCGTTTGCGTATCTTTACTATTCCAATTGTGTATCTTTTCATTTCTCGTTTGAATATATTTCTGTAAGGCTTCTGATGCGAGTTTCTATTGTATTTGAGAGTTTTGCAAGTGTGGGAGTGTGTTTCTTTCAAACTGAGTATCTTTACATCATTTGCGTATCTTTACATCGTTTGCGTATGTTTACTATTCCAATTGTGTATCTTTTCATTTCTCGTTTGAGTATCTTTCTCTAAGGCTTCTGATGTGAGTTTCTATTGTATTTGAGAGTTTTGCAAGTGTGGGAGTGTGTTTCTTTCAAACTGAGTATCTTTACATCGTTTGCGTATCTTTACTATTCCAATTGTGTATCTTTACATCGTTTGCGTATCTTTACTATTCCAATTGTGTATCTTTTCATTTCTCGTTTGAGTATCTTTCTGTAAGGCTTCTGATGCGAGTTTCTATTGTATTTGAGAGTTTTGCAAGTGTGGGAGTGTGTTTCTTTCAAACTGAGTATCTTTACATCGTTTGCGTATCTTTACTATTCCAATTGTGTATCTTTACATCGTTTGCGTATCTTTACTATTCCAATTGTGTATCTTTTCATTTCTCGTTTGAGTATCTTTCTGTAACGCTTCTGATGCGAGTTTCTAATGTATTTGAGAGTTTTGCAAGTGTGGGAGTGTGTTTCTTTCAAACTGAGTATCTTTACATCGTTTGCGTATCTTTACTATTTCAATTGTGTATCTTTACATCGTTTGCGTATCTTTACTATTCCAATTGTGTATCTTTTCATTTCTCGTTTGAATATATTTCTGTAAGGCTTCTGATGCGAGTTTCTATTGTATTTGAGAGTTTTGCAAGTGTGGGAGTGTGTTTCTTTCAAACTGAGTATCTTTACATCATTTGCGTATCTTTACATCGTTTGCGTATGTTTACTATAACAATTGTGTATCTTTTCATTTCTCGTTTGAGTATCTTTCTGTATGGCTTCTGATGCGAGTTTCTAATGTATTTGAGAGTTTTGCAAGTGTGGGAGTGTGTTTCTTTCAAACTGAGTATCTTTACATCGTTTGCGTATCTTTACTATTTCAATTGTGTATCTTTACATCGTTTGCGTATCTTTACTATTCCAATTGTGTATCTTTTCATTTCTCGTTTGAATATATTTCTGTAAGGCTTCTGATGCGAGTTTCTATTGTATTTGAGAGTTTTGCAAGTGTGGGAGTGTGTTTCTTTCAAACTGAGTATCTTTACATCATTTGCGTATCTTTACATCGTTTGCGTATGTTTACTATTCCAATTGTGTATCTTTTCATTTCTCGTTTGAGTATCTTTCTCTAAGGCTTCTGATGTGAGTTTCTATTGTATTTGAGAGTTTTGCAAGTGTGGGAGTGTGTTTCTTTCAAACTGAGTATCTTTACATCGTTTGCGTATCTTTACTATTCCAATTGTGTATCTTTACATCGTTTGCGTATCTTTACTATTCCAATTGTGTATCTTTTCATTTCTCGTTTGAGTATCTTTCTGTAAGGCTTCTGATGCGAGTTTCTATTGTATTTGAAAGTTTTGCAAGTGTGGGAGTGTGTTTCTTTCCAACTGAGTATCTTTACATCGTTTGCGTATCTTTACTATTCCAATTGTGTATCTTTTCATTTCTCGTTTGAGTATCTTTCTGTATCGATTCTGATGCGAGTTTCTATTGTATTTGAGAGTTTTGCAAGTGTGGGAGTGTGTTTCTTTCAAACTGAGTATCTTTACATCGTTTGCGTATCTTTACTATTCCAATTGTGTATCTTTTCATTTCTCGTTTGAGTATCTTTCTGTATCGATTCTGATGCGAGTTTCTATTGTATTTGAGAGTTTTGCAAGTGTGGGAGTGTGTTTCTCTCAAACTGAGTATCTTTACATCGTTTGCGTATCTTTACTATTCCAATTGTGTATCTTTTCATTTCTCGTTTGAGTATCTTTCTGTATCGATTCTGATGCGAGTTTCTATTGTATTTGAGAGTTTTGCAAGTGTGGGAGTGTGTTTCTTTCAAACTGAGTATCTTTACATCGTTTGCGTATCTTTACTATTCCAATTGTGTATCTTTACATCGTTTGCGTATCTTTACTATTCCAATTGTGTATCTTTTCATTTCTCGTTTGAATATATTTCTGTAAGGCTTCTTATGCGAGTTTCTATTGTATTTGAGAGTTTTGCAAGTGTGGGAGGGTGTTTCTTTCAAACTGAGTATCTTTACATCATTTGCGTATCTTTACTATTCCAATTGTGTATCTTTTCATTTCTCGTTTGAGTATCTTTCTGTATGGCTTCTGATGCGAGTTTCTATTGTATTTGAGAGTTTTACAAGTGTGGGAGTGTGTTTCTTTCAAACTGAGTATCTTTACATCGTTTGCGTATCTTTACTATTCCAATTGTGTATCTTTACATCGTTTGCGTATCTTTACTATTCCAATTGTGTATCTTTACATCGTTTGCGTATCTTTACTATTCCAATTGTGTATCTTTTCATTTCTCGTTTGAATATATTTCTGTAAGGCTTCTGATGCGAGTTTCTATTGTATTTGAGAGTTTTGCAAGTGTGGGAGTGTGTTTCTTTCAAACTGAGTATCTTTACATCATTTGCGTATCTTTACATCGTTTGCGTATGTTTACTATTCCAATTGTGTATCTTTTCATTTCTCGTTTGAGTATCTTTCTCTAAGGCTTCTGATGTGAGTTTCTATTGTATTTGAGAGTTTTGCAAGTGTGGGAGTGTGTTTCTTTCAAACTGAGTATCTTTACATCGTTTGCGTATCTTTACTATTCCAATTGTGTATCTTTACATCGTTTGCGTATCTTTACTATTCCAATTGTGTATCTTTTCATTTCTCGTTTGAGTATCTTTTTGTAACGCTTCTGATGCGAGTTTCTATTGTAATTGAGAGTTTTGCAAGTGTGGGAGTGTGTTTCTTTCAAACTGAGTATCTTTACATCGTTTGCGTATCTTTACTATTCCAATTGTGTATCTTTACATCGTTTGCGTATCTTTACTATTCCAATTGTGTATCTTTACATCGTTTGCGTATCTTTACTATTCCAATTGTGTATCTTTTCATTTCTCGTTTGAGTATCTTTCTGTAAGGCTTCTGATGCGAGTTTCTATTGTATTTGAGAGTTTTGCAAGTGTGGGAGTGTGTTTCTTTCAAACTGAGTATCTTTACATCGTTTGCGTATCTTTACTATTCCAATTGTGTATCTTTACATCGTTTGCGTATCTTTACTATTCCAATTGTGTATCTTTTCATTTCTCGTTTGAGTATCTTTCTGTATGGCTTCTGATGCGAGTTTCTAATGTATTTGAGAGTTTTGCAAGTGTGGGAGTGTGTTTCTTTCAAACTGAGTATCTTTACATCGTTTGCGTATCTTTACTATTTCAATTGTGTATCTTTACATCGTTTGCGTATCTTTACTATTCCAATTGTGTATCTTTTCATTTCTCGTTTGAATATATTTCTGTAAGGCTTCTGATGCGAGTTTCTATTGTATTTGAGAGTTTTGCAAGTGTGGGAGTGTGTTTCTTTCAAACTGAGTATCTTTACATCATTTGCGTATCTTTACATCGTTTGCGTATGTTTACTATTCCAATTGTGTATCTTTTCATTTCTCGTTTGAGTATCTTTCTCTAAGGCTTCTGATGTGAGTTTCTATTGTATTTGAGAGTTTTGCAAGTGTGGGAGTGTGTTTCTTTCAAACTGAGTATCTTTACATCGTTTGCGTATCTTTACTATTCCAATTGTGTATCTTTACATCGTTTGCGTATCTTTACTATTCCAATTGTGTATCTTTTCATTTCTCGTTTGAGTATCTTTCTGTATGGCTTCTGATGCGAGTTTCTAATGTATTTGAGAGTTTTGCAAGTGTGGGAGTGTGTTTCTTTCAAACTGAGTATCTTTACATCGTTTGCGTATCTTTACTATTTCAATTGTGTATCTTTACATCGTTTGCGTATCTTTACTATTCCAATTGTGTATCTTTTCATTTCTCGTTTGAATATATTTCTGTAAGGCTTCTGATGCGAGTTTCTATTGTATTTGAGAGTTTTGCAAGTGTGGGAGTGTGTTTCTTTCAAACTGAGTATCTTTACATCATTTGCGTATCTTTACGTCGTTTGCGTATGTTTACTATTCCAATTGTGTATCTTTTCATTTCTCGTTTGAGTATCTTTCTGTAAGGCTTCTGATGTGAGTTTCTATTGTATTTGAGAGTTTTGCAAGTGTGGGAGTGTGTTTCTTTCAAACTGAGTATCTTTACATCGTTTGCGTATCTTTACTATTCCAATTGTGTATCTTTACATCGTTTGCGTATCTTTACTATTCCAATTGTGTATCTTTTCATTTCTCGTTTGAGTATCTTTCTGTAAGGCTTCTGATGCGAGTTTCTATTGTATTTGAAAGTTTTGCAAGTGTGGGAGTGTGTTTCTTTCAAACTGAGTATCTTTACATCGTTTGCGTATCTTTACTATTCCAATTGTGTATCTTTACATCGTTTGCGTATCTTTACTATTCCAATTGTGTATCTTTTCATTTCTCGTTTGAGTATCTTTCTGTATGGCTTCTGATGCGAGTTTCTAATGTATTTGAGAGTTTTGCAAGTGTGGGAGTGTGTTTCTTTCAAACTGAGTATCTTTACATCGTTTGCGTATCTTTACTATTTCAATTGTGTATCTTTACATCGTTTGCGTATCTTTACTATTCCAATTGTGTATCTTTTCATTTCTCGTTTGAGTATCTTTTTGTAACGCTTCTGATGCGAGTTTCTATTGTAATTGAGAGTTTTGCAAGTGTGGGAGTGTGTTTCTTTCAAACTGAGTATCTTTACATCGTTTGCGTATCTTTACTATTCCAATTGTGTATCTTTACATCGTTTGCGTATCTTTACTATTCCAATTGTGTATCTTTTCATTTCTCGTTTGAGTATCTTTTTGTAACGCTTCTGATGCGAGTTTCTATTGTAATTGAGAGTTTTGCAAGTGTGGGAGTGTGTTTCTTTCAAACTGAGTATCTTTACATCGTTTGCGTATCTTTACTATTCCAATTGTGTATCTTTACATCGTTTGCGTATCTTTACTATTCCAATTGTGTATCTTTACATCGTTTGCGTATCTTTACTATTCCAATTGTGTATCTTTTCATTTCTCGTTTGAGTATCTTTCTGTAAGGCTTCTGATGCGAGTTTCTATTGTATTTGAGAGTTTTGCAAGTGTGGGAGTGTGTTTCTTTCAAACTGAGTATCTTTACATCGTTTGCGTATCTTTACTATTCCAATTGTGTATCTTTACATCGTTTGCGTATCTTTACTATTCCAATTGTGTATCTTTTCATTTCTCGTTTGAGTATCTTTCTGTATGGCTTCTGATGCGAGTTTCTAATGTATTTGAGAGTTTTGCAAGTGTGGGAGTGTGTTTCTTTCAAACTGAGTATCTTTACATCGTTTGCGTATCTTTACTATTTCAATTGTGTATCTTTACATCGTTTGCGTATCTTTACTATTCCAATTGTGTATCTTTTCATTTCTCGTTTGAATATATTTCTGTAAGGCTTCTGATGCGAGTTTCTATTGTATTTGAGAGTTTTGCAAGTGTGGGAGTGTGTTTCTTTCAAACTGAGTATCTTTACATCATTTGCGTATCTTTACATCGTTTGCGTATGTTTACTATTACAATTGTGTATCTTTTCATTTCTCGTTTGAGTATCTTTCTCTAAGGCTTCTGATGTGAGTTTCTATTGTATTTGAGAGTTTTGCAAGTGTGGGAGTGTGTTTCTTTCAAACTGAGTATCTTTACATCGTTTGCGTATCTTTACTATTCCAATTGTGTATCTTTACATCGTTTGCGTATCTTTACTATTCCAATTGTGTATCTTTTCATTTCTCGTTTGAGTATCTTTCTGTATGGCTTCTGATGCGAGTTTCTAATGTATTTGAGAGTTTTGCAAGTGTGGGAGTGTGTTTCTTTCAAACTGAGTATCTTTACATCGTTTGCGTATCTTTACTATTCCAATTGTGTATCTTTACATCGTTTGCGTATCTTTACTATTCCAATTGTGTATCTTTTCATTTCTCGTTTGAATATATTTCTGTAAGGCTTCTGATGCGAGTTTCTATTGTATTTGAGAGTTTTGCAAGTGTGGGAGTGTGTTTCTTTCAAACTGAGTATCTTTACATCATTTGCGTATCTTTACGTCGTTTGCGTATGTTTACTATTCCAATTGTGTATCTTTTCATTTCTCGTTTGAGTATCTTTCTCTAAGGCTTCTGATGTGAGTTTCTATTGTATTTGAGAGTTTTGCAAGTGTGGGAGTGTGTTTCTTTCAAACTGAGTATCTTTACATCGTTTGCGTATCTTTACTATTCCAATTGTGTATCTTTACATCGTTTGCGTATCTTTACTATTCCAATTGTGTATCTTTTCATTTCTCGTTTGAGTATCTTTCTGTAAGGCTTCTGATGCGAGTTTCTATTGTATTTGAAAGTTTTGCAAGTGTGGGAGTGTGTTTCTTTCAAACTGAGTATCTTTACATCGTTTGCGTATCTTTACTATTCCAATTGTGTATCTTTACATCGTTTCCGTATCTTTACTATTCCAATTGTGTATCTTTTCATTTCTCGTTTAAGTATCTTTCTGTATGGCTTCTGATGCGAGTTTCTAATGTATTTGAGAGTTTTGCAAGTGTGGGAGTGTGTTTCTTTCAAACTGAGTATCTTTACATCGTTTGCGTATCTTTACTATTCCAATTGTGTATCTTTACATCGTTTGCGTATCTTTACTATTCCAATTGTGTATCTTTACATCGTTTGCGTATCTTTACTATTCCAATTGTGTATCTTTTCATTTCTCGTTTGAATATATTTCTGTAAGGCTTCTGATGCGAGTTTCTATTGTATTTGAGAGTTTTGCAAGTGTGGGAGTGTGTTTCTTTCAAACTGAGTATCTTTACATCATTTGCGTATCTTTACATCGTTTGCGTATGTTTACTATTCCAATTGTGTATCTTTTCATTTCTCGTTTGAGTATCTTTCTCTAAGGCTTCTGATGTGAGTTTCTATTGTATTTGAGAGTTTTGCAAGTGTGGGAGTGTGTTTCTTTCAAACTGAGTATCTTTACATCGTTTGCGTATCTTTACTATTCCAATTGTGTATCTTTACATCGTTTGCGTATCTTTACTATTCCAATTGTGTATCTTTTCATTTCTCGTTTGAGTATCTTTCTGTAAGGCTTCTGATGCGAGTTTCTATTGTATTTGAGAGTTTTGCAAGTGTGGGAGTGTGTTTCTTTCAAACTGAGTATCTTTACATCGTTTGCGTATCTTTACTATTCCAATTGTGTATCTTTACATCGTTTGCGTATCTTTACTATTCCAATTGTGTATCTTTTCATTTCTCGTTTGAGTATCTTTCTGTAACGCTTCTGATGCGAGTTTCTAATGTATTTGAGAGTTTTGCAAGTGTGGGAGTGTGTTTCTTTCAAACTGAGTATCTTTACATCGTTTGCGTATCTTTACTATTTCAATTGTGTATCTTTACATCGTTTGCGTATCTTTACTATTCCAATTGTGTATCTTTTCATTTCTCGTTTGAATATATTTCTGTAAGGCTTCTGATGCGAGTTTCTATTGTATTTGAGAGTTTTGCAAGTGTGGGAGTGTGTTTCTTTCAAACTGAGTATCTTTACATCATTTGCGTATCTTTACATCGTTTGCGTATGTTTACTATAACAATTGTGTATCTTTTCATTTCTCGTTTGAGTATCTTTCTGTATGGCTTCTGATGCGAGTTTCTAATGTATTTGAGAGTTTTGCAAGTGTGGGAGTGTGTTTCTTTCAAACTGAGTATCTTTACATCGTTTGCGTATCTTTACTATTTCAATTGTGTATCTTTACATCGTTTGCGTATCTTTACTATTCCAATTGTGTATCTTTTCATTTCTCGTTTGAATATATTTCTGTAAGGCTTCTGATGCGAGTTTCTATTGTATTTGAGAGTTTTGCAAGTGTGGGAGTGTGTTTCTTTCAAACTGAGTATCTTTACATCATTTGCGTATCTTTACATCGTTTGCGTATGTTTACTATTCCAATTGTGTATCTTTTCATTTCTCGTTTGAGTATCTTTCTCTAAGGCTTCTGATGTGAGTTTCTATTGTATTTGAGAGTTTTGCAAGTGTGGGAGTGTGTTTCTTTCAAACTGAGTATCTTTACATCGTTTGCGTATCTTTACTATTCCAATTGTGTATCTTTACATCGTTTGCGTATCTTTACTATTCCAATTGTGTATCTTTTCATTTCTCGTTTGAGTATCTTTCTGTAAGGCTTCTGATGCGAGTTTCTATTGTATTTGAAAGTTTTGCAAGTGTGGGAGTGTGTTTCTTTCCAACTGAGTATCTTTACATCGTTTGCGTATCTTTACTATTCCAATTGTGTATCTTTTCATTTCTCGTTTGAGTATCTTTCTGTATCGATTCTGATGCGAGTTTCTATTGTATTTGAGAGTTTTGCAAGTGTGGGAGTGTGTTTCTTTCAAACTGAGTATCTTTACATCGTTTGCGTATCTTTACTATTCCAATTGTGTATCTTTTCATTTCTCGTTTGAGTATCTTTCTGTATCGATTCTGATGCGAGTTTCTATTGTATTTGAGAGTTTTGCAAGTGTGGGAGTGTGTTTCTCTCAAACTGAGTATCTTTACATCGTTTGCGTATCTTTACTATTCCAATTGTGTATCTTTTCATTTCTCGTTTGAGTATCTTTCTGTATCGATTCTGATGCGAGTTTCTATTGTATTTGAGAGTTTTGCAAGTGTGGGAGTGTGTTTCTTTCAAACTGAGTATCTTTACATCGTTTGCGTATCTTTACTATTCCAATTGTGTATCTTTACATCGTTTGCGTATCTTTACTATTCCAATTGTGTATCTTTTCATTTCTCGTTTGAATATATTTCTGTAAGGCTTCTGATGCGAGTTTCTATTGTATTTGAGAGTTTTGCAAGTGTGGGAGGGTGTTTCTTTCAAACTGAGTATCTTTACATCATTTGCGTATCTTTACTATTCCAATTGTGTATCTTTTCATTTCTCGTTTGAGTATCTTTCTGTATGGCTTCTGATGCGAGTTTCTATTGTATTTGAGAGTTTTACAAGTGTGGGAGTGTGTTTCTTTCAAACTGAGTATCTTTACATCGTTTGCGTATCTTTACTATTCCAATTGTGTATCTTTACATCGTTTGCGTATCTTTACTATTCCAATTGTGTATCTTTACATCGTTTGCGTATCTTTACTATTCCAATTGTGTATCTTTTCATTTCTCGTTTGAATATATTTCTGTAAGGCTTCTGATGCGAGTTTCTATTGTATTTGAGAGTTTTGCAAGTGTGGGAGTGTGTTTCTTTCAAACTGAGTATCTTTACATCATTTGCGTATCTTTACATCGTTTGCGTATGTTTACTATTCCAATTGTGTATCTTTTCATTTCTCGTTTGAGTATCTTTCTCTAAGGCTTCTGATGTGAGTTTCTATTGTATTTGAGAGTTTTGCAAGTGTGGGAGTGTGTTTCTTTCAAACTGAGTATCTTTACATCGTTTGCGTATCTTTACTATTCCAATTGTGTATCTTTACATCGTTTGCGTATCTTTACTATTCCAATTGTGTATCTTTTCATTTCTCGTTTGAGTATCTTTCTGTAAGGCTTCTGATGCGAGTTTCTATTGTATTTGAGAGTTTTGCAAGTGTGGGAGTGTGTTTCTTTCAAACTGAGTATCTTTACATCGTTTGCGTATCTTTACTATTCCAATTGTGTATCTTTACATCGTTTGCGTATCTTTACTATTCCAATTGTGTATCTTTTCATTTCTCGTTTGAGTATCTTTCTGTAACGCTTCTGATGCGAGTTTCTAATGTATTTGAGAGTTTTGCAAGTGTGGGAGTGTGTTTCTTTCAAACTGAGTATCTTTACATCGTTTGCGTATCTTTACTATTTCAATTGTGTATCTTTACATCGTTTGCGTATCTTTACTATTCCAATTGTGTATCTTTTCATTTCTCGTTTGAATATATTTCTGTAAGGCTTCTGATGCGAGTTTCTATTGTATTTGAGAGTTTTGCAAGTGTGGGAGTGTGTTTCTTTCAAACTGAGTATCTTTACATCATTTGCGTATCTTTACATCGTTTGCGTATGTTTACTATAACAATTGTGTATCTTTTCATTTCTCGTTTGAGTATCTTTCTGTATGGCTTCTGATGCGAGTTTCTAATGTATTTGAGAGTTTTGCAAGTGTGGGAGTGTGTTTCTTTCAAACTGAGTATCTTTACATCGTTTGCGTATCTTTACTATTTCAATTGTGTATCTTTACATCGTTTGCGTATCTTTACTATTCCAATTGTGTATCTTTTCATTTCTCGTTTGAATATATTTCTGTAAGGCTTCTGATGCGAGTTTCTATTGTATTTGAGAGTTTTGCAAGTGTGGGAGTGTGTTTCTTTCAAACTGAGTATCTTTACATCATTTGCGTATCTTTACATCGTTTGCGTATCTTTACTATTCCAATTGTGTATCTTTTCATTTCTCGTTTGAGTATCTTTCTCTAAGGCTTCTGATGTGAGTTTCTATTGTATTTGAGAGTTTTGCAAGTGTGGGAGTGTGTTTCTTTCAAACTGAGTATCTTTACATCGTTTGCGTATCTTTACTATTCCAATTGTGTATCTTTACATCGTTTGCGTATCTTTACTATTCCAATTGTGTATCTTTTCATTTCTCGTTTGAGTATCTTTCTGTAAGGCTTCTGATGCGAGTTTCTATTGTATTTGAAAGTTTTGCAAGTGTGGGAGTGTGTTTCTTTCCAACTGAGTATCTTTACATCGTTTGCGTATCTTTACTATTCCAATTGTGTATCTTTTCATTTCTCGTTTGAGTATCTTTCTGTATCGATTCTGATGCGAGTTTCTATTGTATTTGAGAGTTTTGCAAGTGTGGGAGTGTGTTTCTTTCAAACTGAGTATCTTTACATCGTTTGCGTATCTTTACTATTCCAATTGTGTATCTTTTCATTTCTCGTTTGAGTATCTTTCTGTATCGATTCTGATGCGAGTTTCTATTGTATTTGAGAGTTTTGCAAGTGTGGGAGTGTGTTTCTCTCAAACTGAGTATCTTTACATCGTTTGCGTATCTTTACTATTCCAATTGTGTATCTTTTCATTTCTCGTTTGAGTATCTTTCTGTATCGATTCTGATGCGAGTTTCTATTGTATTTGAGAGTTTTGCAAGTGTGGGAGTGTGTTTCTTTCAAACTGAGTATCTTTACATCGTTTGCGTATCTTTACTATTCCAATTGTGTATCTTTACATCGTTTGCGTATCTTTACTATTCCAATTGTGTATCTTTTCATTTCTCGTTTGAATATATTTCTGTAAGGCTTCTGATGCGAGTTTCTATTGTATTTGAGAGTTTTGCAAGTGTGGGAGGGTGTTTCTTTCAAACTGAGTATCTTTACATCATTTGCGTATCTTTACTATTCCAATTGTGTATCTTTTCATTTCTCGTTTGAGTATCTTTCTGTATGGCTTCTGATGCGAGTTTCTATTGTATTTGAGAGTTTTACAAGTGTGGGAGTGTGTTTCTTTCAAACTGAGTATCTTTACATCGTTTGCGTATCTTTACTATTCCAATTGTGTATCTTTTCATTTCTCGTTTGAGTATATTTCTGTAAGGCTTCTGATGCGAGTTTCTATTGAATTTGAGAGTTTTGGAAGTGTGGGAGTGTGTTTCTTTCAAACTGAGTATCTTTACATCGTTTGCGTATCTTCACTTTTCCAATTGTGTATCTTTACATCGTTTGCGTATCTTTACTATTCCAATTGGGTATCTTTTCATTTCTCGTTTGAGTATCTTTCTGTAAGGCTTTCTGATGCGAGTTTCTATTGAATTTGAGAGTTTTGCAAGTGTGGGAGTGTGTTTCTTTTTAAACTGAGTAGCTTTACATCGTTTGCGTATCTTTACTATTCCAATTGTGTATCTTTACATCGTTTGCGTATCTTTACTATTCCAATTGTGTATCTTTTCATTTCTCGTTTGAGTATCTTTCTGTAAGGCTTCTGATGCGAGTTTCTATTGTATTTGAGAGTTTTGCAAGTGTGGGAGTGTGTTTCTCTCAAACTGAGTATCTTTACATCGTTTGCGTATCTTTACTATTCCAATTGTGTATCTTTTCATTTCTCGTTTGAGTATCTTTCTGTATCGATTCTGATGCGAGTTTCTATTGTATTTGAGAGTTTTGCAAGTGTGGGAGTGTGTTTCTTTCAAACTGAGTATCTTTACATCGTTTGCGTATCTTTACTATTCCAATTGTGTATCTTTACATCGTTTGCGTATCTTTACTATTCCAATTGTGTATCTTTTCATTTCTCGTTTGAATATATTTCTGTAAGGCTTCTGATGCGAGTTTCTATTGTATTTGAGAGTTTTGCAAGTGTGGGAGGGTGTTTCTTTCAAACTGAGTATCTTTACATCATTTGCGTATCTTTACTATTCCAATTGTGTATCTTTTCATTTCTCGTTTGAGTATCTTTCTGTATGGCTTCTGATGCGAGTTTCTATTGTATTTGAGAGTTTTGCAAGTGTGGGAGTGTGTTTCTTTCAAACTGAGTATCTTTACATCGTTTGCGTATCTTTACTATTCCAATTGTGTATCTTTTCATTTCTCGTTTGAGTATCTTTCTGTAACGCTTCTGATGCGAGTTTCTATTGTATTTGAGAGTTTTGCAAGTGTGGGAGTGTGTTTCTCTCAAACTGAGTATCTTTACATCGTTTGCGTATCTTTACTATTCCAATTGTGTATCTTTTCATTTCTCGTTTGAGTATCTTTCTGTATGGCTTCTGATGCGAGTTTCTATTGTATTTGAGAGTTTTGCAAGTGTGGGAGTGTGTTTCTTTCAAACTGAGTATCTTTACATCGTTTGCGTATCTTTACTATTCCAATTGTGTATCTTTACATCGTTTGCGTATCTTTACTATTCCAATTGTGTATTTTTTCATTTCTCGTTTGAGTATCTTTCTGTAAGGCTTCTGATGCGAGTTTCTATTGTATTTAAGAGTTTTGCAAGTTTGGGAGTGTGTTTCTTTCAAACTGAGTATCTTTACATCGTTTGCGTATCTTTACTATTCCAATTGTGTATCTTTACATCGTTTGCGTATCTTTACTATTCCAATTGTGTATCTTTTCATTTCTCGTTTGAGTATCTTTCTGTAAGGCTTCTGATGCGAGTTTCTATTGTATTTGAGAGTTTTGCAAGTGTGGGAGTGTGTTTCTTTCAAACTGAGTATCTTTACATCGTTTGCGTATCTTTACTATTGTAATTGTGTATCTTTACATCGTTTGCGTATCTTTACTATTCCAATTGTGTATCTTTTCAATTCTCGTTTGAGTATCTTTCTGTATGGCTTCTGATGCGAGTTTCTATTGTATTTGAGAGTTTTGCAAGTGTGGGAGTGTGTTTCTTTCAAACGGAGTATCTTTACATCGTTTGCGTATCTTTACTATTCAAATTGGGTATCTTTTCATTTCTCGTTTGAGTATCTTTCTGTAAGGCTTTCTGATGCGAGTTTCTATTGTATTTGAGAGTTTTGCAAGTGTGGGAGTGTGTTTCTCTCAAACTGAGTATCTTTACATCGTTTGCGTATCTTTACTATTCCAATTGTGTATCTTTTCATTTCTCGTTTGAGTATCTTTCTGTATGGCTTCTGATGCGAGTTTCTATTGTATTTGAGAGTTTTGCAAGTGTGGGAGTGTGTTTCTTTCAAACTGAGTATCTTTACATCGTTTGCGTATCTTTACTATTTCAATTATGTATCTTTACATCGTTTGCGTATCTTTACTATTCCAATTGTGTATCTTTTCATTTCTCGTTTGAATATATTTCTGTAAGGCTTCTGATGCGAGTTTCTATTGTATTTGAGAGTTTTGCAAGTGTGGGAGTGTGTTTCTTTCAAACTGAGTATCTTTACATCATTTGCGTATCTTTACGTCGTTTGCGTATGTTTACTATTCCAATTGTGTATCTTTTCATTTCTCGTTTGAGTATCTTTCTCTAAGGCTTCTGATGTGAGTTTCTATTGTATTTGAGAGTTTTGCAAGTGTGGGAGTGTGTTTCTTTCAAACTGAGTATCTTTACATCGTTTGCGTATCTTTACTATTCCAATTGTGTATCTTTACATCGTTTGCGTATCTTTACTATTCCAATTGTGTATCTTTTCATTTCTCGTTTGAGTATCTTTCTGTAAGGCTTCTGATGCGAGTTTCTATTGTATTTGAAAGTTTTGCAAGTGTGGGAGTGTGTTTCTTTCAAACTGAGTATCTTTACATCGTTTGCGTATCTTTACTATTCCAATTGTGTATCTTTACATCGTTTGCGTATCTTTACTATTCCAATTGTGTATCTTTTCATTTCTCGTTTGAGTATCTTTCTGTATGGCTTCTGATGCGAGTTTCTAATGTATTTGAGAGTTTTGCAAGTGTGGGAGTGTGTTTCTTTCAAACTGAGTATCTTTACATCGTTTGCGTATCTTTACTATTCCAATTGTGTATCTTTACATCGTTTGCGTATCTTTACTATTCCAATTGTGTATCTTTACATCGTTTGCGTATCTTTACTATTCCAATTGTGTATCTTTTCATTTCTCGTTTGAATATATTTCTGTAAGGCTTCTGATGCGAGTTTCTATTGTATTTGAGAGTTTTGCAAGTGTGGGAGTGTGTTTCTTTCAAACTGAGTATCTTTACATCATTTGCGTATCTTTACATCGTTTGCGTATGTTTACTATTCCAATTGTGTATCTTTTCATTTCTCGTTTGAGTATCTTTCTGTAAGGCTTCTGATGTGAGTTTCTATTGTATTTGAGAGTTTTGCAAGTGTGGGAGTGTGTTTCTTTCAAACTGAGTATCTTTACATCGTTTGCGTATCTTTACTATTCCAATTGTGTATCTTTACATCGTTTGCGTATCTTTACTATTCCAATTGTGTATCTTTTCATTTCTCGTTTGAGTATCTTTCTGTAAGGCTTCTGATGCGAGTTTCTATTGTATTTGAGAGTTTTGCAAGTGTGGGAGTGTGTTTCTTTCAAACTGAGTATCTTTACATCGTTTGCGTATCTTTACTATTCCAATTGTGTATCTTTACATCGTTTGCGTATCTTTACTATTCCAATTGTGTATCTTTTCATTTCTCGTTTGAGTATCTTTCTGTAACGCTTCTGATGCGAGTTTCTAATGTATTTGAGAGTTTTGCAAGTGTGGGAGTGTGTTTCTTTCAAACTGAGTATCTTTACATCGTTTGCGTATCTTTACTATTTCAATTGTGTATCTTTACATCGTTTGCGTATCTTTACTATTCCAATTGTGTATCTTTTCATTTCTCGTTTGAATATATTTCTGTAAGGCTTCTGATGCGAGTTTCTATTGTATTTGAGAGTTTTGCAAGTGTGGGAGTGTGTTTCTTTCAAACTGAGTATCTTTACATCATTTGCGTATCTTTACATCGTTTGCGTATGTTTACTATAACAATTGTGTATCTTTTCATTTCTCGTTTGAGTATCTTTCTGTATGGCTTCTGATGCGAGTTTCTAATGTATTTGAGAGTTTTGCAAGTGTGGGAGTGTGTTTCTTTCAAACTGAGTATCTTTACATCGTTTGCGTATCTTTACTATTCCAATTGTGTATCTTTACATCGTTTGCGTATCTTTACTATTCCAATTGTGTATCTTTTCATTTCTCGTTTGAATATATTTCTGTAAGGCTTCTGATGCGAGTTTCTATTGTATTTGAGAGTTTTGCAAGTGTGGGAGTGTGTTTCTTTCAAACTGAGTATCTTTACATCATTTGCGTATCTTTACATCGTTTGCGTATGTTTACTATTCCAATTGTGTATCTTTTCATTTCTCGTTTGAGTATCTTTCTCTAAGGCTTCTGATGTGAGTTTCTATTGTATTTGAGAGTTTTGCAAGTGTGGGAGTGTGTTTCTTTCAAACTGAGTATCTTTACATCGTTTGCGTATCTTTACTATTCCAATTGTGTATCTTTACATCGTTTGCGTATCTTTACTATTCCAATTGTGTATCTTTTCATTTCTCGTTTGAGTATCTTTCTGTAAGGCTTCTGATGCGAGTTTCTATTGTATTTGAAAGTTTTGCAAGTGTGGGAGTGTGTTTCTTTCAAACTGAGTATCTTTACATCGTTTGCGTATCTTTACTATTCCAATTGTGTATCTTTTCATTTCTCGTTTGAGTATCTTTCTGTATCGATTCTGATGCGAGTTTCTATTGTATTTGAGAGTTTTGCAAGTGTGGGAGTGTGTTTCTTTCAAACTGAGTATCTTTACATCGTTTGCGTATCTTTACTATTCCAATTGTGTATCTTTTCATTTCTCGTTTGAGTATCTTTCTGTATCGATTCTGATGCGAGTTTCTATTGTATTTGAGAGTTTTGCAAGTGTGGGAGTGTGTTTCTCTCAAACTGAGTATCTTTACATCGTTTGCGTATCTTTACTATTCCAATTGTGTATCTTTTCATTTCTCGTTTGAGTATCTTTCTGTATCGATTCTGATGCGAGTTTCTATTGTATTTGAGAGTTTTGCAAGTGTGGGAGTGTGTTTCTTTCAAACTGAGTATCTTTACATCGTTTGCGTATCTTTACTATTCCAATTGTGTATCTTTACATCGTTTGCGTATCTTTACTATTCCAATTGTGTATCTTTTCATTTCTCGTTTGAATATATTTCTGTAAGGCTTCTGATGCGAGTTTCTATTGTATTTGAGAGTTTTGCAAGTGTGGGAGGGTGTTTCTTTCAAACTGAGTATCTTTACATCATTTGCGTATCTTTACTATTCCAATTGTGTATCTTTTCATTTCTCGTTTGAGTATCTTTCTGTATGGCTTCTGATGCGAGTTTCTATTGTATTTGAGAGTTTTACAAGTGTGGGAGTGTGTTTCTTTCAAACTGAGTATCTTTACATCGTTTGCGTATCTTTACTATTCCAATTGTGTATCTTTTCATTTCTCGTTTGAGTATATTTCTGTAAGGCTTCTGATGCGAGTTTCTATTGAATTTGAGAGTTTTGGAAGTGTGGGAGTGTGTTTCTTTCAAACTGAGTATCTTTACATCGTTTGCGTATCTTCACTTTTCCAATTGTGTATCTTTACATCGTTTGCGTATCTTTACTATTCCAATTGGGTATCTTTTCATTTCTCGTTTGAGTATCTTTCTGTAAGGCTTTCTGATGCGAGTTTCTATTGAATTTGAGAGTTTTGCAAGTGTGGGAGTGTGTTTCTTTTTAAACTGAGTAGCTTTACATCGTTTGCGTATCTTTACTATTCCAATTGTGTATCTTTACATCGTTTGCGTATCTTTACTATTCCAATTGTGTATCTTTTCATTTCTCGTTTGAGTATCTTTCTGTAAGGCTTCTGATGCGAGTTTCTATTGTATTTGAGAGTTTTGCAAGTGTGGGAGTGTGTTTCTCTCAAACTGAGTATCTTTACATCGTTTGCGTATCTTTACTATTCCAATTGGGTATCTTTTCATTTCTCGTTTGAGTATCTTTCTGTAAGGCTTTCTGATGCGAGTTTCTATTGAATTTGAGAGTTTTGCAAGTGTGGGAGTGTGTTTCTTTTTAAACTGAGTAGCTTTACATCGTTTGCGTATGTTTACTATTCCAATTGTGTATCTTTACATCGTTTGCGTATCTTTACTATTCCAATTGTGTATCTTTTCATTTCTCGTTTGAGTATCTTTCTGTAAGGATTGTGATACCAGTTTCTATTAAATTTGAGAGTTTTGCAAGTGTGGGAGTGTGTTTCTTTCAAACTGAGTATCTTTACATCGTTTGCGTATCTTTACTATTCCAATTGTGTATCTTTTCATTTCTCGTTTGAGTATCTTTCTGTAAGGCTTCTGATGCGAGTTTCTATTGTATTTGAGAGTTTTGCAAGTGTGGGAGTGTGTTTCTTTCAAACTGAGTATCTTTACATCGTTTGCGTATCTTTACTATTCCAATTGTGTATCTTTTCATTTCTCGTTTGAGTATCTTTCTGTAACGCTTCTGATGCGAGTTTCTATTGTATTTGAGAGTTTTGCAAGTGTGGGAGTGTGTTTCTCTCAAACTGAGTATCTTTACATCGTTTGCGTATCTTTACTATTCCAATTGTGTATCTTTTCATTTCTCGTTTGAGTATCTTTCTGTATGGCTTCTGATGCGAGTTTCTATTGTATTTGAGAGTTTTGCAAGTGTGGGAGTGTGTTTCTTTCAAACTGAGTATCTTTACATCGTTTGCGTATCTTTACTATTCCAATTGTGTATCTTTTCATTTCTCGTTTGAGTATATTTCTGTAAGGCTTCTGATGCGAGTTTCTATTGAATTTGAGAGTTTTGCAAGTGTGGGAGTGTGTTTCTTTCAAACTGAGTATCTTTACATCGTTTGCGTATCTTCACTTTTCCAATTGTGTATCTTTACATCGTTTGCGTATCTTTACTATTCCAATTGGGTATCTTTTCATTTCTCGTTTGAGTATCTTTCTGTAAGGCTTTCTGATGCGAGTTTCTATTGAATTTGAGAGTTTTGCAAGTGTGGGAGTGTGTTTCTTTTTAAACTGAGTAGCTTTACATCGTTTGCGTATGTTTACTATTCCAATTGTGTATCTTTACATCGTTTGCGTATCTTTACTATTCCAATTGTGTATCTTTTCATTTCTCGTTTGAGTATCTTTCTGTAAGGATTGTGATACCAGTTTCTATTAAATTTGAGAGTTTTGCAAGTGTGGGAGTGTGTTTCTTTCAAACTGAGTATCTTTACATCGTTTGCGTATCTTTACTATTCCAATTGTGTATCTTTTCATTTCTCGTTTGAGTATCTTTCTGTAAGGCTTCTGATGCGAGTTTCTATTGTATTTGAGAGTTTTGCAAGTGTGGGAGTTTGTTTCTTTTAAACTGAGTATCTTTACATCGTTTGCGTATCTTTACTATTCCAATTGGGTATCTTTTCATTTCTCGTTTGAGTATCTTTCTGTAAGGCTTTCTGATGCGAGTTTCTATTGAATTTGAGAGTTTTGCAAGTGTGGGAGTGTGTTTCTTTTTAAACTGAGTATCTTTACATCGTTTGCGTATCTTTACTATTCCAATTGTGTATCTTTTCATTTCTCGTTTGAGTATCTTTCTGTAAGGCTTCTGATGCGAGTTTCTATTGTATTTGAGAGTTTTACAAGTGTGGGAGTGTGTTTCTTTCCAACTGAGTATCTTTACATCGTTTGCGTATCTTTACTTTTCCAATTGTGTATCTTTACATCGTTTGCGTATCTTTACTATTCCAATTGTGTATCTTTTCATTTCTCGTTTGAGTATCTTTCTGTAAGGCTTTCTGATGCGAGTTTCTATTGAATTTGAGAGTTTTGCAAGTGTGGGAGTGTGTTTCTTTTTAAACTGAGTAGCTTTATATCGTTTGCGTATGTTTACTATTCTAATTGTGTATCTTTACATCGTTTGCGTATCTTTACTATTCCAATTGTGTATCTTTTCATTTCTCGTTTGAGTATCTTTCTGTAAGGCTTGTGATGCGAGTTTCTATTAAATTTGAGAGTTTTGCAAGTGTGGGAGTGTGTTTCTTTCAAACTGAGTATCTTTACATCGTTTGCGTATCTTTACTATTCCAATTGTGTATCTTTACATCGTTTGCGTATCTTTACTATTCCAATTGTGTATTTTTTCATTTCTCGTTTGAGTATCTTTCTGTAAGGCTTCTGATGCGAGTTTCTATTGTATTTAAGAGTTTTGCAAGTTTGGGAGTGTGTTTCTTTCAAACTGAGTATCTTTACATCGTCTGCGTATCTTTACTATTCCAATTGTGTATCTTTACATCGTTTGCGTATCTTTACTATTCCAATTGTGTATCTTTTCATTTCTCGTTTGAGTATCTTTCTGTAAGGCTTCTGATGCGAGTTTCTATTGTATTTGAGAGTTTTGCAAGTGTGGGAGTGTGTTTCTTTCAAACTGAGTATCTTTACATCGTTTGCGTATCTTTACTATTCTAATTGTGTATCTTTACATCGTTTGCGTATCTTTACTATTCCAATTGTGTATCTTTTCAATTCTCGTTTGAGTATCTTTCTGTATGGCTTCTGATGCGAGTTTCTATTGTATTTGAGAGTTTTGCAAGTGTGGGAGTGTGTTTCTTTCAAACGGAGTATCTTTACATCGTTTGCGTATCTTTACTATTCAAATTGGGTATCTTTTCATTTCTCGTTTGAGTATCTTTCTGTAAGGCTTTCTGATGCGAGTTTCTATTGTATTTGAGAGTTTTGCAAGTGTGGGAGTGTGTTTCTCTCAAACTGAGTATCTTTACATCGTTTGCGTATCTTTACTATTCCAATTGTGTATCTTTTCATTTCTCGTTTGAGTATCTTTCTGTATGGCTTCTGATGCGAGTTTCTATTGTATTTGAGAGTTTTGCAAGTGTGGGAGTGTGTTTCTTTCAAACTGAGTATCTTTACATCGTTTGCGTATCTTTACTATTCCAATTGTGTATCTTTTCATTTCTCGTTTGAGTATCTTTCTGTAAGGCTTCTGATGCGAGTTTCTATTGTATTTGAGAGTTTTGCAAGTGTGGGAGTGTGTTTCTCTCAAACTGAGTATCTTTACATCGTTTGCGTATCTTTACTATTCCAATTGTGTATCTTTTCATTTCTCGTTTGAGTATCTTTCTGTATCGATTCTGATGCGAGTTTCTATTGTATTTGAGAGTTTTGCAAGTGTGGGAGTGTGTTTCTTTCAAACTGAGTATCTTTACATCGTTTGCGTATCTTTACTATTCCAATTGTGTATCTTTACATCGTTTGCGTATCTTTACTATTCCAATTGTGTATCTTTTCATTTCTCGTTTGAATATATTTCTGTAAGGCTTCTGATGCGAGTTTCTATTGTATTTGAGAGTTTTGCAAGTGTGGGAGGGTGTTTCTTTCAAACTGAGTATCTTTACATCATTTGCGTATCTTTACTATTCCAATTGTGTATCTTTTCATTTCTCGTTTGAGTATCTTTCTGTATGGCTTCTGATGCGAGTTTCTATTGTATTTGAGAGTTTTGCAAGTGTGGGAGTGTGTTTCTTTCAAACTGAGTATCTTTACATCGTTTGCGTATCTTTACTATTCCAATTGTGTATCTTTTCATTTCTCGTTTGAGTATCTTTCTGTAACGCTTCTGATGCGAGTTTCTATTGTATTTGAGAGTTTTGCAAGTGTGGGAGTGTGTTTCTCTCAAACTGAGTATCTTTACATCGTTTGCGTATCTTTACTATTCCAATTGTGTATCTTTTCATTTCTCGTTTGAGTATCTTTCTGTATGGCTTCTGATGCGAGTTTCTATTGTATTTGAGAGTTTTGCAAGTGTGGGAGTGTGTTTCTTTCAAACTGAGTATCTTTACATCGTTTGCGTATCTTTACTATTCCAATTGTGTATCTTTTCATTTCTCGTTTGAGTATATTTCTGTAAGGCTTCTGATGCGAGTTTCTATTGAATTTGAGAGTTTTGCAAGTGTGGGAGTGTGTTTCTTTCAAACAGAGTATCTTTACATCGTTTGCGTATCTTCACTTTTCCAATTGTGTATCTTTACATCGTTTGCGTATCTTTACTATTCCAATTGGGTATCTTTTCATTTCTCGTTTGAGTATCTTTCTGTAAGGCTTTCTGATGCGAGTTTCTATTGAATTTGAGAGTTTTGCAAGTGTGGGAGTGTGTTTCTTTTTAAACTGAGTAGCTTTACATCGTTTGCGTATGTTTACTATTCCAATTGTGTATCTTTACATCGTTTGCGTATCTTTACTATTCCAATTGTGTATCTTTTCATTTCTCGTTTGAGTATCTTTCTGTAAGGATTGTGATACCAGTTTCTATTAAATTTGAGAGTTTTGCAAGTGTGGGAGTGTGTTTCTTTCAAACTGAGTATCTTTACATCGTTTGCGTATCTTTACTATTCCAATTGTGTATCTTTTCATTTCTCGTTTGAGTATCTTTCTGTAAGGCTTCTGATGCGAGTTTCTATTGTATTTGAGAGTTTTGCAAGTGTGGGAGTTTGTTTCTTTTAAACTGAGTATCTTTACATCGTTTGCGTATCTTTACTATTCCAATTGGGTATCTTTTCATTTCTCGTTTGAGTATCTTTCTGTAAGGCTTTCTAATGCGAGTTTCTATTGAATTTGAGAGTTTTGCAAGTGTGGGAGTGTGTTTCTTTTTAAACTGAGTATCTTTACATCGTTTGCGTATCTTTACTATTCCAATTGTGTATCTTTTCATTTCTCGTTTGAGTATCTTTCTGTATGGCTTCTGATGCGAGTTTCTATTGTATTTGAGAGTTTTACAAGTGTGGGAGTGTGTTTCTTTCCAACTGAGTATCTTTACATCGTTTGCGTATCTTTACTTTTCCAATTGTGTATCTTTACATCGTTTGCGTATCTTTACTATTCCAATTGGGTATCTTTTCATTTCTCGTTTGAGTATCTTTCTGTAAGGCTTTCTGATGCGAGTTTCTATTGAATTTGAGAGTTTTGCAAGTGTGGGAGTGTGTTTCTTTTTAAACTGAGTAGCTTTATATCGTTTGCGTATGTTTACTATTCTAATTGTGTATCTTTACATCGTTTGCGTATCTTTACTATTCCAATTGTGTATCTTTTCATTTCTCGTTTGAGTATCTTTCTGTAAGGCTTGTGATGCGAGTTTCTATTAAATTTGAGAGTTTTGCAAGTGTGGGAGTGTGTTTCTTTCAAACTGAGTATCTTTACATCGTTTGCGTATCTTTACTATTCCAATTGTGTATCTTTACATCGTTTGCGTATCTTTACTATTCCAATTGTGTATTTTTTCATTTCTCGTTTGAGTATCTTTCTGTAAGGCTTCTGATGCGAGTTTCTATTGTATTTAAGAGTTTTGCAAGTTTGGGAGTGTGTTTCTTTCAAACTGAGTATCTTTACATCGTTTGCGTATCTTTACTATTCCAATTGTGTATCTTTACATCGTTTGCGTATCTTTACTATTCCAATTGTGTATCTTTTCATTTCTCGTTTGAGTATCTTTCTGTAAGGCTTCTGATGCGAGTTTCTATTGTATTTGAGAGTTTTGCAAGTGTGGGAGTGTGTTTCTTTCAAACTGAGTATCTTTACATCGTTTGCGTATCTTTACTATTCTAATTGTGTATCTTTACATCGTTTGCGTATCTTTACTATTCCAATTGTGTATCTTTTCAATTCTCGTTTGAGTCTCTTTCTGTATGGCTTCTGATGCGAGTTTCTATTGTATTTGAGAGTTTTGCAAGTGTGGGAGTGTGTTTCTTTCAAACGGAGTATCTTTACATCGTTTGCGTATCTTTACTATTCAAATTGGGTATCTTTTCATTTCTCGTTTGAGTATCTTTCTGTAAGGCTTTCTGATGCGAGTTTCTATTGTATTTGAGAGTTTTGCAAGTGTGGGAGTGTGTTTCTCTCAAACTGAGTAGCTTTACATCGTTTGCGTATCTTTACTATTCCAATTGTGTATCTTTTCATTTCTCGTTTGAGTATCTTTCTGTATGGCTTCTGATGCGAGTTTCTATTGTATTTGAGAGTTTTGCAAGTGTGGGAGTGTGTTTCTTTCAAACTGAGTATCTTTACATCGTTTGCGTATCTTTACTATTCCAATTGTGTATCTTTTCATTTCTCGTTTGAGTATCTTTCTGTAACGCTTCTGATGCGAGTTTCTATTGTATTTGAGAGTTTTGCAAGTGTGGGAGTGTGTTTCTCTCAAACTGAGTATCTTTACATCGTTTGCGTATCTTTACTATTCCAATTGTGTATCTTTTCATTTCTCGTTTGAGTATCTTTCTGTATGGCTTCTGATGCGAGTTTCTATTGTATTTGAGAGTTTTGCAAGTGTGGGAGTGTGTTTCTTTCAAACTGAGTATCTTTACATCGTTTGCGTATCTTTACTATTCCAATTGTGTATCTTTTCATTTCTCGTTTGAGTATATTTCTGTAAGGCTTCTGATGCGAGTTTCTATTGAATTTGAGAGTTTTGCAAGTGTGGGAGTGTGTTTCTTTCAAACTGAGTATCTTTACATCGTTTGCGTATCTTCACTTTTCCAATTGTGTATCTTTACATCGTTTGCGTATCTTTACTATTCCAATTGGGTATCTTTTCATTTCTCGTTTGAGTATCTTTCTGTAAGGCTTTCTGATGCGAGTTTCTATTGAATTTGAGAGTTTTGCAAGTGTGGGAGTGTGTTTCTTTTTAAACTGAGTAGCTTTACATCGTTTGCGTATGTTTACTATTCCAATTGTGTATCTTTACATCGTTTGCGTATCTTTACTATTCCAATTGTGTATCTTTTCATTTCTCGTTTGAGTATCTTTCTGTAAGGATTGTGATACCAGTTTCTATTAAATTTGAGAGTTTTGCAAGTGTGGGAGTGTGTTTCTTTCAAACTGAGTATCTTTACATCGTTTGCGTATCTTTACTATTCCAATTGTGTATCTTTTCATTTCTCGTTTGAGTATCTTTCTGTAAGGCTTCTGATGCGAGTTTCTATTGTATTTGAGAGTTTTGCAAGTGTGGGAGTTTGTTTCTTTTAAACTGAGTATCTTTACATCGTTTGCGTATCTTTACTATTCCAATTGGGTATCTTTTCATTTCTCGTTTGAGTATCTTTCTGTAAGGCTTTCTGATGCGAGTTTCTATTGAATTTGAGAGTTTTGCAAGTGTGGGAGTGTGTTTCTTTTTAAACTGAGTATCTTTACATCGTTTGCGTATCTTTACTATTCCAATTGTGTATCTTTTCATTTCTCGTTTGAGTATCTTTCTGTATGGCTTCTGATGCGAGTTTCTATTGTATTTGAGAGTTTTACAAGTGTGGGAGTGTGTTTCTTTCCAACTGAGTATCTTTACATCGTTTGCGTATCTTTACTTTTCCAATTGTGTATCTTTACATCGTTTGCGTATCTTTACTATTCCAATTGGGTATCTTTTCATTTCTCGTTTGAGTATCTTTCTGTAAGGCTTTCTGATGCGAGTTTCTATTGAATTTGAGAGTTTTGCAAGTGTGGGAGTGTGTTTCTTTTTAAACTGAGTAGCTTTATATCGTTTGCGTATGTTTACTATTCTAATTGTGTATCTTTACATCGTTTGCGTATCTTTACTATTCCAATTGTGTATCTTTTCATTTCTCGTTTGAGTATCTTTCTGTAAGGCTTGTGATGCGAGTTTCTATTAAATTTGAGAGTTTTGCAAGTGTGGGAGTGTGTTTCTTTCAAACTGAGTATCTTTACATCGTTTGCGTATCTTTACTATTCCAATTGTGTATCTTTACATCGTTTGCGTATCTTTACTATTCCAATTGTGTATCTTTTCATTTCTCGTTTGAGTATCTTTCTGTAAGGCTTCTGATGCGAGTTTCTATTGTATTTAAGAGTTTTGCAAGTTTGGGAGTGTGTTTCTTTCAAACTGAGTATCTTTACATCGTTTGCGTATCTTTACTATTCCAATTGTGTATCTTTACATCGTTTGCGTATCTTTACTATTCCAATTGTGTATCTTTTCATTTCTCGTTTGAGTATCTTTCTGTAAGGCTTCTGATGCGAGTTTCTATTGTATTTGAGAGTTTTGCAAGTGTGGGAGTGTGTTTCTTTCAAACTGAGTATCTTTACATCGTTTGCGTATCTTTACTATTCTAATTGTGTATCTTTACATCGTTTGCGTATCTTTACTATTCCAATTGTGTATCTTTTCAATTCTCGTTTGAGTATCTTTCTGTATGGCTTCTGATGCGAGTTTCTATTGTATTTGAGAGTTTTGCAAGTGTGGGAGTGTGTTTCTTTCAAACGGAGTATCTTTACATCGTTTGCGTATCTTTACTATTCAAATTGGGTATCTTTTCATTTCTCGTTTGAGTATCTTTCTGTAAGGCTTTCTGATGCGAGTTTCTATTGTATTTGAGAGTTTTGCAAGTGTGGGAGTGTGTTTCTCTCAAACTGAGTAGCTTTACATCGTTTGCGTATCTTTACTATTCCAATTGTGTATCTTTTCATTTCTCGTTTGAGTATCTTTCTGTATGGCTTCTGATGCGAGTTTCTATTGTATTTGAGAGTTTTGCAAGTGTGGGAGTGTGTTTCTTTCAAACTGAGTATCTTTACATCGTTTGCGTATCTTTACTATTCCAATTGTGTATCTTTTCATTTCTCGTTTGAGTATCTTTCTGTAACGCTTCTGATGCGAGTTTCTATTGTATTTGAGAGTTTTGCAAGTGTGGGAGTGTGTTTCTCTCAAACTGAGTATCTTTACATCGTTTGCGTATCTTTACTATTCCAATTGTGTATCTTTTCATTTCTCGTTTGAGTATCTTTCTGTATGGCTTCTGATGCGAGTTTCTATTGTATTTGAGAGTTTTGCAAGTGTGGGAGTGTGTTTCTTTCAAACTGAGTATCTTTACATCGTTTGCGTATCTTTACTATTCCAATTGTGTATCTTTTCATTTCTCGTTTGAGTATATTTCTGTAAGGCTTCTGATGCGAGTTTCTATTGAATTTGAGAGTTTTGCAAGTGTGGGAGTGTGTTTCTTTCAAACTGAGTATCTTTACATCGTTTGCGTATCTTCACTTTTCCAATTGTGTATCTTTACATCGTTTGCGTATCTTTACTATTCCAATTGGGTATCTTTTCATTTCTCGTTTGAGTATCTTTCTGTAAGGCTTTCTGATGCGAGTTTCTATTGAATTTGAGAGTTTTGCAAGTGTGGGAGTGTGTTTCTTTTTAAACTGAGTAGCTTTACATCGTTTGCGTATGTTTACTATTCCAATTGTGTATCTTTACATCGTTTGCGTATCTTTACTATTCCAATTGTGTATCTTTTCATTTCTCGTTTGAGTATCTTTCTGTAAGGATTGTGATACCAGTTTCTATTAAATTTGAGAGTTTTGCAAGTGTGGGAGTGTGTTTCTTTCAAACTGAGTATCTTTACATCGTTTGCGTATCTTTACTATTCCAATTGTGTATCTTTTCATTTCTCGTTTGAGTATCTTTCTGTAAGGCTTCTGATGCGAGTTTCTATTGTATTTGAGAGTTTTGCAAGTGTGGGAGTTTGTTTCTTTTAAACTGAGTATCTTTACATCGTTTGCGTATCTTTACTATTCCAATTGGGTATCTTTTCATTTCTCGTTTGAGTATCTTTCTGTAAGGCTTTCTGATGCGAGTTTCTATTGAATTTGAGAGTTTTGCAAGTGTGGGAGTGTGTTTCTTTTTAAACTGAGTATCTTTACATCGTTTGCGTATCTTTACTATTCCAATTGTGTATCTTTTCATTTCTCGTTTGAGTATCTTTCTGTATGGCTTCTGATGCGAGTTTCTATTGTATTTGAGAGTTTTACAAGTGTGGGAGTGTGTTTCTTTCCAACTGAGTATCTTTACATCGTTTGCGTATCTTTACTTTTCCAATTGTGTATCTTTACATCGTTTGCGTATCTTTACTATTCCAATTGGGTATCTTTTCATTTCTCGTTTGAGTATCTTTCTGTAAGGCTTTCTGATGCGAGTTTCTATTGAATTTGAGAGTTTTGCAAGTGTGGGAGTGTGTTTCTTTTTAAACTGAGTAGCTTTATATCGTTTGCGTATGTTTACTATTCTAATTGTGTATCTTTACATCGTTTGCGTATCTTTACTATTCCAATTGTGTATCTTTTCATTTCTCGTTTGAGTATCTTTCTGTAAGGCTTGTGATGCGAGTTTCTATTAAATTTGAGAGTTTTGCAAGTGTGGGAGTGTGTTTCTTTCAAACTGAGTATCTTTACATCGTTTGCGTATCTTTACTATTCCAATTGTGTATCTTTACATCGTTTGCGTATCTTTACTATTCCAATTGTGTATTTTTTCATTTCTCGTTTGAGTATCTTTCTGTAAGGCTTCTGATGCGAGTTTCTATTGTATTTAAGAGTTTTGCAAGTTTGGGAGTGTGTTTCTTTCAAACTGAGTATCTTTACATCGTTTGCGTATCTTTACTATTCCAATTGTGTATCTTTACATCGTTTGCGTATCTTTACTATTCCAATTGTGTATCTTTTCATTTCTCGTTTGAGTATCTTTCTGTAAGGCTTCTGATGCGAGTTTCTATTGTATTTGAGAGTTTTGCAAGTGTGGGAGTGTGTTTCTTTCAAACTGAGTATCTTTACATCCTTTGCGTATCTTTACTATTCTAATTGTGTATCTTTACATCGTTTGCGTATCTTTACTATTCCAATTGTGTATCTTTTCAATTCTCGTTTTAGTATCTTTCTGTATGGCTTCTGATGCGAGTTTCTATTGTATTTGAGAGTTTTGCAAGTGTGGGAGTGTGTTTCTTTCAAACGGAGTATCTTTACATCGTTTGCGTATCTTTACTATTCAAATTGGGTATCTTTTCATTTCTCGTTTGAGTATCTTTCTGTAAGGCTTTCTGATGCGAGTTTCTATTGTATTTGAGAGTTTTGCAAGTGTGGGAGTGTGTTTCTCTCAAACTGAGTAGCTTTACATCGTTTGCGTATCTTTACTATTCCAATTGTGTATCTTTTCATTTCTCGTTTGAGTATCTTTCTGTATGGCTTCTGATGCGAGTTTCTATTGTATTTGAGAGTTTTGCAAGTGTGGGAGTGTGTTTCTTTCAAACTGAGTATCTTTACATCGTTTGCGTATCTTTACTATTCCAATTGTGTATCTTTTCATTTCTCGTTTGAGTATCTTTCTGTAACGCTTCTGATGCGAGTTTCTATTGTATTTGAGAGTTTTGCAAGTGTGGGAGTGTGTTTCTCTCAAACTGAGTATCTTTACATCGTTTGCGTATCTTTACTATTCCAATTGTGTATCTTTTCATTTCTCGTTTGAGTATCTTTCTGTATGGCTTCTGATGCGAGTTTCTATTGTATTTGAGAGTTTTGCAAGTGTGGGAGTGTGTTTCTTTCAAACTGAGTATCTTTACATCGTTTGCGTATCTTTACTATTCCAATTGTGTATCTTTTCATTTCTCGTTTGAGTATATTTCTGTAAGGCTTCTGATGCGAGTTTCTATTGAATTTGAGAGTTTTGCAAGTGTGGGAGTGTGTTTCTTTCAAACTGAGTATCTTTACATCGTTTGCGTATCTTCACTTTTCCAATTGTGTATCTTTACATCGTTTGCGTATCTTTACTATTCCAATTGGGTATCTTTTCATTTCTCGTTTGAGTATCTTTCTGTAAGGCTTTCTGATGCGAGTTTCTATTGAATTTGAGAGTTTTGCAAGTGTGGGAGTGTGTTTCTTTTTAAACTGAGTAGCTTTACATCGTTTGCGTATGTTTACTATTCCAATTGTGTATCTTTACATCGTTTGCGTATCTTTACTATTCCAATTGTGTATCTTTTCATTTCTCGTTTGAGTATCTTTCTGTAAGGATTGTGATACCAGTTTCTATTAAATTTGAGAGTTTTGCAAGTGTGGGAGTGTGTTTCTTTCAAACTGAGTATCTTTACATCGTTTGCGTATCTTTACTATTCCAATTGTGTATCTTTTCATTTCTCGTTTGAGTATCTTTCTGTAAGGCTTCTGATGCGAGTTTCTATTGTATTTGAGAGTTTTGCAAGTGTGGGAGTTTGTTTCTTTTAAACTGAGTATCTTTACATCGTTTGCGTATCTTTACTATTCCAATTGGGTATCTTTTCATTTCTCGTTTGAGTATCTTTCTGTAAGGCTTTCTGATGCGAGTTTCTATTGAATTTGAGAGTTTTGCAAGTGTGGGAGTGTGTTTCTTTTTAAACTGAGTATCTTTACATCGTTTGCGTATCTTTACTATTCCAATTGTGTATCTTTTCATTTCTCGTTTGAGTATCTTTCTGTATGGCTTCTGATGCGAGTTTCTATTGTATTTGAGAGTTTTACAAGTGTGGGAGTGTGTTTCTTTCAAACTGAGTATCTTTACATCGTTTGCGTATCTTTACTTTTCCAATTGTGTATCTTTACATCGTTTGCGTATCTTTACTATTCCAATTGGGTATCTTTTCATTTCTCGTTTGAGTATCTTTCTGTAAGGCTTTCTGATGCGAGTTTCTATTGAATTTGAGAGTTTTGCAAGTGTGGGAGTGTGTTTCTTTTTAAACTGAGTAGCTTTATATCGTTTGCGTATGTTTACTATTCTAATTGTGTATCTTTACATCGTTTGCGTATCTTTACTATTCCAATTGTGTATCTTTTCATTTCTCGTTTGAGTATCTTTCTGTAAGGCTTGTGATGCGAGTTTCTATTAAATTTGAGAGTTTTGCAAGTGTGGGAGTGTGTTTCTTTCAAACTGAGTATCTTTACATCGTTTGCGTATCTTTACTATTCCAATTGTGTATCTTTACATCGTTTGCGTATCTTTACTATTCCAATTGTGTATTTTTTCATTTCTCGTTTGAGTATCTTTCTGTAAGGCTTCTGATGCGAGTTTCTATTGTATTTAAGAGTTTTGCAAGTTTGGGAGTGTGTTTCTTTCAAACTGAGTATCTTTACATCGTTTGCGTATCTTTACTATTCCAATTGTGTATCTTTACATCGTTTGCGTATCTTTACTATTCCAATTGTGTATCTTTTCATTTCTCGTTTGAGTATCTTTCTGTAAGGCTTCTGATGCGAGTTTCTATTGTATTTGAGAGTTTTGCAAGTGTGGGAGTGTGTTTCTTTCAAACTGAGTATCTTTACATCGTTTGCGTATCTTTACTATTCAAATTGTGTATCTTTACATCGTTTGCGTATCTTTACTATTCCAATTGTGTATCTTTTCAATTCTCGTTTGAGTATCTTTCTGTATGGCTTCTGATGCGAGTTTCTATTGTATTTGAGAGTTTTGCAAGTGTGGGAGTGTGTTTCTTTCAAACGGAGTATCTTTACATCGTTTGCGTATCTTTACTATTCAAATTGGGTATCTTTTCATTTCTCGTTTGAGTATCTTTCTGTAAGGCTTTCTGATGCGAGTTTCTATTGAATTTGAGAGTTTTGCAAGTGTGGGAGTGTGTTTCTTTTTAAACTGAGTAGCTTTACATCGTTTGCGTATGTTTACTATTCCAATTGTGTATCTTTACATCGTTTGCGTATCTTTACTATTCCAATTGTGTATCTTTTCATTTCTCGTTTGAGTATCTTTCTGTAATGCTTCTGATGCGAGTTTCTATTGTATTTGAGAGTTTTGCAAGTGTGGGAGTGTGTTTCTTTCAAACTGAGTATCTTTACATCGTTTGCGTATCTTTACTATTCCAATTGTGTATCTTTACATCGTTTGCGTATCTTTACTATTCCAATTGTGTATCTTTTCATTTCTCGTTTGAGTATCTTTCTGTAAGGCTTCTGATGCGAGTTTCTATTGTATTTGAGAGTTTTGCAAGTGTGGGAGTGTGTTTCTTTCAAACTGAGTATCTTTACATCGTTTGCGTATCTTTACTATTCCAATTGTGTATCTTTACATCGTTTGCGTATCTTTACTATTCCAATTGTGTATCTTTTCATTTCTCGTTTGAGTATCTTTCTGTAAGGCTTCTGATGCGAGTTTCTATTGTATTTGAGAGTTTTGCAAGTGTGGGAGTGTGTTTCTTTCAAACTGAGTATCTTTACATCGTTTGCGTATCTTTACTATTCTAATTGTGTATCTTTACATCGTTTGCGTATCTTTACTATTCCAATTGTGTATCTTTTCAATTCTCGTTTGAGTATCTTTCTGTATGGCTTCTGATGCGAGTTTCTATTGTATTTGAGAGTTTTGCAAGTGTGGGAGTGTGTTTCTTTCAAACGGAGTATCTTTACATCGTTTGCGTATCTTTACTATTCCAATTGGGTATCTTTTCATTTCTCGTTTGAGTATCTTTCTGTAAGGCTTTCTGATGCGAGTTTCTATTGAATTTGAGAGTTTTGCAAGTGTGGGAGTGTGTTTCTTTCAAACTGAGTATCTTTACATCGTTTGCGTATCTTTACTATTCCAATTGTGTATCTTTACATCGTTTGCGTATCTTTACTATTCCAATTGTGTATCTTTTCATTTCTCGTTTGAGTATCTTTCTGTAAGGCTTCTGATGCGAGTTTCTATTGTATTTGAGAGTTTTGCAAGTGTGGGAGTTTGTTTCTATTAAACTGAGTATCTTTACATCGTTTGCGTATGTTTACTATTCCAATTGGGTATCTTTTCATTTCTCGTTTGAGTATCTTTCTGTAAGGCTTTCTGATGCGAGTTTCTATTGAATTTGAGAGTTTTGCAAGTGTGGGAGTGTGTTTCTTTCAAACTGAGTATCTTTACATCGTTTGCGTATCTTTACTATTCCAATTGTGTATCTTTACATCGTTTGCGTATCTTTACTATTCCAATTGTGTATCTTTTCATTTCTCGTTTGAGTATCTTTCTGTAAGGCTTCTGATGCGAGTTTCTATTGTATTTGAGAGTTTTGCAAGTGTGGGAGTTTGTTTCTTTTAAACTGAGTATCTTTACATCGTTTGCGTATCTTTACTATTCCAATTGGGTATCTTTTCATTTCTCGTTTGAGTATCTTTCTGTAAGGCTTTCTGATGCGAGTTTCTATTGAATTTGAGAGTTTTGCAAGTGTGGGAGTGTGTTTCTTTTTAAACTGAGTATCTTTACATCGTTTGCGTATCTTTACTATTCCAATTGTGTATCTTTACATCGTTTGCGTATCTTTACTATTCCAATTGTGTATCTTTTCATTTCTCGTTTGAGTATCTTTCTGTAAGGCTTCTGATGCGAGTTTCTATTGTATTTGAGAGTTTTGCAAGTGTGGCAGTGTGTTTCTTTCACACTGAGTATCTTTACATCGTTTGCGTATCTTTACTATTCCAATTGTGTATCTTTTCATTTCTCGTTTGAGTATCTTTCTGTATGGCTTCTGATGCGAGTTTCTATTGTATTTGAGAGTTTTACAAGTGTGGGAGTGTGTTTCTTTCAAACTGAGTATCTTTACATCGTTTGCGTATCTTTACTTTTCCAATTGTGTATCTTTACATCGTTTGCGTATCTTTACTATTCCAATTGGGTATCTTTTCATTTCTCGTTTGAGTATCTTTCTGTAAGGCTTTCTGATGCGAGTTTCTATTGAATTTGAGAGTTTTGCAAGTGTGGGAGTGTGTTTCTTTTTAAACTGAGTAGCTTTACATCGTTTGCGTATGTTTACTATTCTAATTGTGTATCTTTACATCGTTTGCGTATCTTTACTATTCCAATTGTGTATCTTTTCATTTCTCGTTTGAGTATCTTTCTGTAAGGCTTGTGATGCGAGTTTCTATTAAATTTGAGAGTTTTGCAAGTGTGGGAGTGTGTTTCTTTCAAACTGAGTATCTTTACATCGTTTGCGTATCTTTACTATTCCAATTGTGTATCTTTACATCGTTTGCGTATCTTTACTATTCCAATTGTGTATGTTTTCATTTCTCGTTTGAGTATCTTTCTGTAAGGCTTTCTGATGCGAGTTTCTATTGAATTTGAGAGTTTTGCAAGTGTGGGAGTGTGTTTCTTTTTAAACTGAGTAGCTTTACATCGTTTGCGTATGTTTACTATTCCAATTGTGTATCTTTACATCGTTTGCGTATCTTTACTATTCCAATTGTGTATCTTTTCATTTCTCGTTTGAGTATCTTTCTGTAATGCTTCTGATGCGAGTTTCTATTGTATTTGAGAGTTTTGCAAGTGTGGGAGTGTGTTTCTTTCAAACTGAGTATCTTTACATCGTTTGCGTATCTTTACTATTCCAATTGTGTATCTTTACATCGTTTGCGTATCTTTACTATTCCAATTGTGTATCTTTTCATTTCTCGTTTGAGTATTTTTCTGTAAGGCTTTCGGATGCGAGTTTCTATTGAATTTGAGAGTTTTGCAAGTGTGGGAGTGTGTTTCTTTCAAACTGAGTATCTTTACATCGTTTGCGTATCTTTACTATTCCAATTGTGTATCTTTACATCGTTTGCGTATCTTTACTATTCCAATTGTGTATCTTTTCATTTCTCGTTTGAGTATCTTTCTGTAAGGCTTTCTGATGCGAGTTTCTATTGAATTTGAGAGTTTTGCAAGTGTGGGAGTGTGTTTCTTTTTAAACTGAGTAGCTTTACATCGTTTGCGTATGTTTACTATTCCAATTGTGTATCTTTACATCGTTTGCGTATCTTTACTATTCCAATTGTGTATCTTTTCATTTCTCGTTTGAGTATCTTTCTGTAATGCTTCTGATGCGAGTTTCTATTGTATTTGAGAGTTTTGCAAGTGTGGGAGTGTGTTTCTTTCAAACTGAGTATCTTTACATCGTTTGCGTATCTTTACTATTCCAATTGTGTATCTTTACATCGTTTGCGTATCTTTACTATTCCAATTGTGTATCTTTTCATTTCTCGTTTGAGTATTTTTCTGTAAGGCTTTCGGATGCGAGTTTCTATTGAATTTGAGAGTTTTGCAAGTGTGGGAGTGTGTTTCTTTCAAACTGAGTATCTTTACATCGTTTGCGTATCTTTACTATTCCAATTGTGTATCTTTACATCGTTTGCGTATCTTTACTATTCCAATTGTGTATCTTTTCATTTCTCGTTTGAGTATCTTTCTGTAAGGCTTTCTGATGCGAGTTTCTATTGAATTTGAGAGTTTTGCAAGTGTGGGAGTGTGTTTCTTTCAAACTGAGTATCTTTACATCGTTTGCGTATCTTTACTATTCCAATTGTGTATCTTTACATCGTTTGCGTATCTTTACTATTCCAATTGTGTATCTTTTCATTTCTCGTTTGAGTATCTTTCTGTAAGGCTTCTGATGCGAGTTTCTATTGTATTTGAGAGTTTTGCAAGTGTGGGAGTGTGTTTCTTTCAAACTGAGTATCTTTACATCGTTTGCGTATCTTTACTATTCTAATTGTGTATCTTTACATCGTTTGCGTATCTTTACTATTCCAATTGTGTATCTTTTCAATTCTCGTTTGAGTATCTTTCTGTATGGCTTCTGATGCGAGTTTCTATTGTATTTGAGAGTTTTGCAAGTGTGGGAGTGTGTTTCTTTCAAACGGAGTATCTTTACATCGTTTGCGTATCTTTACTATTCCAATTGGGTATCTTTTCATTTCTCGTTTGAGTATCTTTCTGTAAGGCTTTCTGATGCGAGTTTCTATTGAATTTGAGAGTTTTGCAAGTGTGGGAGTGTGTTTCTTTCAAACTGAGTATCTTTACATCGTTTGCGTATCTTTACTATTCCAATTGTGTATCTTTACATCGTTTGCGTATCTTTACTATTCCAATTGTGTATCTTTTCATTTCTCGTTTGAGTATCTTTCTGTAAGGCTTCTGATGCGAGTTTCTATTGTATTTGAGAGTTTTGCAAGTGTGGGAGTGTGTTTCTTTCAAACTGAGTATCTTTACATCGTTTGCGTATCTTTACTATTCTAATTGTGTATCTTTACATCGTTTGCGTATCTTTACTATTCCAATTGTGTATCTTTTCAATTCTCGTTTGAGTATCTTTCTGTATGGCTTCTGATGCGAGTTTCTATTGTATTTGAGAGTTTTGCAAGTGTGGGAGTGTGTTTCTTTCAAACGGAGTATCTTTACATCGTTTGCGTCTCTTTACTATTCCAATTGGGTATCTTTTCATTTCTCGTTTGAGTATCTTTCTGTAAGGCTTTCTGATGCGAGTTTCTATTGAATTTGAGAGTTTTGCAAGTGTGGGAGTGTGTTTCTTTTTAAACTGAGTATCTTTACATCGTTTGCGTATCTTTACTATTCCAATTGTGTATCTTTTCATTTCTCGTTTGAGTATCTTTCTGTAAGGCTTCTGATGCGAGTTTCTATTGTATTTGAGAGTTTTGCAAGTGTGGCAGTGTGTTTCTTTCACACTGAGTATCTTTACATCGTTTGCGTATCTTTACTATTCCAATTGTGTATCTTTTCATTTCTCGTTTGAGTATCTTTCTGTATGGCTTCTGATGCGAGTTTCTATTGTATTTGAGAGTTTTACAAGTGTGGGAGTGTGTTTCTTTCAAACTGAGTATCTTTACATCGTTTGCGTATCTTTACTTTTCCAATTGTGTATCTTTACATCGTTTGCGTATCTTTACTATTCCAATTGGGTATCTTTTCATTTCTCGTTTGAGTATCTTTCTGTAAGGCTTTCTGATGCGAGTTTCTATTGAATTTGAGAGTTTTGCAAGTGTGGGAGTGTGTTTCTTTTTAAACTGAGTAGCTTTACATCGTTTGCGTATGTTTACTATTCTAATTGTGTATCTTTACATCGTTTGCGTATCTTTACTATTCCAATTGTGTATCTTTTCATTTCTCGTTTGAGTATCTTTCTTTAAGGCTTGTGATGCGAGTTTCTATTAAATTTGAGAGTTTTGCAAGTGTGGGAGTGTGTTTCTTTCAAACTGAGTATCTTTACATCGTTTGCGTATCTTTACTATTCCAATTGTGTATCTTTACATCGTTTGCGTATCTTTACTATTCCAATTGTGTATTTTTTCATTTCTCGTTTGAGTATCTTTCTGTAAGGCTTCTGATGCGAGTTTCTATTGTATTTAAGAGTTTTGCAAGTTTGGGAGTGTGTTTCTTTCAAACTGAGTATCTTTACATCGTTTGCGTATCTTTACTATTCCAATTGTGTATCTTTACATCGTTTGCGTATCTTTACTATTCCAATTGTGTATCTTTTCATTTCTCGTTTGAGTATCTTTCTGTAAGGCTTCTGATGCGAGTTTCTATTGTATTTGAGAGTTTTGCAAGTGTGGGAGTGTGTTTCTTTCAAAATGAGTATCTTTACATCGTTTGCGTATCTTTACTATTCTAATTGTGTATCTTTACATCGTTTGCGTATCTTTACTATTCCAATTGTGTATCTTTTCAATTCTCGTTTGAGTATCTTTCTGTATGGCTTCTGATGCGAGTTTCTATTGTATTTGAGAGTTTTGCAAGTGTGGGAGTGTGTTTCTTTCAAACGGAGTATCTTTACATCGTTTGCGTCTCTTTACTATTCCAATTGGGTATCTTTTCATTTCTCGTTTGAGTATCTTTCTGTAAGGCTTTCTGATGCGAGTTTCTATTGAATTTGAGAGTTTTGCAAGTGTGGGAGTGTGTTTCTTTTTAAACTGAGTAGCTTTACATCGTTTGCGTATGTTTACTATTCCAATTGTGTATCTTTACATCGTTTGCGTATCTTTACTATTCCAATTGTGTATCTTTTCATTTCTCGTTTGAGTATCTTTCTGTAATGCTTCTGATGCGAGTTTCTATTGTATTTGAGAGTTTTGCAAGTGTGGGAGTGTGTTTCTTTCAAACTGAGTATCTTTACATCGTTTGCGTATCTTTACTATTCCAATTGTGTATCTTTACATCGTTTGCGTATCTTTACTATTCCAATTGTGTATCTTTTCATTTCTCGTTTGAGTATTTTTCTGTAAGGCTTTCGGATGCGAGTTTCTATTGAATTTGAGAGTTTTGCAAGTGTGGGAGTGTGTTTCTTTCAAACTGAGTATCTTTACATCGTTTGCGTATCTTTACTATTCCAATTGTGTATCTTTACATCGTTTGCGTATCTTTACTATTCCAATTGTGTATCTTTTCATTTCTCGTTTGAGTATCTTTCTGTAAGGCTTCTGATGCGAGTTTCTATTGTATTTGAGAGTTTTGCAAGTGTGGGAGTGTGTTTCTTTCAAACTGAGTATCTTTACATCGTTTGCGTATCTTTACTATTCCAATTGTGTATCTTTACATCGTTTGCGTATCTTTACTATTCCAATTGTGTATCTTTTCATTTCTCGTTTGAGTATCTTTCTGTAAGGCTTCTGATGCGAGTTTCTATTGTATTTGAGAGTTTTGCAAGTGTGGGAGTGTGTTTCTTTCAAACTGAGTATCTTTACATCGTTTGCGTATCTTTACTATTCTAATTGTGTATCTTTACATCGTTTGCGTATCTTTACTATTCCAATTGTGTATCTTTTCATTTCTCGTTTGAGTATCTTTCTGTAAGGCTTCTGATGCGAGTTTCTATTGTATTTGAGAGTTTTGCAAGTGTGGCAGTGTGTTTGTTTCACACTGAGTATCTTTACATCGTGTGCGTATCTTTACTATTCCAATTGTGTATCTTTTCATTTCTCGTTTGAGTATCTTTCTGTAAGGCTTGTGATGCGAGTTTCTAATAAATTTGAGAGTTTTGCAAGTGTGGGAGTGTGTTTCTTTCAAACTGAGTATCTTTACATCGTTTGCGTATCTTTACTATTCCAATTGTGTATCTTTACATCGTTTGCGTATCTTTAGTATTCCAATTGTGTATCTTTTCATTTCTCGTTTGAGTATCTTTCTGTAAGGTTTCTGATGCGAGTTTCTATTGTATTTGAGAGTTTTGCAAGTGTGGGAGTGTGTTTCTTTCAAACTGAGTATCTTTCCATCGTTTGCGTATCTTTACTATTCCAATTGTGTATCTTTACATCGTTTGCGTATCTTTAGTATTCCAATTGTGTATCTTTTCATTTCTCGTTTGAGTATCTTTCTGTAAGGTTTCTGATGCGAGTTTCTATTGTATTTGAGAGTTTTGCAAGTGTGGGAGTGTGTTTCTTTCAAACTGAGTATCTTTACATCGTTTGCGTATCTTTACTATTCCAATTGTGTATCTTTTCATTTCTCGTTTGAGTATCTTTCTGTAAGGCTTGTGATGCGAGTTTCTATTAAATTTGATAGTTTTGCAAGTGTGGGAGTGTGTTTCTTTCAAACTGAGTATCTTTACATCGTTTGCGTATCTTTACTATTCCAATTGTGTATCTTTTCATTTCTCGTTTGAGTATCTTTCTGTAACGATTCTGATGCGAGTTTCTATTGTATTTGAGAGTTTTGCAAGTGTGGGAGTGTGTTTCTTTCAAACTGAGTATCTTTACATCGTTTGCGTATCTTTACTATTCCAATTGTGTATCTTTACATCGTTTGCGTATCTTTACTATTTCAATTGTGTATCTTTTCATTTCTCGTTTGAGTATCTTTCTGTAAGGCTTTCTGATGCGAGTTTCTATTGAATTTGAGAGTTTTGCAAGTGTGGGAGTGTGTTTCTTTCAAACTGAGTATCTTTACATCGTTTGCGTATCTTTACTATTCTAATTGTGTATCTTTACATCGTTTGCGTATCTTTACTATTCCAATTGTGTATCTTTTCATTTCTCGTTTGAGTATCTTTCTGTAAGGCTTTCTGATGCGAGTTTCTATTGAATTTGAGAGTTTTGCAAGTGTGGGAGTGTGTTTCTTTCAAACTGAGTATCTTTACATCGTTTGCGTATCTTTACTATTCCAATTGTATATCTTTACATCGTTTGCGTATCTTTACTATTCCAATTGTGTATCTTTTCATTTCTCGTTTGAGTATCTTTCTGTAAGGCTTCTGATGCGAGTTTCTATTGTATTTGAGAGTTTTGCAAGTGTGGGAGTGTGTTTCTTTCAAACTGAGTATTGATAGGAGCACAAAGTGTGACGTTCTTAATGTTTATATGCCCTATTCTTATGCTTTGTTACTTCTTGTTTAGTTGTTTTAGGTTTATATTTGATATATGTATGTTCTAGGTAGAGCTATTTCGATTTTAGATGATTTGATGATGAAATTGTGCTAAGTGTTAGAACTCCTGATTGAGCTAGGATTCCTTACTCGACTAGGACTCTACTTTCCTATTTTCATTCTTTCCTATTTCTTAATCGACGATTTCTTTTCAGGAAAGACAAATCATATTTGGAAAGAAAGGAGAGCTGCCGAGTTGCATTCCTAGTTGAACAAGGAAATCATATTCGAGTTGAAGAAGGAGAAGAGGAGGCCAGCCTAGCTACTCCTAGTTGGACCAAGAGATTGCCGTGCAGCCCTTAAAGAGATCTCCCTATTGGACTTGGTTTCCTACATCAAGATGGATATGGAGTACATAAATCAAATCCATAACAAAGAGGATTTCAGTTTCCCAATTGGATTCTATTTCCTTTTAGCACGCAAGAAGGCTTCCTACACCTCTATATATAGAGGCCGGCCTCTCCATTCAGCAACATCATCAACCCTACACAAAAACACAGCCATAAGCTCTGCCGAATTCATCCTTCACCATTCCAAGAAATCCTAAAACCGATTCCATCATTCCCCACCTATCAATAGCCTTCAAACACGCTTGTGAAGAAGGTTTCATCCATAGAAGTCTCGGCTACACTTGTGGATTGCTTGATTTATAAAGTGTAACCATGATTCACTCTTGTTTAATTTCGGTTTTGGTTTTGTTCTTGTTCATGGATGAAGTTGCGATTTGTTTAGAGTAGTCTTGTATCAATTTTGTCTATGAAATAGCTACTTGATTCAATTTATATAGAGGATTCGAAATTTATGTTTTTGGTTTTATGATTTTCGGTTTTTGGTTTCTGCCGAATACATGTGTGAACAATTTTCGATGCCTATGTGTTATGACTATGCTTGTAGCATGATATTTAGGTTGTTGGATTAAAGACTTATGCTAAGAACATGTTTATTCTTGTTTATGTGATTTTCGAATTGCATGGTTGTTGGTTAAGTAAGTGACATACTTGATGAATTCAATGTGCATGACTTTGAGATTACATGATTAAGATGAACATGTTAGAATTTCGATTATGGCTGCTTGGTTGTGATTGAATGTGTTAAGTGTCTATGTGTCTAGGTTACTGCTTAGAACCCTAAATGCATGATCCATCCTTGGTTGCTCAATGTATGTCTCGGCATGATACTAAGAATGGACATAGACTTGGTTCGATTCCCTCTATGTGATTTGTTTTGGTGATTGTTTATGTGTTGGTTGGTTGATCACATGTATATATTAGTTTAGGTTTTATTTACTGTTTTTATGATTCAATCCAAAATCTATCTCAAACCTTAAAACCTTTATGAATTCGTGTAAGTATTGTGATCCTAAGCCCTGGCTGGATCCCCGGTTTGTGAACGATACCCTCTTGCTTTATACTACTATGATGTGTTCAGGGTTAAATATTGATGTCGAGTAATCGAGCATTCATCAAATGGCGCCGTTGCCGGGGATCCATTAGAGATGGATCCCTAACTTTTACTACGAATTCATTGTTTATATTGTACATTTGTATATTCTCAATCTTATTCTTATTTCGTGTAACATATAGTAATGTATCTTAGGTTGTTGTTTTGGTGCTTGAATGAATGATTGTTGTAGGTTGTAAATCGAACGGAATAGGTAAAGTCCCTTTTGTTAATATTAGCCTTAACCCTTCATGCTAGCTCTCGAGTTTGCATGAGGTCGAGGGCGGCTTTTATTAACACTTGGAGATTTGTCTAACACATGAGGTTAAGTCCAGCTGAGTAAGGGGCACGCTCTTTTATTACTCTGGTGCATGGGACCAAAATTGGATCTCAGAGAACTACTGACTGACATACATCTCGGTGATGGAGTCGATAGGGAGTTCGCTCTCCGTAGTTCAACAAATGAGTCCTACCATGTTCACTATCTCTGATTGAGCTAAAGGCCTTCTGAAACAAAGACTTGATCTTGTGTCTAGGCATCCATACTTAGGCCGCACGTCCACCTTGGTTTACAACTTAGAATCAATCGATCGTTCAATCATTGAAATAGCAATAAGAACTTGTGAATTGTATGAACTTGTGAAAACGTAAAGAACTAACGCTTTGTAAACAACATAGTTGCCGTGCCCTTCCCCCATAAGTGTGCGTGTGTATGACTAAGGGAAGGCACGAATTTTATGTATCCATTATGTATTCTTCAAGGCTAACTCGTTACCTTTCATATAAACAGGTACTATGCATGTCCGAATTTTCTAAGAAGACACAAGAGCTCAAGGATCGAATTCAAGCACTTAGAGATTTAAACAACTCTTTCATAAGTAGACCTTTGAATTTCGAAACATCTCCAAGCAATTCAATCTTAAACTCTTCACCTAGATCAGAAGAAGAGGAGGATCTTTCCTTTCCCTTCGCCTTCAAGTCAGACTTAGACACAATTGCGGGCCGTGACATAATTCCTGTTGGTGCTCCAATGGCACTAAAGAATGCATTCATTCCTACCACCCCGGAATCACCCTCACGCATTGCTTTCACTCCACCTGATGAAGCTAATTTCTCCATTCCCGTTCAATTGCTTGGGCAGCTGCCTAAGTACTCTGGCTCTTCAATGGAAGACCCTAATGTTCACCTTAGGGAGTTCTTGGACATTTGCAAGCTCCAATCAATTCATCATCTTTCTCAAGAAGGCTTGAGGTTGCTTTTGTTTCCATTTACCCTTAAGGATGATGCTAAACGTTGGTTATATTCTTTGCCTGCAGGAATCATCACTACATGGGACGAGATGACTAGGAGGTTCTTGAAGCAATTCTTCCCTGCTCAACTCACGAAAAGACTTAGGAGGGAGATTCAGAACTTCACTCAAAAAGATGGTGATTCACTCTATGAGGCTTGGGAGGAATTTCAGGAACTACAAAGGAAGTGCCCTCACCATGGTATTTCGTTGGATGACTTGGTGCAATTCTTCTATGAAGGACTCGACACCACCAATAAGAGCATGGTGGACTCGGCATGTGGCTGCACATTCATGAACAAAACCGGTCAAGAAGCTTACACCTTGATCGATGACTTGGCTGACAACAATCGCCAATTTAGTTCCAAGGAGAAGAGAGGAAGCAAGAGCCGTGGGGTGTATGATGTTGATGCAAGGAATCAGATGGCTACTTTAGAAAGGAAGCTTGACGTGCTAGTCAAGGCATTCAATGGTTCGAGCATCACCCCTCAAGCATGTGGCATTTGTTCTTTCAAAGATCACACGACTGACAATTGTCCAAATGGTGCAATGACTGAAGAAGAGTTGAACTTTATGGGGCAACAAAGGCCTAGGTACGATCCATACTCGAACACATACAATCCTGGACTTAGAGACCATCCAAATTTTCGTTGGAGCAACAATGCTCAACCATCCAATGCTCAAGGTCAAGGACCTCGTCCTTCAGGTTTGTTTGTGAGGCCTCAGGTACCTCAAGGTTCTGCTCCCTTTAACTCTAATGTTCATGGTTCGAATAATGCATCTTCACCTAATTATGATGAACTTTTGAAGTCTCTTGCTCAAGGGCAACAAAATCTAAACTCTGCTACTCAAGCTTTAGTTACAGGTCAACAAGCTCATTCTAAGGATATAACCGAGCTTAAGAAGCAGATGGGACAAGTGATCGATTTCATGGGCAAGATCCATGAAGGAGGGAAGTTGCCGAGCCAAACTGAGCCTAATCCGAACGTGAAGGCCATGGTGACACGAAGTGGGAGGACCTTGGATGCTCCATTGCAGCAACACAAGAAGGCCGTGCCTTCTAAGAGACAAGAGGCCGAGAATTACAATGTCAAAGACTTAGAGAAGGACCCTGCCTCCTCTAAAGCCAATAATGCCGTGCCTCTAGCAAAAGAAGATCATGCCGTGCATGACAAAGGTAAGGATCCTAACTCTAGTGGTTTGGTTTCAACTAATGATCTTCCTCGTGTTCCCTTCCCTAGTAGATTTGCAAAGCAAAAGAAGGATGACTCTGATCAAGCCATGCTCGACATTTTCAAGAAGGTGGAAGTGAACATGCCTCTTATTGAATGCATACAACAAAATCCTAAGTATGCTAAGTTTTTGAAAGAATTGTGCACCAATAAGAGGATGACTCGAGAGAAGGAGGTTGTTACAATGAGTGAGACGGTTTCTGCCGTGCTCCAAAGGAAGCTACCACCAAAGCTTAAGGATCCAGGGAGTTTTTCTATCCCTTGTACAATCGGAAACATGACATTTGAAAAGATAATGTTAGACTTAGGTGCATCTATTAATGTAATGCCGCACTATATCTATGAGAACCTAGGTCTAGGTGATTTGAAACGTGATAATGTTGTGATTCGATTGGCTGATTGTTCCAACAAAGTCCCCTTGGGCTATGTTGAAGATGTTCTTGTGCAGGTCTCGAGTTTGATCTTTCCTGCCAACTTCTATGTCATTGACATGGAGCCAACGGAGGCAGATGACAAGGAGGTTCCTATCTTGTTAGGCCGCCCCTTCATGAGGACCGCAAGAACAAAAATAGATGTGTTTAGTGGATCACTCACCTTTGAGTTTGATGGTGAAGTGATTAGCTTCAACATCTTTGAAGCTATGAGGTATCCTCTTTCGGAGTTCAGTGATTGTTTTTCAGTTGACATACTTGATTCCCTTGCAGATAACTATCTAGATACCTTGACAAATGACGAGTTGGCACTCACCATTGCCCAAGGGGCCGGATTTACAAGTGATAGCTCAAACATTTCGGTGTTAGAAGCAAAAGATGCCGTGCCATCCTTCATTCATGAGACCGTGACCTCTCTTGAGGTTGCACGTGAGGTAAGCTTTGTCTCTCCTAGTCCAATTCTCTTAACTACTAACAAGAATCTTCCTTCTGTGGTGCAAGCTCCGAAGCTCGATCTTAAGGTTCTTCCGGACCACTTGAAGTATGTGTTTTTAGGAGAAGAGGATACATTGCCCGTGATCATTTCATCTGCACTAAATGAGGAGCAAGAAGAGAGATTGATTGAAGTGTTGAAGAGACACAAGACGGCAATAGGATGGACCTTAGCCGACATCAAGGGGATAAGTCCTACCATGTGTGTGCATCGAATATTGCTAGAAGATGGTGCCAAACCAACCAAGGAAGGTCAGAGACGCCTTCACCCACCAATGATGCAAGTTGTAAAGGATGAAATCACCAAGCTGCACGATTGTGGCGTGATCTACCCCATCTCGGATAGTAGGTGGATCTCTCCCATTCAAGTTGTGCCAAAGAAGTCAGGCATCACGGTGGTAAAGAACAAGGACAACGAGTTGGTCCCTCAAAGGACAGTGACCGGACATAGGGTATGTATTGACTATAGGAAGCTCAATGCGACAACAAGGAAGGACCACATGCCATTGCCATTCATTGATCAAATGCTTGAGAGGTTAGCTGGTCACTCTTTCTATTGTTTCCTTGATGGATATAGTGGATACAACCAAATAAGTGTTGCGGAAGAAGATCAAGAGAAGACTACGTTCACATGCCCTTTTGGTACGTTTGCTTATCGTCGCATGCCTTTTGGTTTATGCAACGCCCCAGGTACGTTTCAACGTTGTATGTATCACATTTTCTCTGAGTATATTGGTTCTAAAATTGAAGTTTTCATGGATGATTTTTCTGTCTATGGTGAAGATTTCGAAACTTGTTTAGAAAATGTTGAACTTGTGCTTAAACGTTGTGAAGAAACTAACTTGGTTTTGAATTGGGAAAAATGTCACTTTATGGTCACGCAAGGTATTGTCTTAGGTCATATTGTTTCATCTAGAGGAATTGAGGTTGATAAGTCTAAAATAGATCTTGTGCGTCACTTACCCCTCCCCACGAGTGTGAGGGCTGTTCGATCGTTTCTTGGACATGCAGGTTTCTATCGTAGGTTTATCAAGGATTTTTCTAAGATTGCGAGACCAATGAGTTCATTGCTTCAAAAGGACGTCCCATTTCACTTTGATGATGATTGCAAGCATGCATTTGAGACTTTGAAGAAGCTCCTAACTTCAGCACCGATCATGGCACCGCCGGATTGGTCCTTGCCCTTTGAGTTGATGTGTGATGCCTCCGACTATGCAGTTGGAGCCGTGCTAGGGCAGAGGAAGGACAAGCAGCCCTACGCCATCTACTATGCCTCACGAACACTCAATGATGCTCAACAAAACTACACCACAACTGAAAAAGAACTTCTTGCCGTGATCTTTGCTCTAGATAAGTTTCGATCTTACTTACTTCAATCTAAAGTTATTGTTTACACTGACCATGCAGCTTTGAAGTATTTAATGACAAAGAAGGATGCCAAACCGAGATTGATTCGATGGATTCTTCTACTCCAAGAGTTTGATCTCGAAATCAAGGACAAGAAGGGAAGTGACAATGTTGTGGCGGATCATTTGAGTCGTTTGGTGAGAGATGCCGAGCCCTTGGCCATCCAAGAGAGCTTTCCGGACGAGCAACTCTTTCGAGTTGAGGTAAGTGAGCCATGGTATGCAGATATTGTCAATTATCTTGTTTCTAAGCAATTTCCTGATACATTATCGCATGCACAAAAGAATAGACTAAAGGCATTTGCTAAGTATTATGTTTGGGATGAACCATACTTGTGGAAACATTGTGTTGATCAAATCATTAGGAGGTGTGTCCCTGAACATGAACATCAATCTATACTTACGTTTTGCCATTCTGAATCTTGTGGAGGACATTTTGGTTCACGTAGGACTGCTCTTAAGGTGTTAGAATGTGGTTTCTTTTGGCCTACGATTTTTAAAGATGCATATCATTTTTGCATGACTTGTGATAGATGCCAACGCATGGGAAACTTAGGATCTAGAGATCAAATGCCTATGACACCGATTATATATGTCGAAATTTTTGATTGTTGGGGTATTGATTTCATGGGACCTTTTCCTAGCTCAAATGGTTTCTTGTACATACTCGTTTGTGTTGACTATGTTTCGAAATGGGTGGAAGCAAAGGCCACCCGGACTAATGATTCTCGAGTTGTTGCAGATTTCCTTCGTTCTAACATTTTCTCTAGGTTTGGTATGCCGAGAGTTATCATTAGTGATGGAGGATCTCACTTTTGCAACCGGACCATTGAGGCGTTGTTGAAGAAGTATGGAATCAAGCATAAGGTTGCTACGCCTTATCACCCTCAAACAAGTGGACAAGTGGAGTTATCTAATCGTGAGATCAAGAGAATTTTGGAGAAGTCTGTTGGACCATCACGCAAGGATTGGTCTCAACGATTGGATGATGCTCTTTGGGCCTATAGGACGGCATACAAGACTCCCCTAGGCATGTCACCATTTCGACTAGTTTATGGCAAGGCGTGCCATCTTCCCGTGGAGCTTGAACATCGTGCATGGTGGGCTGTGAAGAATTTTAACATGAACATTGATGAGGCCGGATTACATAGGAAGTTGCAATTGCATGAGCTTGAAGAGATTCGGAATGAGGCCTATGATTCGGCAATGGTTTACAAGGAGAAGACTAAGACATTCCATGACCGCATGATTAGGAAGAAACACTTTGTCGTTGGGCAGAAAGTTCTTTTATTTAATTCTCGACTTAGATTGTTTCCGGGCAAGCTCCGTTCTAGGTGGCTTGGACCGTTTGTTGTTACTAATGTTTTTCCTTATGGTGCTATTCAGATCAAAAGTATGGTGCATGGGAAGGAATTCACGGTCAATGGACATCGCTTGAAGCCGTACTATGACAATTTCGTGGAACACAATGTGGAGGAGACGTCTCTCCTGGATCCTACGGCAAGCAAGTGATGATTTGAAGATAGTCTAGGCTATAGACTCTAAACTTAAGCCAATGAAGGAGCCATCAACGAGTGTTTGCATTTTCTTACCCCTTAACTCTTTCTAATTTTCGTTGCTTATCATATTGTACATTGAGGGCAATGTAAGTTTTAAGTGTGGGGTGGGGTATACATCATTCGTTGAATTCTATTGTTTGATGTTATGTGTTTAAATTTTGTGTTTTGATTTTCGAAATCTTAGTGTCATTTTGGTTCTGTTTTTCGATTTTTAAGTTGTTTAGTTGTTTTGTTTTTGTTTTGAGTCCTAGGTATGCCTTTAACTGTCTAGGATGAGTTGATCTTTGAATTTATGGTTGATGGATAAGCATGATATTGGAATGAACTTCATTGTTATTTGATGGTTAATCGATGTGTAGATTTTGTACGAACATGTAGTAGATGAGGATTTTGAAACTTAGGTACAGAATGAGCATGTTCCTTACTTGTTTGAATTCATGTAACCTATGTGAGATTCGAGCCATATATATGTGCCTTTCTTTGAAAAGTTTATTCTATCGTTTCTTGGCTTTATAACCTCATTACATCTATTTTGATCAATTCGTATGCCATAGAATTGCAATGAACTAGAGAATGCTAGAACTTACTTTGTGAAACTTCCGAAGCTTTATGTCATAATATACTCTGATTTTGAAAATGATTGTTGGATCTTTTTAGGATTTCCACCATTTAAGCCAAAAAGCCGTATATCCCTATTTGAGCCCTGCTTGGGACACCTTAGTGTTTACCCCTTTGAGCCTACATTAAGCCTTTTCTTTCATTACCAACATGTTATATCCTTGCTTAGTATAGTTATATCTCTACCTTGTCTTTGAGGCTTGGCAGAGCCGATTCTTGGATGTAATATGGAGTGATGATTTGATTCAAGTGTGGGGTTATGCTATTGTATGTATGTTATGCCGTGAAAAGAGTATGAAAAGAAAGAAAAATGTATTGATGCCGTGAGAAAATAAAGGAAAGGATTCATGATGCACGGCAAGAAAAAGGAAAAATGAAAAATTGAATGAAAAATCTCGGCATACATACATGTTTTGGTGAATTTGGAGTTGTGATGTATTTTGTTGAAGGCTCAATAATGTTATACTTTAGCCTTTGTTCATTTTCACAATGTTTAAAGTGAAGATGGGTCCAACATGATGAGATTTGGCCCTTGTTTTATGGAGTATGGCGACATAAGGTGGATGTTTTGCTCTGCTAAGTCTTGAGGATGACCTTTGTGATTCCTTTTACCTTGAAAATAATACCCATGCCGAGCCTAACTATCCCTTTCTAAAGATCCGCATGATTCTTAAAATGAGTAGCTTTTGATTTGTGGAGTTTGTTTCATAAGTAAGCATATGGTTTGGGTTCATTTGTGCATATGATTGGTATCTTTCATGAGGTTTTCGATTTCCCTATGTTCATAACTCTTGTGTGTGAAAAGCTTTTAAGCATATGCCATGTTATTGAGAGAAAAGATTTGGAGTGCATATCCTATGTGAGTTGAATTTGAACTTGTTTTGAACATGTCGAGCTTAATTTCACCTTTGTTTCTGCCATGTCTTACTTGTTAAACGAAATTTCATGTTTATTAACCATTGAATTCATCGTATCTATTTCGATTGAGTGTTATTCTTGATGCTATGAGTTTGAAGATTTCTGAGACAAAATGTTGAAGGCATTAGAATGTTGTGTCGTTAGTTTTAGTGTTTTGATTTTCGTTTTTCTGTTTTGATTTTCATTTTTAGTGTTTGCTAAGGGACTAGCAAAGTCTAAGTGTGGGGTTGTTGATAGGAGCACAAAGTGTGACGTTCTTAATGTTTATATGCCCTATTCTTATGCTTTGTTACTTCTTGTTTAGTTGTTTTAGGTTTATATTTGATATATGTATGTTCTAGGTAGAGCTATTTCGATTTTAGATGATTTGATGATGAAATTGTGCTAAGTGTTAGAACTCCTGATTGAGCTAGGATTCCTTACTCGACTAGGACTCTACTTTCCTATTTTCATTCTTTCCTATTTCTTAATCGACGATTTCTTTTCAGGAAAGACAAATCATATTTGGAAAGAAAGGAGAGCTGCCGAGTTGCATTCCTAGTTGAACAAGGAAATCATATTCGAGTTGAAGAAGGAGAAGAGGAGGCCGGCCTAGCTACTCCTAGTTGGACCAAGAGATTGCCGTGCAGCCCTTAAAGAGATCTCCCTATTGGACTTGGTTTCCTACATCAAGATGGATATGGAGTACATAAATCAAATCCATAACAAAGAGGATTTCAGTTTCCCAATTGGATTCTATTTCCTTTTAGCACGCAAGAAGGCTTCCTACACCTCTATATATAGAGGCCGGCCTCTCCATTCAGCAACATCATCAACCCTACACAAAAACACAGCCATAAGCTCTGCCGAATTCATCCTTCACCATTCCAAGAAATCCTAAAACCGATTCCATCATTCCCCACCTATCAATAGCCTTCAAACACGCTTGTGAAGAAGGTTTCATCCATAGAAGTCTCGGCTACACTTGTGGATTGCTTGATTTATAAAGTGTAACCATGATTCACTCTTGTTTAATTTCGGTTTTGGTTTTGTTCTTGTTCATGGATGAAGTTGCGATTTGTTTAGAGTAGTCTTGTATCAATTTTGTCTATGAAATAGCTACTTGATTCAATTTATATAGAGGATTCGAAATTTATGTTTTTGGTTTTATGATTTTCGGTTTTTGGTTTCTGCCGAATACATGTGTGAACAATTTTCGATGCCTATGTGTTATGACTATGCTTGTAGCATGATATTTAGGTTGTTGGATTAAAGACTTATGCTAAGAACATGTTTATTCTTGTTTATGTGATTTTCGAATTGCATGGTTGTTGGTTAAGTAAGTGACATACTTGATGAATTCAATGTGCATGACTTTGAGATTACATGATTAAGATGAACATGTTAGAATTTCGATTATGGCTGCTTGGTTGTGATTGAATGTGTTAAGTGTCTATGTGTCTAGGTTACTGCTTAGAACCCTAAATGCATGATCCATCCTTGGTTGCTCAATGTATGTCTCGGCATGATACTAAGAATGGACATAGACTTGGTTCGATTCCCTCTATGTGATTTGTTTTGGTGATTGTTTATGTGTTGGTTGGTTGATCACATGTATATATTAGTTTAGGTTTTATTTACTGTTTTTATGATTCAATCCAAAATCTATCTCAAACCTTAAAACCTTTATGAATTCGTGTAAGTATTGTGATCCTAAGCCCTGGCTGGATCCCCGGTTTGTGAACGATACCCTCTTGCTTTATACTACTATGATGTGTTCAGGGTTAAATATTGATGTCGAGTAATCGAGCATTCATCAAGTATCTTTACATCGTTTGCGTATCTTTACTATTCCAATTGTGTATCTTTACATCGTTTGCGTATCTTTACTATTCCAATTGTGTATCTTTTCATTTCTCGTTTGAGTATCTTTCTGTAAGGCTTTCGGATGCGAGTTTCTATTGAATTTGAGAGTTTTGCAAGTGTGGGAGTGTGTTTCTTTCAAACTGAGTATCTTTACATCGTTTGCGTATCTTTACTATTCTAATTGTGTATCTTTACATCGTTTGCGTATCTTTACTATTCCAATTGTGTATCTTTTCATTTCTCGTTTGAGTATCTTTCTGTAAGGCTTCTGATGCGAGTTTCTATTGTATTTGAGAGTTTTGCAAGTGTGGCAGTGTGTTTGTTTCACACTGAGTATCTTTACATCGTGTGCGTATCTTTACTATTCCAATTGTGTATCTTTTCATTTCTCGTTTGAGTATCTTTCTGTATGGCTTCTGATGCGAGTTTCTATTGTATTTGAGAGTTTTGCAAGTGTGGGAGTGTGTTTCTTTCAAACTGAGTATCTTTACATCGTTTGCGTATCTTTACTATTCCAATTGGGTATCTTTTCATTTCTCGTTTCAGTATCTTTCTGTAAGGCTTTCTGATGCGAGTTTCTATTGAATTTGAGAGTTTTGCAAGTGTGGGAGTGTGTTTCTTTTTAAACTGAGTAGCTTTACATCGTTTGCGTATGTTTACTATTCCAATTGTGTATCTTTACATCGTTTGCGTATCTTTACTATTCCAATTGTGTATCTTTTCATTTCTCGTTTGAGTATCTTTCTGTAATGCTTCTGATGCGAGTTTCTATTGTATTTGAGAGTTTTGCAAGTGTGGGAGTGTGTTTCTTTCAAACTGAGTATCTTTACATCGTTTGCGTATCTTTACTATTCCAATTGTGTATCTTTACATCGTTTGCGTATCTTTACTATTCCAATTGTGTATCTTTTCATTTCTCGTTTGAGTATCTTTCTGTAAGGCTTTCGGATGCGAGTTTCTATTGAATTTGAGAGTTTTGCAAGTGTGGGAGTATGTTTCTTTCAAACTGAGTATCTTTACATCGTTTGCGTATCTTTACTATTCCAATTGTGTATCTTTACATCGTTTGCGTATCTTTACTATTCCAATTGTGTATCTTTTCATTTCTCGTTTGAGTATCTTTCTGTAAGGCTTCTGATGCGAGTTTCTATTGTATTTGAGAGTTTTGCAAGTGTGGGAGTGTGTTTCTTTCAAACTGAGTATCTTTACATCGTTTGCGTATCTTTACTATTCCAATTGTGTATCTTTACATCATTTGCGTATCTTTACTATTCCAATTGTGTATCTTTTCATTTCTCGTTTGAGTATCTTTCTGTAAGGCTTTCGGATGCGAGTTTCTGTTGAATTTGAGAGTTTTGCAAGTGTGGGAGTGTGTTTCTTTCAAACTGAGTATCTTTACATCGTTTGCGTATCTTTACTATTCCAATTGTGTATCTTTACATCGTTTGCGTATCTTTACTATTCCAATTGTGTATCTTTTCATTTCTCGTTTGAGTATCTTTCTGTAAGGCTTCTGATGGGAGTTTCTATTGTATTTGAGAGTTTTGCAAGTGTGGGAGTGTGTTTCTTTCAAACTGAGTATCTTTACATCATTTGCGTATCTTTACTATTCTAATTGTGTATCTTTACATCGTTTGCGTATCTTTACTATTCCAATTGTGTATCTTTTCATTTCTCGTTTGAGTATCTTTCTGTAAGGCTTCTGATGCGAGTTTCTATTGTATTTGAGAGTTTTGCAAGTGTGGCAGTGTGTTTCTTTCACACTGAGTATCTTTACATCGTGTGCGTATCTTTACTATTCCAATTGTGTATCTTTTCATTTCTCGTTTGAGTATCTTTCTGTATGGCTTCTGATGCGAGTTTCTATTGTATTTGAGAGTTTTGCAAGTGTGGGAGTGTGTTTCTTTCAAACTGAGTATCTTTACATCGTTTGCGTATCTTTACTATTCCAATTGGGTATCTTTTCATTTCTCGTTTCAGTATCTTTCTGTAAGGCTTTCTGATGCGAGTTTCTATTGAATTTGAGAGTTTTGCAAGTGTGGGAGTGTGTTTCTTTTTAAACTGAGTAGCTTTACATCGTTTGCGTATGTTTACTATTCCAATTGTGTATCTTTACATCGTTTGCGTATCTTTACTATTCCAATTGTGTATCTTTTCATTTCTCGTTTGAGTATCTTTCTGTAATGCTTCTGATGCGAGTTTCTATTGTATTTGAGAGTTTTGCAAGTGTGGGAGTGTGTTTCTTTCAAACTGAGTATCTTTACATCGTTTGCGTATCTTTACTATTCCAATTGTGTATCTTTACATCGTTTGCGTATCTTTACTATTCCAATTGTGTATCTTTTCATTTCTCGTTTGAGTATCTTTCTGTAAGGCTTTCGGATGCGAGTTTCTATTGAATTTGAGAGTTTTGCAAGTGTGGGAGTATGTTTCTTTCAAACTGAGTATCTTTACATCGTTTGCGTATCTTTACTATTCCAATTGTGTATCTTTACATCGTTTGCGTATCTTTACTATTCCAATTGTGTATCTTTTCATTTCTCGTTTGAGTATCTTTCTGTAAGGCTTCTGATGCGAGTTTCTATTGTATTTGAGAGTTTTGCAAGTGTGGGAGTGTGTTTCTTTCAAACTGAGTATCTTTACATCGTTTGCGTATCTTTACTATTCCAATTGTGTATCTTTACATCATGTGCGTATCTTTACTATTCCAATTGTGTATCTTTTCATTTCTCGTTTGAGTATCTTTCTGTAAGGCTTTCGGATGCGAGTTTCTGTTGAATTTGAGAGTTTTGCAAGTGTGGGAGTGTGTTTCTTTCAAACTGAGTATCTTTACATCGTTTGCGTATCTTTACTATTCCAATTGTGTATCTTTACATCGTTTGCGTATCTTTACTATTCCAATTGTGTATCTTTTCATTTCTCGTTTGAGTATCTTTCTGTAAGGCTTCTGATGGGAGTTTCTATTGTATTTGAGAGTTTTGCAAGTGTGGGAGTGTGTTTCTTTCAAACTGAGTATCTTTACATCATTTGCGTATCTTTACTATTCTAATTGTGTATCTTTACATCGTTTGCGTATCTTTACTATTCCAATTGTGTATCTTTTCATTTCTCGTTTGAGTATCTTTCTGTAAGGCTTCTGATGCGAGTTTCTATTGTATTTGAGAGTTTTGCAAGTGTGGCAGTGTGTTTCTTTCACACTGAGTATCTTTACATCGTGTGCGTATCTTTACTATTCCAATTGTGTATCTTTTCATTTCTCGTTTGAGTATCTTTCTGTATGGCTTCTGATGCGAGTTTCTATTGTATTTGAGAGTTTTGCAAGTGTGGGAGTGTGTTTCTTTCAAACTGAGTATCTTTACATCGTTTGCGTATCTTTACTATTCCAATTGGGTATCTTTTCATTTCTCGTTTGAGTATCTTTCTGTAAGGCTTTCTGATGCGAGTTTCTATTGAATTTGAGAGTTTTGCAAGTGTGGGAGTGTGTTTCTTTTTAAACTGAGTAGCTTTACATCGTTTGCGTATGTTTACTATTCCAATTGTGTATCTTTACATCGTTTGCGTATCTTTACTATTCCAATTGTGTATCTTTTCATTTCTCGTTTGAGTATCTTTCTGTAAGGCTTCTGATGCGAGTTTCTATTGTATTTGAGAGTTTTGCAAGTGTGGGAGTGTGTTTCTTTCAAACTGAGTATCTTTACATCGTTTGCGTATCTTTACTATTCCAATTGTGTATCTTTACATCGTTTGCGTATCTTTACTATTCCAATTGTGTATCTTTTCATTTCTCGTTTGAGTATCTTTCTGTAACGCTTCTGATGCGAGTTTCTATTGTATTTGAGAGTTTTGCAAGTGTGGGAGTGTGTTTCTTTCAAACTGAGTATCTTTACATCGTTTGCGTATCTTTACTATTCCAATTGTGTATCTTTACATCGTTTGCGTATCTTTAGTATTCCAATTGTGTATCTTTTCATTTCTCGTTTGAGTATCTTTCTGTAAGGTTTCTGATGCGAGTTTCTATTGTATTTGAGAGTTTTGCAAGTGTGGGAGTGTGTTTCTTTCAAACTGAGTATCTTTACATCGTTTGCGTATCTTTACTATTCCAATTGTGTATCTTTTCATTTCTCGTTTGAGTATCTTTCTGTAAGGCTTGTGATGCGAGTTTCTATTGTATTTGAGAGTTTTGCAAGTGTGGCAGTGTGTTTGTTTCACACTGAGTATCTTTACATCGTGTGCGTATCTTTACTATTCCAATTGTGTATCTTTTCATTTCTCGTTTGAGTATCTTTCTGTATGGCTTCTGATGCGAGTTTCTATTGTATTTGAGAGTTTTGCAAGTGTGGGAGTGTGTTTCTTTCAAACTGAGTATCTTTACATCGTTTGCGTATCTTTACTATTCCAATTGGGTATCTTTTCATTTCTCGTTTCAGTATCTTTCTGTAAGGCTTTCTGATGCGAGTTTCTATTGAATTTGAGAGTTTTGCAAGTGTGGGAGTGTGTTTCTTTTTAAACTGAGTAGCTTTACATCGTTTGCGTATGTTTACTATTCCAATTGTGTATCTTTACATCGTTTGCGTATCTTTACTATTCCAATTGTGTATCTTTTCATTTCTCGTTTGAGTATCTTTCTGTAATGCTTCTGATGCGAGTTTCTATTGTATTTGAGAGTTTTGCAAGTGTGGGAGTGTGTTTCTTTCAAACTGAGTATCTTTACATCGTTTGCGTATCTTTACTATTCCAATTGTGTATCTTTTCATTTCTCGTTTGAGTATCTTTCTGTTTCCAATTGTGTATCTTTTCATTTCTCGTTTGAGTATCTTTCTGTAAGGCTTTCGGATGCGAGTTTCTATTGAATTTGAGAGTTTTGCAAGTGTGGGAGTATGTTTCTTTCAAACTGAGTATCTTTACATCGTTTGCGTATCTTTACTATTCCAATTGTGTATCTTTACATCGTTTGCGTATCTTTACTATTCCAATTGTGTATCTTTTCATTTCTCGTTTGAGTATCTTTCTGTAAGGCTTCTGATGCGAGTTTCTATTGTATTTGAGAGTTTTGCAAGTGTGGGAGTGTGTTTCTTTCAAACTGAGTATCTTTACATCGTTTGCGTATCTTTACTATTCTAATTGTGTATCTTTACATCGTTTGCGTATCTTTACTATTCCAATTGTGTATCTTTTCATTTCTCGTTTGAGTATCTTTCTGTAAGGCTTCTGATGCGAGTTTCTATTGTATTTGAGAGTTTTGCAAGTGTGGCAGTGTGTTTGTTTCACACTGAGTATCTTTACATCGTGTGCGTATCTTTACTATTCCAATTGTGTATCTTTTCATTTCTCGTTTGAGTATCTTTCTGTATGGCTTCTGATGCGAGTTTCTATTGTATTTGAGAGTTTTGCAAGTGTGGGAGTGTGTTTCTTTCAAACTGAGTATCTTTACATCGTTTGCGTATCTTTACTATTCCAATTGGGTATCTTTTCATTTCTCGTTTCAGTATCTTTCTGTAAGGCTTTCTGATGCGAGTTTCTATTGAATTTGAGAGTTTTGCAAGTGTGGGAGTGTGTTTCTTTTTAAACTGAGTAGCTTTACATCGTTTGCGTATGTTTACTATTCCAATTGTGTATCTTTACATCGTTTGCGTATCTTTACTATTCCAATTGTGTATCTTTTCATTTCTCGTTTGAGTATCTTTCTGTAATGCTTCTGATGCGAGTTTCTATTGTATTTGAGAGTTTTGCAAGTGTGGGAGTGTGTTTCTTTCAAACTGAGTATCTTTACATCGTTTGCGTATCTTTACTATTCCAATTGTGTATCTTTACATCGTTTGCGTATCTTTACTATTCCAATTGTGTATCTTTTCATTTCTCGTTTGAGTATCTTTCTGTAAGGCTTTCGGATGCGAGTTTCTATTGAATTTGAGAGTTTTGCAAGTGTGGGAGTATGTTTCTTTCAAACTGAGTATCTTTACATCGTTTGCGTATCTTTACTATTCCAATTGTGTATCTTTACATCGTTTGCGTATCTTTACTATTCCAATTGTGTATCTTTTCATTTCTCGTTTGAGTATCTTTCTGTAAGGCTTCTGATGCGAGTTTCTATTGTATTTGAGAGTTTTGCAAGTGTGGGAGTGTGTTTCTTTCAAACTGAGTATCTTTACATCGTTTGCGTATCTTTACTATTCCAATTGTGTATCTTTACATCATTTGCGTATCTTTACTATTCCAATTGTGTATCTTTTCATTTCTCGTTTGAGTATCTTTCTGTAAGGCTTTCGGATGCGAGTTTCTGTTGAATTTGAGAGTTTTGCAAGTGTGGGAGTGTGTTTCTTTCAAACTGAGTATCTTTACATCGTTTGCGTATCTTTACTATTCCAATTGTGTATCTTTACATCGTTTGCGTATCTTTACTATTCCAATTGTGTATCTTTTCATTTCTCGTTTGAGTATCTTTCTGTAAGGCTTCTGATGGGAGTTTCTATTGTATTTGAGAGTTTTGCAAGTGTGGGAGTGTGTTTCTTTCAAACTGAGTATCTTTACATCATTTGCGTATCTTTACTATTCTAATTGTGTATCTTTACATCGTTTGCGTATCTTTACTATTCCAATTGTGTATCTTTTCATTTCTCGTTTGAGTATCTTTCTGTAAGGCTTCTGATGCGAGTTTCTATTGTATTTGAGAGTTTTGCAAGTGTGGCAGTGTGTTTCTTTCACACTGAGTATCTTTACATCGTTTGCGTATCTTTACTATTCCAATTGTGTATCTTTTCATTTCTCGTTTGAGTATCTTTCTGTATGGCTTCTGATGCGAGTTTCTATTGTATTTGAGAGTTTTGCAAGTGTGGGAGTGTGTTTCTTTCAAACTGAGTATCTTTACATCGTTTGCGTATCTTTACTATTCCAATTGGGTATCTTTTCATTTCTCGTTTGAGTATCTTTCTGTAAGGCTTTCGGATGCGAGTTTCTATTGAATTTGAGAGTTTTGCAAGTGTGGGAGTGTGTTTCTTTTTAAACTGAGTAGCTTTACATCGTTTGCGTATGTTTACTATTCCAATTGTGTATCTTTACATCGTTTGCGTATCTTTACTATTCCAATTGTGTATCTTTTCATTTCTCGTTTGAGTATCTTTCTGTAAGGCTTCTGATGCGAGTTTCTATTGTATTTGAGAGTTTTGCAAGTGTGGGAGTGTGTTTCTTTCAAACTGAGTATCTTTACATCGTTTGCGTATCTTTACTATTCCAATTGTGTATCTTTACATCGTTTGCGTATCTTTACTATTCCAATTGTGTATCTTTTCATTTCTCGTTTGAGTATCTTTCTGTAAGGCTTTCGGATGCGAGTTTCTATTGAATTTGAGAGTTTTGCAAGTGTGGGAGTATGTTTCTTTCAAACTGAGTATCTTTACATCGTTTGCGTATCTTTACTATTCCAATTGTGTATCTTTACATCGTTTGCGTATCTTTACTATTCCAATTGTGTATCTTTTCATTTCTCGTTTGAGTATCTTTCTGTAAGGCTTCTGATGCGAGTTTCTATTGTATTTGAGAGTTTTGCAAGTGTGGGAGTGTGTTTCTTTCAAACTGAGTATCTTTACATCGTTTGCGTATCTTTACTATTCCAATTGTGTATCTTTACATCATTTGCGTATCTTTACTATTCCAATTGTGTATCTTTTCATTTCTCGTTTGAGTATCTTTCTGTAAGGCTTTCGGATGCGAGTTTCTGTTGAATTTGAGAGTTTTGCAAGTGTGGGAGTGTGTTTCTTTCAAACTGAGTATCTTTACATCGTTTGCGTATCTTTACTATTCCAATTGTGTATCTTTACATCGTTTGCGTATCTTTACTATTCCAATTGTGTATCTTTTCATTTCTCGTTTGAGTATCTTTCTGTAAGGCTTCTGATGGGAGTTTCTATTGTATTTGAGAGTTTTGCAAGTGTGGGAGTGTGTTTCTTTCAAACTGAGTATCTTTACATCATTTGCGTATCTTTACTATTCTAATTGTGTATCTTTACATCGTTTGCGTATCTTTACTATTCCAATTGTGTATCTTTTCATTTCTCGTTTGAGTATCTTTCTGTAAGGCTTCTGATGCGAGTTTCTATTGTATTTGAGAGTTTTGCAAGTGTGGCAGTGTGTTTCTTTCACACTGAGTATCTTTACATCGTTTGCGTATCTTTACTATTCCAATTGTGTATCTTTTCATTTCTCGTTTGAGTATCTTTCTGTATGGCTTCTGATGCGAGTTTCTATTGTATTTGAGAGTTTTGCAAGTGTGGGAGTGTGTTTCTTTCAAACTGAGTATCTTTACATCGTTTGCGTATCTTTACTATTCCAATTGGGTATCTTTTCATTTCTCGTTTGAGTATCTTTCTGTAAGGCTTTCTGATGCGAGTTTCTATTGAATTTGAGAGTTTTGCAAGTGTGGGAGTGTGTTTCTTTTTAAACTGAGTAGCTTTACATCGTTTGCGTATGTTTACTATTCCAATTGTGTATCTTTACATCGTTTGCGTATCTTTACTATTCCAATTGTGTATCTTTTCATTTCTCGTTTGAGTATCTTTCTGTAAGGCTTCTGATGCGAGTTTCTATTGTATTTGAGAGTTTTGCAAGTGTGGGAGTGTGTTTCTTTCAAACTGAGTATCTTTACATCGTTTGCGTATCTTTACTATTCCAATTGTGTATCTTTACATCGTTTGCGTATCTTTACTATTCCAATTGTGTATCTTTTCATTTCTCGTTTGAGTATCTTTCTGTAACGCTTCTGATGCGAGTTTCTATTGTATTTGAGAGTTTTGCAAGTGTGGGAGTGTGTTTCTTTCAAACTGAGTATCTTTACATCGTTTGCGTATCTTTACTATTCCAATTGTGTATCTTTACATCGTTTGCGTATCTTTAGTATTCCAATTGTGTATCTTTTCATTTCTCGTTTGAGTATCTTTCTGTAAGGTTTCTGATGCGAGTTTCTATTGTATTTGAGAGTTTTGCAAGTGTGGGAGTGTGTTTCTTTCAAACTGAGTATCTTTACATCGTTTGCGTATCTTTACTATTCCAATTGTGTATCTTTTCATTTCTCGTTTGAGTATCTTTCTGTAAGGCTTGTGATGCGAGTTTCTATTGTATTTGAGAGTTTTGCAAGTGTGGCAGTGTGTTTGTTTCACACTGAGTATCTTTACATCGTGTGCGTATCTTTACTATTCCAATTGTGTATCTTTTCATTTCTCGTTTGAGTATCTTTCTGTATGGCTTCTGATGCGAGTTTCTATTGTATTTGAGAGTTTTGCAAGTGTGGGAGTGTGTTTCTTTCAAACTGAGTATCTTTACATCGTTTGCGTATCTTTACTATTCCAATTGGGTATCTTTTCATTTCTCGTTTCAGTATCTTTCTGTAAGGCTTTCTGATGCGAGTTTCTATTGAATTTGAGAGTTTTGCAAGTGTGGGAGTGTGTTTCTTTTTAAACTGAGTAGCTTTACATCGTTTGCGTATCTTTACTATTCCAATTGTGTATCTTTACATCGTTTGCGTATCTTTACTATTCCAATTGTGTATCTTTTCATTTCTCGTTTGAGTATCTTTCTGTAATGCTTCTGATGCGAGTTTCTATTGTATTTGAGAGTTTTGCAAGTGTGGGAGTGTGTTTCTTTCAAACTGAGTATCTTTACATCGTTTGCGTATCTTTACTATTCCAATTGTGTATCTTTTCATTTCTCGTTTGAGTATCTTTCTGTTTCCAATTGTGTATCTTTTCATTTCTCGTTTGAGTATCTTTCTGTAAGGCTTTCGGATGCGAGTTTCTATTGAATTTGAGAGTTTTGCAAGTGTGGGAGTGTGTTTCTTTCAAACTGAGTATCTTTACATCGTTTGCGTATCTTTACTATTCCAATTGTGTATCTTTACATCGTTTGCGTATCTTTACTATTCCAATTGTGTATCTTTTCATTTCTCGTTTGAGTATCTTTCTGTAAGGCTTCTGATGCGAGTTTCTATTGTATTTGAGAGTTTTGCAAGTGTGGGAGTGTGTTTCTTTCAAACTGAGTATCTTTACATCGTTTGCGTATCTTTACTATTCCAATTGTGTATCTTTACATCATTTGCGTATCTTTACTATTCCAATTGTGTATCTTTTCATTTCTCGTTTGAGTATCTTTCTGTAAGGCTTTCGGATGCGAGTTTCTGTTGAATTTGAGAGTTTTGCAAGTGTGGGAGTGTGTTTCTTTCAAACTGAGTATCTTTACATCGTTTGCGTATCTTTACTATTCCAATTGTGTATCTTTACATCGTTTGCGTATCTTTACTATTCCAATTGTGTATCTTTTCATTTCTCGTTTGAGTATCTTTCTGTAAGGCTTCTGATGCGAGTTTCTATTGTATTTGAGAGTTTTGCAAGTGTGGGAGTGTGTTTCTTTCAAACTGAGTATCTTTACATCATTTGCGTATCTTTACTATTCTAATTGTGTATCTTTACATCGTTTGCGTATCTTTACTATTCCAATTGTGTATCTTTTCATTTCTCGTTTGAGTATCTTTCTGTAAGGCTTCTGATGCGAGTTTCTATTGTATTTGAGAGTTTTGCAAGTGTGGCAGTGTGTTTCTTTCACACTGAGTATCTTTACATCGTTTGCGTATCTTTACTATTCCAATTGTGTATCTTTTCATTTCTCGTTTGAGTATCTTTCTGTATGGCTTCTGATGCGAGTTTCTATTGTATTTGAGAGTTTTGCAAGTGTGGGAGTGTGTTTCTTTCAAACTGAGTATCTTTACATCGTTTGCGTATCTTTACTATTCCAATTGGGTATCTTTTCATTTCTCGTTTGAGTATCTTTCTGTAAGGCTTTCTGATGCGAGTTTCTATTGAATTTGAGAGTTTTGCAAGTGTGGGAGTGTGTTTCTTTTTAAACTGAGTAGCTTTACATCGTTTCCGTATGTTTACTATTCCAATTGTGTATCTTTACATCGTTTGCGTATCTTTACTATTCCAATTGTGTATCTTTTCATTTCTCGTTTGAGTATCTTTCTGTAAGGCTTCTGATGCGAGTTTCTATTGTATTTGAGAGTTTTGCAAGTGTGGGAGTGTGTTTCTTTCAAACTGAGTATCTTTACATCGTTTGCGTATCTTTACTATTCCAATTGTGTATCTTTACATCGTTTGCGTATCTTTACTATTCCAATTGTGTATCTTTTCATTTCTCGTTTGAGTATCTTTCTGTAACGCTTCTGATGCGAGTTTCTATTGTATTTGAGAGTTTTGCAAGTGTGGGAGTGTGTTTCTTTCAAACTGAGTATCTTTACATCGTTTGCGTATCTTTACTATTCCAATTGTGTATCTTTACATCGTTTGCGTATCTTTAGTATTCCAATTGTGTATCTTTTCATTTCTCGTTTGAGTATCTTTCTGTAAGGTTTCTGATGCGAGTTTCTATTGTATTTGAGAGTTTTGCAAGTGTGGGAGTGTGTTTCTTTCAAACTGAGTATCTTTACATCGTTTGCGTATCTTTACTATTCCAATTGTGTATCTTTTCATTTCTCGTTTGAGTATCTTTCTGTAAGGCTTGTGATGCGAGTTTCTATTAAATTTGAGAGTTTTGCAAGTGTGGCAGTGTGTTTCTTTCACACTGAGTATCTTTACATCGTTTGCGTATCTTTACTATTCCAATTGTGTATCTTTTCATTTCTCGTTTGAGTATCTTTCTGTAACGATTCTGATGCGAGTTTCTATTGTATTTGAGAGTTTTGCAAGTGTGGGAGTGTGTTTCTTTCAAACTGAGTATCTTTACATCGTTTGCGTATCTTTACTATTCCAATTGTGTATCTTTACATCGTTTGCGTATCTTTACTATTTCAATTGTGTATCTTTTCATTTCTCGTTTGAGTATCTTTCTGTAAGGCTTTCTGATGCGAGTTTCTATTGAATTTGAGAGTTTTGCAAGTGTGGGAGTGTGTTTCTTTCAAACTGAGTATCTTTACATCGTTTGCGTATCTTTACTATTCTAATTGTGTATCTTTACATCGTTTGCGTATCTTTACTATTCCAATTGTGTATCTTTTCATTTCTCGTTTGAGTATCTTTCTGTAAGGCTTCTGATGCGAGTTTCTATTGTATTTGAGAGTTTTGCAAGTGTGGCAGTGTGTTTGTTTCACACTGAGTATCTTTACATCGTGTGCGTATCTTTACTATTCCAATTGTGTATCTTTTCATTTCTCGTTTGAGTATCTTTCTGTATGGCTTCTGATGCGAGTTTCTATTGTATTTGAGAGTTTTGCAAGTGTGGGAGTGTGTTTCTTTCAAACTGAGTATCTTTACATCGTTTGCGTATCTTTACTATTCCAATTGGGTATCTTTTCATTTCTCGTTTGAGTATCTTTCTGTAATGCTTCTGATGCGAGTTTCTATTGTATTTGAGAGTTTTGCAAGTGTGGGAGTGTGTTTCTTTCAAACTGAGTATCTTTACATCGTTTGCGTATCTTTACTATTCCAATTGTGTATCTTTACATCGTTTGCGTATCTTTACTATTCCAATTGTGTATCTTTTCATTTCTCGTTTGAGTATCTTTCTGTAAGGCTTTCGGATGCGAGTTTCTATTGAATTTGAGAGTTTTGCAAGTGTGGGAGTATGTTTCTTTCAAACTGAGTATCTTTACATCGTTTGCGTATCTTTACTATTCCAATTGTGTATCTTTACATCGTTTGCGTATCTTTACTATTCCAATTGTGTATCTTTTCATTTCTCGTTTGAGTATCTTTCTGTAAGGCTTCTGATGCGAGTTTCTATTGTATTTGAGAGTTTTGCAAGTGTGGGAGTGTGTTTCTTTCAAACTGAGTATCTTTACATCGTTTGCGTATCTTTACTATTCCAATTGTGTATCTTTACATCATTTGCGTATCTTTACTATTCCAATTGTGTATCTTTTCATTTCTCGTTTGAGTATCTTTCTGTAAGGCTTTCGGATGCGAGTTTCTGTTGAATTTGAGAGTTTTGCAAGTGTGGGAGTGTGTTTCTTTCAAACTGAGTATCTTTACATCGTTTGCGTATCTTTACTATTCCAATTGTGTATCTTTACATCGTTTGCGTATCTTTACTATTCCAATTGTGTATCTTTTCATTTCTCGTTTGAGTATTTTTCTGTAAGGCTTCTGATGGGAGTTTCTATTGTATTTGAGAGTTTTGCAAGTGTGGGAGTGTGTTTCTTTCAAACTGAGTATCTTTACATCATTTGCGTATCTTTACTATTCTAATTGTGTATCTTTACATCGTTTGCGTATCTTTACTATTCCAATTGTGTATCTTTTCATTTCTCGTTTGAGTATCTTTCTGTAAGGCTTCTGATGCGAGTTTCTATTGTATTTGAGAGTTTTGCAAGTGTGGCAGTGTGTTTCTTTCACACTGAGTATCTTTACATCGTTTGCGTATCTTTACTATTCCAATTGTGTATCTTTTCATTTCTCGTTTGAGTATCTTTCTGTATGGCTTCTGATGCGAGTTTCTATTGTATTTGAGAGTTTTGCAAGTGTGGGAGTGTGTTTCTTTCAAACTGAGTATCTTTACATCGTTTGCGTATCTTTACTATTCCAATTGTGTATCTTTTCATTTCTCGTTTGAGTATCTTTCTGTAAGGCTTTCGGATGCGAGTTTCTATTGAATTTGAGAGTTTTGCAAGTGTGGGAGTGTGTTTCTTTTTAAACTGAGTAGCTTTACATCGTTTGCGTATGTTTACTATTCCAATTGTGTATCTTTACATCGTTTGCGTATCTTTACTATTCCAATTGTGTATCTTTTCATTTCTCGTTTGAGTATCTTTCTGTAAGGCTTCTGATGCGAGTTTCTATTGTATTTGAGAGTTTTGCAAGTGTGGGAGTGTGTTTCTTTCAAACTGAGTATCTTTACATCGTTTGCGTATCTTTACTATTCCAATTGTGTATCTTTACATCGTTTGCGTATCTTTACTATTCCAATTGTGTATCTTTTCATTTCTCGTTTGAGTATCTTTCTGTAACGCTTCTGATGCGAGTTTCTATTGAATTTGAGAGTTTTGCAAGTGTGGGAGTGTGTTTCTTTTTAAACTGAGTAGCTTTACATCGTTTGCGTATGTTTACTATTCCAATTGTGTATCTTTACATCGTTTGCGTATCTTTACTATTCCAATTGTGTATCTTTTCATTTCTCGTTTGAGTATCTTTCTGTAAGGCTTCTGATGCGAGTTTCTATTGTATTTGAGAGTTTTGCAAGTGTGGGAGTGTGTTTCTTTCAAACTGAGTATCTTTACATCGTTTGCGTATCTTTACTATTCCAATTGTGTATCTTTTCATTTCTCGTTTGAGTATCTTTCTGTTTCCAATTGTGTATCTTTTCATTTCTCGTTTGAGTATCTTTCTGTAAGGCTTTCGGATGCGAGTTTCTATTGAATTTGAGAGTTTTGCAAGTGTGGGAGTATGTTTCTTTCAAACTGAGTATCTTTACATCGTTTGCGTATCTTTACTATTCCAATTGTGTATCTTTACATCGTTTGCGTATCTTTACTATTCCAATTGTGTATCTTTTCATTTCTCGTTTGAGTATCTTTCTGTAAGGCTTCTGATGCGAGTTTCTATTGTATTTGAGATTTTTGCAAGTGTGGGAGTGTGTTTCTTTCAAACTGAGTATCTTTACATCGTTTGCGTATCTTTACTATTCCAATTGTGTATCTTTACATCGTTTGCGTATCTTTACTATTCCAATTGTGTATCTTTTCATTTCTCGTTTGAGTATCTTTCTGTAAGGCTTTCGGATGCGAGTTTCTGTTGAATTTGAGAGTTTTGCAAGTGTGGGAGTGTGTTTCTTTCAAACTGAGTATCTTTACATCGTTTGCGTATCTTTACTATTCCAATTGTGTATCTTTACATCGTTTGCGTATCTTTACTATTCCAATTGTGTATCTTTTCATTTCTCGTTTGAGTATCTTTCTGTAAGGCTTCTGATGCGAGTTTCTATTGTATTTGAGAGTTTTGCAAGTGTGGGAGTGTGTTTCTTTCAAACTGAGTATCTTTACATCATTTGCGTATCTTTACTATTCTAATTGTGTATCTTTACATCGTTTGCGTATCTTTACTATTCCAATTGTGTATCTTTTCATTTCTCGTTTGAGTATCTTTCTGTAAGGCTTCTGATGCGAGTTTCTATTGTATTTGAGAGTTTTGCAAGTGTGGCAGTGTGTTTCTTTCACACTGAGTATCTTTACATCGTTTGCGTATCTTTACTATTCCAATTGTGTATCTTTTCATTTCTCGTTTGAGTATCTTTCTGTATGGCTTCTGATGCGAGTTTCTATTGTATTTGAGAGTTTTGCAAGTGTGGGAGTGTGTTTCTTTCAAACTGAGTATCTTTACATCGTTTGCGTATCTTTACTATTCCAATTGGGTATCTTTTCATTTCTCGTTTGAGTATCTTTCTGTAAGGCTTTCTGATGCGAGTTTCTATTGAATTTGAGAGTTTTGCAAGTGTGGGAGTGTGTTTCTTTTTAAACTGAGTAGCTTTACATCGTTTCCGTATGTTTACTATTCCAATTGTGTATCTTTACATCGTTTGCGTATCTTTACTATTCCAATTGTGTATCTTTTCATTTCTCGTTTGAGTATCTTTCTGTAAGGCTTCTGATGCGAGTTTCTATTGTATTTGAGAGTTTTGCAAGTGTGGGAGTGTGTTTCTTTCAAACTGAGTATCTTTACATCGTTTGCGTATCTTTACTATTCCAATTGTGTATCTTTACATCGTTTGCGTATCTTTACTATTCCAATTGTGTATCTTTTCATTTCTCGTTTGAGTATCTTTCTGTAACGCTTCTGATGCGAGTTTCTATTGTATTTGAGAGTTTTGCAAGTGTGGGAGTGTGTTTCTTTCAAACTGAGTATCTTTACATCGTTTGCGTATCTTTACTATTCCAATTGTGTATCTTTACATCGTTTGCGTATCTTTAGTATTCCAATTGTGTATCTTTTCATTTCTCGTTTGAGTATCTTTCTGTAAGGTTTCTGATGCGAGTTTCTATTGTATTTGAGAGTTTTGCAAGTGTGGGAGTGTGTTTCTTTCAAACTGAGTATCTTTACATCGTTTGCGTATCTTTACTATTCCAATTGTGTATCTTTTCATTTCTCGTTTGAGTATCTTTCTGTAAGGCTTGTGATGCGAGTTTCTATTAAATTTGAGAGTTTTGCAAGTGTGGGAGTGTGTTTCTTTCAAACTGAGTATCTTTACATCGTTTGCGTATCTTTACTATTCCAATTGTGTATCTTTTCATTTCTCGTTTGAGTATCTTTCTGTAACGATTCTGATGCGAGTTTCTATTGTATTTGAGAGTTTTGCAAGTGTGGGAGTGTGTTTCTTTCAAACTGAGTATCTTTACATCGTTTGCGTATCTTTACTATTCCAATTGTGTATCTTTACATCGTTTGCGTATCTTTACTATTTCAATTGTGTATCTTTTCATTTCTCGTTTGAGTATCTTTCTGTAAGGCTTTCTGATGCGAGTTTCTATTGAATTTGAGAGTTTTGCAAGTGTGGGAGTGTGTTTCTTTCAAACTGAGTATCTTTACATCGTTTGCGTATCTTTACTATTCTAATTGTGTATCTTTACATCGTTTGCGTATCTTTACTATTCCAATTGTGTATCTTTTCATTTCTCGTTTGAGTATCTTTCTGTAAGGCTTCTGATGCGAGTTTCTATTGTATTTGAGAGTTTTGCAAGTGTGGCAGTGTGTTTGTTTCACACTGAGTATCTTTACATCGTGTGCGTATCTTTACTATTCCAATTGTGTATCTTTTCATTTCTCGTTTGAGTATCTTTCTGTATGGCTTCTGAAGCGAGTTTCTATTGTATTTGAGAGTTTTGCAAGTGTGGGAGTGTGTTTCTTTCAAACTGAGTATCTTTACATCGTTTGCGTATCTTTACTATTCCAATTGTGTATCTTTTCATTTCTCGTTTGAGTATCTTTCTGTAAGGCTTTCGGATGCGAGTTTCTATTGAATTTGAGAGTTTTGCAAGTGTGGGAGTGTGTTTCTTTCAAACTGAGTATCTTTACATCGTTTGCGTATCTTTACTATTCCAATTGTGTATCTTTACATCGTTTGCGTATCTTTACTATTCCAATTGTGTATCTTTTCATTTCTCGTTTGAGTATCTTTCTGTAAGGCTTCTGATGCGAGTTTCTATTGTATTTGAGAGTTTTGCAAGTGTGGGAGTGTGTTTCTTTCAAACTGAGTATCTTTACATTGTTTGCGTATCTTTACTATTCCAATTGTGTATCTTTACATTTCTCGTTTCAGTATCTTTCTGTAAGGCTTTCTGATGCGAGTTTCTATTGAATTTGAGAGTTTTGCAAGTGTGGGAGTGTGTTTCTTTTGAAACTGAGTAGCTTTACATCGTTTGCGTATGTTTACTATTCCAATTGTGTATCTTTACATCGTTTGCGTATCTTTACTATTCCAATTGTGTATCTTTTCATTTCTCGTTTGAGTATCTTTCTGTAATGCTTCTGATGCGAGTTTCTATTGTATTTGAGAGTTTTGCAAGTGTGGGAGTGTGTTTCTTTCAAACTGAGTATCTTTACATCGTTTGCGTATCTTTACTATTTCAATTGTGTATCTTTACATCGTTTGCGTATCTTTACTATTCCAATTGTGTATCTTTTCATTTCTCGTTTGAGTATCTTTCTGTAAGGCTTTCGGATGCGAGTTTCTATTGAATTTGAGAGTTTTGCAAGTGTGGGAGTATGTTTCTTTCAAACTGAGTATCTTTACATCGTTTGCGTATCTTTACTATTCCAATTGTGTATCTTTACATCGTTTGCGTATCTTTACTATTCCAATTGTGTATCTTTTCATTTCTCGTTTGAGTATCTTTCTGTAAGGCTTCTGATGCGAGTTTCTATTGTATTTGAGAGTTTTGCAAGTGTGGGAGTGTGTTTCTTTCAAACTGAGTATCTTTACATCGTTTGCGTATCTTTACTATTCCAATTGTGTATCTTTACATTTCTCGTTTCAGTATCTTTCTGTAAGGCTTTCTGATGCGAGTTTCTATTGAATTTGAGAGTTTTGCAAGTGTGGGAGTGTGTTTCTTTCAAACTGAGTATCTTTACATCGTTTGCGTATCTTTACTATTCCAATTGTGTATCTTTTCATTTCTCGTTTGAGTATCTTTCTGTAAGGCTTTCTGATGCGAGTTTCTATTGAATTTGAGAGTTTTGCAAGTGTGGGAGTGTGTTTCTTTCAAACTGAGTATCTTTACATCGTTTGCGTATCTTTACTATTCTAATTGTGTATCTTTACATCGTTTGCGTATCTTTACTATTCCAATTGTGTATCTTTTCATTTCTCGTTTGAGTATCTTTCTGTAAGGCTTCTGATGCGAGTTTCTATTGTATTTGAGAGTTTTGCAAGTGTGGCAGTGTGTTTGTTTCACACTCAGTATCTTTACATCGTGTGCGTATCTTTACTATTCCAATTGTGTATCTTTTCATTTCTCGTTTGAGTATCTTTCTGTAAGGCTTGTGATGCGAGTTTCTATTAAATTTGAGAGTTTTGCAAGTGTGGGAGTGTGTTTCTTTCAAACTGAGTATCTTTACATCGTTTGCGTATCTTTACTATTCCAATTGGGTATCTTTTCATTTCTCGTTTGAGTATCTTTCTGTAAGGCTTCTGATGCGAGTTTCTATTGTATTTGAGAGTTTTGCAAGTGCGGGAGTGTGTTTCTTTCAAACTGAGTATCTTTACATCGTTTGCGTATCTCTACTATTCCAATTGTGTATCTTTTCATTTCTCGTTTGAGTATCTTTCTGTAAGGCTTCTGATGCGAGTTTCTATTGTATTTGAGAGTTTTGCAAGTGTGGGAGTGTGTTTCTTTCAAACTGAGTATCTTTACATCGTTTGCGTATCTTTACTATTCCAATTGTGTATCTTTACATCGTTTGCGTATCTTTACTATTCCAATTGTGTATCTTTTCATTTCTCGTTTGAGTATCTTTCTGTAAGGCTTCTGATGAGAGTTTCTATTGTATTTGAGAGTTTTGCAAGTGTGGGAGTGTGTTTCTTTCAAACTGAGTATCTTTACATCGTTTGCGTATCTTTACTATTCCAATTGTGTATTTTTTCATTTCTCGTTTGAGTATCTTTCTGTAAGGCTTCTGATGCGAGTTTCTATTGTATTTAAGAGTTTTGCAAGTTTGGGAGTGTGTTTCTTTCAAACTGAGTATCTTTACATCGTTTGCGTATCTTTACTATTCCAATTGTGTATCTTTTCATTTCTCGTTTGAGTATCTTTCTGTAAGGCTTTCTGATGCGAGTTTCTATTGTATTTGAGAGTTTTGCAAGTGTGGGAGTGTGTTTCTTTCAAACTGAGTATCTTTACATCGTTTGCGTATCTTTACTATTCTAATTGTGTATCTTTACATCGTTTGCGTATCTTTACTATTCCAATTGTGTATCTTTTCATTTCTCGTTTGAGTATCTTTCTGTAAGGCTTCTGATGCGAGTTTCTATTGTATTTGAGAGTTTTGCAAGTGTGGCAGTGTGTTTGTTTCACACTCAGTATCTTTACATCGTGTGCGTATCTTTACTATTCCAATTGTGTATCTTTTCATTTCTCGTTTGAGTATCTTTCTGTAAGGCTTTCTGATGCGAGTTTCTATTGAATTTGAGAGTTTTGCAAGTGTGGGAGTGTGTTTCTTTTTAAACTGAGTAGCTTTACATCGTTTGCGTATGTTTACTATTCTAATTGTGTATCTTTACATCGTTTGCGTATCTTTACTATTCCAATTGTGTATCTTTTCATTTCTCGTTTGAGTATCTTTCTGTAAGGCTTGTGATGCGAGTTTCTATTAAATTTGAGAGTTTTGCAAGTGTGGGAGTGTGTTTCTTTCAAACTGAGTATCTTTACATCGTTTGCGTATCTTTACTATTCCAATTGGGTATCTTTTCATTTCTCGTTTGAGTATCTTTCTGTAAGGCTTCTGATGCGAGTTTCTATTGTATTTGAGAGTTTTGCAAGTGCGGGAGTGTGTTTCTTTCAAACTGAGTATCTTTACATCGTTTGCGTATCTCTACTATTCCAATTGTGTATCTTTTCATTTCTCGTTTGAGTATCTTTCTGTAAGGCTTCTGATGCGAGTTTCTATTGTATTTGAGAGTTTTGCAAGTGTGGGAGTGTGTTTCTTTCAAACTGAGTATCTTTACATCGTTTGCGTATCTTTACTATTCCAATTGTGTATCTTTACATCGTTTGCGTATCTTTACTATTCCAATTGTGTATCTTTTCATTTCTCGTTTGAGTATCTTTCTGTAAGGCTTCTGATGAGAGTTTCAATTGTATTTGAGAGTTTTGCAAGTGTGGGAGTGTGTTTCTTTCAAACTGAGTATCTTTACATCGTTTGCGTATCTTTACTATTCCAATTGTGTATTTTTTCATTTCTCGTTTGAGTATCTTTCTGTAAGGCTTCTGATGCGAGTTTCTATTGTATTTAAGAGTTTTGCAAGTTTGGGAGTGTGTTTCTTTCAAACTGAGTATCTTTACATCGTTTGCGTATCTTTACTATTCCAATTGTGTATCTTTACATCGTTTGCGTATCTTTACTATTCCAATTGTGTATCTTTTCATTTCTCGTTTGAGTATCTTTCTGTAAGGCTTCTGATGCGAGTTTCTATTGTATTTGAGAGTTTTGCAAGTGTGGCAGTGTGTTTCTTTCACACTGAGTATCTTTACATCGTTTGCGTATCTTTACTATTCCAATTGGGTATCTTTTCATTTCTCGTTTGAGTATCTTTCTGTAAGGCTTTCTGATGCGAGTTTCTATTGAATTTGAGAGTTTTGCAAGTGTGGGAGTGTGTTTCTTTTTAAACTGAGTAGCTTTACATCGTTTGCGTATGTTTACTATTCCAATTGTGTATCTTTACATCGTTTGCGTATCTTTACTATTCCAATTGTGTATCTTTTCATTTCTCGTTTGAGTATCTTTCTGTAAGGCTTTCGGATGCGAGTTTCTATTGAATTTGAGAGTTTTGCAAGTGTGGGAGTGTGTTTCTTTCAAACTGAGTATCTTTACATCGTTTGCGTATCTTTACTATTCCAATTGTGTATCTTTACATCGTTTGCGTATCTTTACTATTCCAATTGTGTATCTTTTCATTTCTCGTTTGAGTATCTTTCTGTAAGGCTTCTGATGCGAGTTTCTATTGTATTTGAGAGTTTTGCAAGTGTGGGAGTGTGTTTCTTTCAAACTGAGTATCTTTACATCGTTTGCGTATCTTTACTATTCCAATTGTGTATCTTTACATTTCTCGTTTCAGTATCTTTCTGTAAGGCTTTCTGATGCGAGTTTCTATTGAATTTGAGAGTTTTGCAAGTGTGGGAGTGTGTTTCTTTCAAACTGAGTATCTTTACATCGTTTGCGTATCTTTACTATTCCAATTGTGTATCTTTTCATTTCTCGTTTGAGTATCTTTCTGTAAGGCTTTCTGATGCGAGTTTCTATTGAATTTGAGAGTTTTGCAAGTGTGGGAGTGTGTTTCTTTCAAACTGAGTAACTTTACATCGTTTGCGTATCTTTACTATTCTAATTGTGTATCTTTACATCGTTTGCGTATCTTTACTATTCCAATTGTGTATCTTTTCATTTCTCGTTTGAGTATCTTTCTGTAAGGCTTCTGATGCGAGTTTCTATTGTATTTGAGAGTTTTGCAAGTGTGGCAGTGTGTTTGTTTCACACTGAGTATCTTTACATCGTGTGCGTATCTTTACTATTCCAATTGTGTATCTTTTCATTTCTCGTTTGAGTATCTTTCTGTAAGGCTTTCTGATGCGAGTTTCTATTGAATTTGAGAGTTTTGCAAGTGTGGGAGTGTGTTTCTTTTTAAACTGAGTAGCTTTACATCGTTTGCGTATGTTTACTATTCTAATTGTGTATCTTTACATCGTTTGCGTATCTTTACTATTCCAATTGTGTATCTTTTCATTTCTCGTTTGAGTATCTTTCTGTAAGGCTTGTGATGCGAGTTTCTATTAAATTTGAGAGTTTTGCAAGTGTGGGAGTGTGTTTCTTTCAAACTGAGTATCTTTACATCGTTTGCGTATCTTTACTATTCCAATTGTGTATCTTTTCATTTCTCGTTTGAGTATCTTTCTGTAAGGCTTCTGATGCGAGTTTCTATTGTATTTGAGAGTTTTGCAAGTGTGGGAGTGTGTTTCTTTCAAACTGAGTATCTTTACATCGTTTGCGTATCTCTACTATTCCAATTGTGTACCTTTTCATTTCTCGTTTGAGTATCTTTCTGTAAGGCTTCTGATGCGAGTTTCTATTGTATTTGAGAGTTTTGCAAGTGTGGGAGTGTGTTTCTTTCAAACTGAGTATCTTTACATCGTTTTCGTATCTTTACTATTCCAATTGTGTATCTTTTCATTTCTCGTTTGAGTATCTTTCTGTAACGATTCTGATGCGAGTTTCTATTGTATTTGAGAGTTTTGCAAGTGTGGGAGTTTGTTTCTTTTAAACTGAGTATCTTTACATCGTTTGCGTATGTTTACTATTCCAATTGTGTATCTTTTCATTTCTCGTTTGAGTATATTTCTGTAAGGCTTCTGATGCGAGTTTCTATTGAATTTGAGAGTTTTGCAAGTGTGGGAGTGTGTTTCTTTCAAACTGAGTATCTTTACATCGTTTGCGTATCTTTACTATTCCAATTGTGTATTTTTTCATTTCTCGTTTGAGTATCTTTCTGTAAGGCTTCTGATGCGAGTTTCTATTGTATTTAAGAGTTTTGCAAGTTTGGGAGTGTGTTTCTTTCAAACTGAGTATCTTTACATCGTTTGCGTATCTTTACTATTCCAATTGTGTATCTTTACATCGTTTGCGTATCTTTACTATTCCAATTGTGTATCTTTTCATTTCTCGTTTGAGTATCTTTCTGTAAGGCTTCTGATGCGAGTTTCTATTGTATTTGAGAGTTTTGCAAGTGTGGGAGTGTGTTTCTTTCAAACTGAGTATCTTTACATCGTTTGCGTATCTTTACTATTCCAATTGTGTATCTTTACATCATTTGCGTATCTTTACTATTCCAATTGTGTATCTTTTCATTTCTCGTTTGAGTATCTTTCTGTAACGCTTCTGATGCGAGTTTCTATTGTATTTGAGAGTTTTGCAAGTGTGGGAGTGTGTTTCTTTCAAACTGAGTATCTTTACATCGTTTGCGTATCTTTACTATTCCAATTGTGTATCTTTACATCGTTTGCGTATCTTTAGTATTCCAATTGTGTATCTTTTCATTTCTCGTTTGAGTATCTTTCTGTAAGGTTTCTGATGCGAGTTTCTATTGTATTTGAGAGTTTTGCAAGTGTGGGAGTGTGTTTCTTTCAAACTGAGTATCTTTACATCGTTTGCGTATCTTTACTATTCCAATTGTGTATCTTTTCATTTCTCGTTTGAGTATCTTTCTGTAAGGCTTGTGATGCGAGTTTCTATTAAATTTGAGAGTTTTGCAAGTGTGGGAGTGTGTTTCTTTCAAACTGAGTATCTTTACATCGTTTGCGTATCTTTACTATTCCAATTGTGTATCTTTTCATTTCTCGTTTGAGTATCTTTCTGTAACGATTCTGATGCGAGTTTCTATTGTATTTGAGAGTTTTGCAAGTGTGGGAGTGTGTTTCTTTCAAACTGAGTATCTTTACATCGTTTGCGTATCTTTACTATTCCAATTGTGTATCTTTACATCGTTTGCGTATCTTTACTATTTCAATTGTGTATCTTTTCATTTCTCGTTTGAGTATCTTTCTGTAAGGCTTTCTGATGCGAGTTTCTATTGAATTTGAGAGTTTTGCAAGTGTGGGAGTGTGTTTCTTTTTAAACTGAGTAGCTTTACATCGTTTGCGTATGTTTACTATTCTAATTGTGTATCTTTACATCGTTTGCGTATCTTTACTATTCCAATTGTGTATCTTTTCATTTCTCGTTTGAGTATCTTTCTGTAAGGCTTGTGATGCGAGTTTCTATTAAATTTGAGAGTTTTGCAAGTGTGGGAGTGTGTTTCTTTCAAACTGAGTATCTTTACATCGTTTGCGTATCTTTACTATTCCAATTGTGTATCTTTTCATTTCTCGTTTGAGTATCTTTCTGTAAGGCTTCTGATGCGAGTTTCTATTGTATTTGAGAGTTTTGCAAGTGTGGGAGTTTGTTTCTTTTAAACTGAGTATCTTTACATCGTTTGCGTATGTTTACTATTCCAATTCTGTATCTTTTCATTTCTCGTTTGAGTATCTTTCTGTAAGGCTTCTGATGCGAGTTTCTATTGTATTTGAGAGTTTTGCAAGTGTGGGAGTGTGTTTCTTTCAAACTGAGTATCTTTACATCGTTTGCGTATCTTTACTATTCCAATTGTGTATCTTTTCATTTCTCGTTTGAGTATCTTTCTGTAAGGCTTCTGATGCGAGTTTCTATTGTATTTGAGAGTTTTGCAAGTGTGGGAGTTTGTTTCTTTTAAACTGAGTATCTTTACATCGTTTGCGTATGTTTACTATTCCAATTGTGTATCTTTTCATTTCTCGTTTGAGTATATTTCTGTAAGGCTTCTGATGCGAGTTTCTATTGAATTTGAGAGTTTTGCAAGTGTGGGAGTGTGTTTCTTTCAAACTGAGTATCTTTACATCATTTGCGTATCTTTACTTTTCCAATTGTGTATCTTTACATCGTTTGCGTATCTTTACTATTCCAATTGTGTATCTTTTCATTTCTCGTTTGAGTATCTTTCTGTAAGGCTGTGATGCGAGTTTCTATTAAATTTGAGAGTTTTGCAAGTGTGGGAGTGTGTTTCTTTCAAACTGAGTATCTTTACATCGTTTGCGTATGTTTACTATTCCAATTGTGTATCTTTTCATTTCTCGTTTGAGTATCTTTCTGTAAGGCTTCTGATGCGAGTTTCTATTGTATTTGAGAGTTTTGCAAGTGTGGGAGTTTGTTTCTTTTAAACTGAGTATCTTTACATCGTTTGCGTATGTTTACTATTCCAATTGTGTATCTTTTCATTTCTCGTTTGAGTATCTTTCTGTAACGATTCTGATGCGAGTTTCTATTGTATTTGAGAGTTTTGCAAGTGTGGGAGTGTGTTTCTTTCAAACTGAGTATCTTTACATCGTTTGCGTATCTTTACTATTCCAATTGTGTATCTTTACATCGTTTGCGTATCTTTACTATTTCAATTGTGTATCTTTTCATTTCTCGTTTGAGTATCTTTCTGTAAGGCTTCTGATGCGAGTTTCTATTGTATTTGAGAGTTTTGCAAGTGTGGCAGTGTGTTTGTTTCACACTGAGTATCTTTACATCGTGTGCGTATCTTTACTATTCCAATTGTGTATCTTTTCATTTCTCGTTTGAGTATCTTTCTGTAAGGCTTGTGATGCGAGTTTCTATTAAATTTGAGAGTTTTGCAAGTGTGGGAGTGTGTTTCTTTCAAACTGAGTATCTTTACATCGTTTGCGTATCTTTACTATTCCAATTGTGTATCTTTTCATTTCTCGTTTGAGTATCTTTCTGTAAGGCTTCTGATGCGAGTTTCTATTGTATTTGAGAGTTTTGCAAGTGTGGGAGTGTGTTTCTTTCAAACTGAGTATCTTTACATCGTTTGCGTATCTCTACTATTCCAATTGTGTACCTTTTCATTTCTCGTTTGAGTATCTTTCTGTAAGGCTTCTGATGCGAGTTTCTATTGTATTTGAGAGTTTTGCAAGTGTGGGAGTGTGTTTCTTTCAAACTGAGTATCTTTACATCGTTTTCGTATCTTTACTATTCCAATTGTGTATCTTTTCATTTCTCGTTTGAGTATCTTTCTGTAACGATTCTGATGCGAGTTTCTATTGTATTTGAGAGTTTTGCAAGTGTGGGAGTGTGTTTCTTTCACACTGAGTATCTTTACATCGTTTGCGTATCTTTACTATTCCAATTGTGTATCTTTTCATTTCTCCTTTGAGTATCTTTCTGTAAGGATTCTGATGAGAGTTTCTATTGTATTTGAGAGTTTTGCAAGTGTGGGAGTGTGTTTCTTTCAAACTGAGTATCTTTACATCGTTTGCGTATCTTTACTATTCCAATTGTGTATTTTTTCATTTCTCGTTTGAGTATCTTTCTGTAAGGCTTCTGATGCGAGTTTCTATTGTATTTAAGAGTTTTGCAAGTTTGGGAGTGTGTTTCTTTCAAACTGAGTATCTTTACATCGTTTGCGTATCTTTACTATTCCAATTGTGTATCTTTACATCGTTTGCGTATCTTTACTATTCCAATTGTGTATCTTTTCATTTCTCGTTTGAGTATCTTTCTGTAAGGCTTCTGATGCGAGTTTCTATTGTATTTGAGAGTTTTGCAAGTGTGGGAGTGTGTTTCTTTCAAACTGAGTATCTTTACATCGTTTGCGTATCTTTACTATTCCAATTGTGTATCTTTACATCATTTGCGTATCTTTACTATTCCAATTGTGTATCTTTTCATTTCTCGTTTGAGTATCTTTCTGTAACGCTTCTGATGCGAGTTTCTATTGTATTTGAGAGTTTTGCAAGTGTGGGAGTGTGTTTCTTTCAAACTGAGTATCTTTACATCGTTTGCGTATCTTTACTATTCCAATTGTGTATCTTTACATCGTTTGCGTATCTTTAGTATTCCAATTGTGTATCTTTTCATTTCTCGTTTGAGTATCTTTCTGTAAGGTTTCTGATGCGAGTTTCTATTGTATTTGAGAGTTTTGCAAGTGTGGGAGTGTGTTTCTTTCAAACTGAGTATCTTTACATCGTTTGCGTATCTTTACTATTCCAATTGTGTATCTTTTCATTTCTCGTTTGAGTATCTTTCTGTAAGGCTTGTGATGCGAGTTTCTATTAAATTTGAGAGTTTTGCAAGTGTGGGAGTGTGTTTCTTTCAAACTGAGTATCTTTACATCGTTTGCGTATCTTTACTATTCCAATTGTGTATCTTTTCATTTCTCGTTTGAGTATCTTTCTGTAACGATTCTGATGCGAGTTTCTATTGTATTTGAGAGTTTTGCAAGTGTGGGAGTGTGTTTCTTTCAAACTGAGTATCTTTACATCGTTTGCGTATCTTTACTATTCCAATTGTGTATCTTTACATCGTTTGCGTATCTTTACTATTTCAATTGTGTATCTTTTCATTTCTCGTTTGAGTATCTTTCTGTAAGGCTTTCTGATGCGAGTTTCTATTGAATTTGAGAGTTTTGCAAGTGTGGGAGTGTGTTTCTTTTTAAACTGAGTAGCTTTACATCGTTTGCGTATGTTTACTATTCTAATTGTGTATCTTTACATCGTTTGCGTATCTTTACTATTCCAATTGTGTATCTTTTCATTTCTCGTTTGAGTATCTTTCTGTAAGGCTTGTGATGCGAGTTTCTATTAAATTTGAGAGTTTTGCAAGTGTGGGAGTGTGTTTCTTTCAAACTGAGTATCTTTACATCGTTTGCGTATCTTTACTATTCCAATTGTGTATCTTTTCATTTCTCGTTTGAGTATCTTTCTGTAAGGCTTCTGATGCGAGTTTCTATTGTATTTGAGAGTTTTGCAAGTGTGGGAGTTTGTTTCTTTTAAACTGAGTATCTTTACATCGTTTGCGTATGTTTACTATTCCAATTCTGTATATTTTCATTTCTCGTTTGAGTATCTTTCTGTAAGGCTTCTGATGCGAGTTTCTATTGTATTTGAGAGTTTTGCAAGTGTGGGAGTGTGTTTCTTTCAAACTGAGTATCTTTACATCGTTTGCGTATCTTTACTATTCCAATTGTGTATCTTTTCATTTCTCGTTTGAGTATCTTTCTGTAAGGCTTCTGATGCGAGTTTCTATTGTATTTGAGAGTTTTGCAAGTGTGGGAGTTTGTTTCTTTTAAACTGAGTATCTTTACATCGTTTGCGTATGTTTACTATTCCAATTGTGTATCTTTTCATTTCTCGTTTGAGTATATTTCTGTAAGGCTTCTGATGCGAGTTTCTATTGAATTTGAGAGTTTTGCAAGTGTGGGAGTGTGTTTCTTTCAAACTGAGTATCTTTACATCATTTGCGTATCTTTACTTTTCCAATTGTGTATCTTTACATCGTTTGCGTATCTTTACTATTCCAATTGTGTATCTTTTCATTTCTCGTTTGAGTATCTTTCTGTAAGGCTTGTGATGCGAGTTTCTATTAAATTTGAGAGTTTTGCAAGTGTGGGAGTGTGTTTCTTTCAAACTGAGTATCTTTACATCGTTTGCGTATGTTTACTATTCCAATTGTGTATCTTTTCATTTCTCGTTTGAGTATCTTTCTGTAAGGCTTCTGATGCGAGTTTCTATTGTATTTGAGAGTTTTGCAAGTGTGGGAGTTTGTTTCTTTTAAACTGAGTATCTTTACATAGTTTGCGTATGTTTACTATTCCAATTGTGTATCTTTTCATTTCTCGTTTGAGTATCTTTCTGTAACGATTCTGATGCGAGTTTCTATTGTATTTGAGAGTTTTGCAAGTGTGGGAGTGTGTTTCTTTCAAACTGAGTATCTTTACATCGTTTGCGTATCTTTACTATTCCAATTGTGTATCTTTACATCGTTTGCGTATCTTTACTATTTCAATTGTGTATCTTTTCATTTCTCGTTTGAGTATCTTTCTGTAAGGCTTTCTGATGCGAGTTTCTATTGAATTTGAGAGTTTTGCAAGTGTGGGAGTGTGTTTCTTTTTAAACTGAGTAGCTTTACATCGTTTGCGTATGTTTACTATTCTAATTGTGTATCTTTACATCGTTTGCGTATCTTTACTATTCCAATTGTGTATCTTTTCATTTCTCGTTTGAGTATCTTTCTGTAAGGCTTGTGATGCGAGTTTCTATTAAATTTGAGAGTTTTGCAAGTGTGGGAGTGTGTTTCTTTCAAACTGAGTATCTTTACATCGTTTGCGTATCTTTACTATTCCAATTGTGTATCTTTTCATTTCTCGTTTGAGTATCTTTCTGTAAGGCTTCTGATGCGAGTTTCTATTGTATTTGAGAGTTTTGCAAGTGTGGGAGTTTGTTTCTTTTAAACTGAGTATCTTTACATCGTTTGCGTATGTTTACTATTCCAATTCTGTATCTTTTCATTTCTCGTTTGAGTATCTTTCTGTAAGGCTTCTGATGCGAGTTTCTATTGTATTTGAGAGTTTTGCAAGTGTGGGAGTGTGTTTCTTTCAAACTGAGTATCTTTACATCGTTTGCGTATCTTTACTATTCCAATTGTGTATCTTTTCATTTCTCGTTTGAGTATCTTTCTGTAAGGCTTCTGATGCGAGTTTCTATTGTATTTGAGAGTTTTGCAAGTGTGGGAGTTTGTTTCTTTTAAACTGAGTATCTTTACATCGTTTGCGTATGTTTACTATTCCAATTGTGTATCTTTTCATTTCTCGTTTGAGTATATTTCTGTAAGGCTTCTGATGCGAGTTTCTATTGAATTTGAGAGTTTTGCAAGTGTGGGAGTGTGTTTCTTTCAAACTGAGTATCTTTACATCGTTTGCGTATCTTTACTTTTCCAATTGTGTATCTTTACATCGTTTGCGTATCTTTACTATTCCAATTGGGTATCTTTTCATTTCTCGTTTGAGTATCTTTCTGTAAGGCTTTCTGATGCGAGTTTCTATTGAATTTGAGAGTTTTGCAAGTGTGGGAGTGTGTTTCTTTTTAAACTGAGTAGCTTTACATCGTTTGCGTATGTTTACTATTCCAATTGTGTATCTTTACATCGTTTGCGTATCTTTACTATTCCAATTGTGTATCTTTTCATTTCTCGTTTGAGTATCTTTCTGTAAGGCTTTCGGATGCGAGTTTCTATTGAATTTGAGAGTTTTGCAAGTGTGGGAGTATGTTTCTTTCAAACTGAGTATCCTTACATCGTTTGCGTATCTTTACTATTCCAATTGTGTATCTTTACATCGTTTGCGTATCTTTACTATTCCAATTGTGTATCTTTTCATTTCTCGTTTGAGTATCTTTCTGTAAGGCTTCTGATGCGAGTTTCTATTAAATTTGAGAGTTTTGCAAGTGTGGGAGTGTGTTTCTTTCAAACTGAGTATCTTTACATCGTTTGCGTATCTTTACTATTCCAATTGTGTATCTTTTCATTTCTCGTTTGAGTATCTTTCTGTAACGATTCTGATGCGAGTTTCTATTGTATTTGAGAGTTTTGCAAGTGTGGGAGTGTGTTTCTTTCAAACTGAGTATCTTTACATCGTTTGCGTATCTTTACTATTCCAATTGTGTATCTTTACATCGTTTGCGTATCTTTACTATTTCAATTGTGTTTCTTTTCATTTCTCGTTTGAGTATCTTTCTGTAAGGCTTTCTGATGCGAGTTTCTATTGAATTTGAGAGTTTTGCAAGTGTGGGAGTGTGTTTCTTTTTAAACTGAGTAGCTTTACATCGTTTGCGTATGTTTACTATTCTAATTGTGTATCTTTACATCGTTTGCGTATCTTTACTATTCCAATTGTGTATCTTTTCATTTCTCGTTTGAGTATCTTTCTGTAAGGCTTGTGATGCGAGTTTCTATTAAATTTGAGAGTTTTGCAAGTGTGGGAGTGTGTTTCTTTCAAACTGAGTATCTTTACATCGTTTGCGTATCTTTACTATTCCAATTGTGTATCTTTTCATTTCTCGTTTGAGTATCTTTCTGTAAGGCTTCTGATGCGAGTTTCTATTGTATTTGAGAGTTTTGCAAGTGTGGGAGTTTGTTTCTTTTAAACTGAGTATCTTTACATCGTTTGCGTATGTTTACTATTCCAATTGTGTATCTTTTCATTTCTCGTTTGAGTATCTTTCTGTAAGGCTTCTGATGCGAGTTTCTATTGTATTTGAGAGTTTTGCAAGTGTGGGAGTGTGTTTCTTTCAAACTGAGTATCTTTACATCGTTTGCGTATCTTTACTATTCCAATTGTGTATCTTTTCATTTCTCGTTTGAGTATCTTTCTGTAAGGCTTCTGATGCGTGTTTCTATTGTATTTGAGAGTTTTGCAAGTGTGGGAGTTTGTTTCTTTTAAACTGAGTATCTTTACATCGTTTGCGTATGTTTACTATTCCAATTGTGTATCTTTTCATTTCTCGTTTGAGTATATTTCTGTAAGGCTTCTGATGCGAGTTTCTATTGAATTTGAGAGTTTTGCAAGTGTGGGAGTGTGTTTCTTTCAAACTGAGTATCTTTACATCGTTTGCATATCTTTACTTTTCCAATTGTGTATCTTTACATCGTTTGCGTATCTTTACTATTCCAATTGGGTATCTTTTCATTTCTCGTTTGAGTATCTTTCTGTAAGGCTTTCTGATGCGAGTTTCTATTGAATTTGAGAGTTTTGCAAGTGTGGGAGTGTATTTCTTTTTAAACTGAGTAGCTTTACATCGTTTGCGTATGTTTACTATTCCAATTGTGTATCTTTACATCGTTTGCGTATCTTTACTATTCCAATTGTGTATCTTTTCATTTCTCGTTTGAGTATCTTTCTGTAAGGCTTTCTGATGCGAGTTTCTATTGAATTTGAGAGTTTTGCAAGTGTGGGAGTGTGTTTCTTTCAAACTGAGTATCTTTACATCGTTTGCGTATCTTTACTATTCCAATTGTGTATCTTTACATCGTTTGCGTATCTTTACTATTCCAATTGTGTATCTTTTCATTTCTCGTTTGAGTATCTTTCTGTAAGGCTTCTGATGCGAGTTTCTAATGTATTTGAGAGTTTTGCAAGTGTGGGAGTGTGTTTCTTTCAAACTGAGTATCTTTACATCGTTTGCGTATCTTTACTATTCCAATTGTGTATCTTTACATTTCTCGTTTCAGTATCTTTCTGTAAGGCTTTCTGATGCGAGTTTCTATTGAATTTGAGAGTTTTGCAAGTGTGGGAGTGTGTTTCTTTTTCAACTGAGTAGCTTTACATCGTTTGCGTATGTTTACTATTCCAATTGTGTATCTTTACATCGTTTGCGTATCTTTACTATTCCAATTGTGTATCTTTTCATTTCTCGTTTGAGTATCTTTCTGTAAGGCTTCTGATGCGAGTTTCTATTGTATTTGAGAGTTTTGCAAGTGTGGCAGTGTGTTTCTTTCACACTGAGTATCTTTACATCGTTTGCGTATCTTTACTATTCTAATTGTGTATCTTTTCATTTCTCGTTTGAGTATCTTTCTGTATGGCTTCTGATGCGAGTTTCTATTGTATTTGAGAGTTTTGCAAGTGTGGGAGTGTGTTTCTTTCAAACTGAGTATCTTTACATCGTTTGCGTATCTTTACTATTCCAATTGGGTATCTTTTCATTTCTCGTTTGAGTATCTTTCTGTAAGGCTTTCTGATGCGAGTTTCTATTGAATTTGAGAGTTTTGCAAGTGTGGGAGTGTGTTTCTTTTTAAACTGAGTAGCTTTACATCGTTTGCGTATGTTTACTATTCCAATTGTGTATCTTTACATCGTTTGCGTATCTTTACTATTCCAATTGTGTATCTTTTCATTTCTCGTTTGAGTATCTTTCTGTATGGCTTGTGATGCGAGTTTCTATTAAATTTGAGAGTTTTGCAAGTGTGGGAGTGTGTTTCTTTCAAACTGAGTATCTTTACATCGTTTGCGTATCTCTACTATTCCAATTGTGTATCTTTTCATTTCTCGTTTGAGTATCTTTCTGTAAGGCTTCTGATGCGAGTTTCTATTGTATTTGAGAGTTTTGCAAGTGTGGGAGTGTGTTTCTTTCAAACTGAGTATCTTTACATCGTTTGCGTATCTTTACTATTCCAATTGTGTATCTTTACATCGTTTGCGTATCTTTACTATTCCAATTGTGTATCTTTTCATTTCTCGTTTGAGTATCTTTCTGTAAGGCTTCTGATGAGAGTTTCTATTGTATTTGAGAGTTTTGCAAGTGTGGGAGTGTGTTTCTTTCAAACTGAGTATCTTTACATCGTTTGCGTATCTTTACTATTCCAATTGTGTATTTTTTCATTTCTCGTTTGAGTATCTTTCTGTAAGGCTTCTGATGCGAGTTTCTATTGTATTTAAGAGTTTTGCAAGTTTGGGAGTGTGTTTCTTTCAAACTGAGTATCTTTACATCGTTTGCGTATCTTTACTATTCCAATTGTGTATCTTTACATCGTTTGCGTATCTTTACTATTCCAATTGTGTATCTTTTCATTTCTCGTTTGAGTATCTTTCTGTAAGGCTTCTGATGCGAGTTTCTATTGTATTTGAGAGTTTTGCAAGTGTGGGAGTGTGTTTCTTTCAAACTGAGTATCTTTACATCGTTTGCGTATCTTTACTATTCCAATTGTGTATCTTTACATCGTTTGCGTATCTTTACTATTCCAATTGTGTATCTTTTCATTTCTCGTTTGAGTATCTTTCTGTAACGCTTCTGATGCGAGTTTCTATTGTATTTGAGAGTTTTGCAAGTGTGGGAGTGTGTTTCTTTCAAACTGAGTATCTTTACATCGTTTGCGTATCTTTACTATTCCAATTGGGTATCTTTTCATTTCTCGTTTGAGTATCTTTCTGTAAGGCTTTCTGATGCGAGTTTCTATTGAATTTGAGAGTTTTGCAAGTGTGGGAGTGTGTTTCTTTTTAAACTGAGTAGCTTTACATCGTTTGCGTATGTTTACTATTCCAATTGTGTATCTTTTACATCGTTTGCGTATCTTTACTATTCCAATTGTGTATCTTTTCATTTCTCGTTTGAGTATCTTTCTGTATGGCTTGTGATGCGAGTTTCTATTAAATTTGAGAGTTTTGCAAGTGTGGGAGTGTGTTTCTTTCAAACTGAGTATCTTTACATCGTTTGCGTATCTTTACTATTCCAATTGTGTATCTTTTCATTTCTCGTTTGAGTATCTTTCTGTATCGATTCTGATGCGAGTTTCTATTGTATTTGAGAGTTTTGCAAGTGTGGGAGTGTGTTTCTTTCAAACTGAGTATCTTTACATCGTTTGCGTATCTTTACTATTCCAATTGTGTATCTTTACATCGTTTGCGTATCTTTACTATTTCAATTGTGTATCTTTTCATTTCTCGTTTGAGTATCTTTCTGTAAGGCTTTCTGATGCGAGTTTCTATTGAATTTGAGAGTTTTGCAAGTGTGGGAGTGTGTTTCTTTTTAATCTGAGTAGCTTTACATCGTTTGCGTATGTTTACTATTCTAATTGTGTATCTTTACATCGTTTGCGTATCTTTACTATTCCAATTGTGTATCTTTTCATTTCTCGTTTGAGTATCTTTCTGTAAGGCTTGTGATGCGAGTTTCTATTAAATTTGAGAGTTTTGCAAGTGTGGGAGTGTGTTTCTTTCAAACTGAGTATCTTTACATCGTTTGCGTATCTTTACTATTCCAATTGTGTATCTTTTCATTTCTCGTTTGAGTATCTTTCTGTAAGGCTTCTGATGCGAGTTTCTATTGTATTTGAGAGTTTTGCAAGTGTGGGAGTTTGTTTCTTTTAAACTGAGTATCTTTACATCGTTTGCGTATGTTTACTATTCCAATTGTGTATCTTTTCATTTCTCGTTTGAGTATCTTTCTGTAAGGCTTCTGATGCGAGTTTCTATTGTATTTGAGAGTTTTGCAAGTGTGGGAGTGTGTTTCTTTCAAACTGAGTATCTTTACATCGTTTGCGTATCTTTACTATTCCAATTGTGTATCTTTTCATTTCTCGTTTGAGTATCTTTCTGTAAGGCTTCTGATGCGAGTTTCTATTGTATTTGAGAGTTTTGCAAGTGTGGGAGTTTGTTTCTTTTAAACTGAGTATCTTTACATCGTTTGCGTATGTTTACTATTCCAATTGTGTATCTTTTCATTTCTCGTTTGAGTATATTTCTGTAAGGCTTCTGATGCGAGTTTCTATTGAATTTAAGAGTTTTGCAAGTGTGGGAGTGTGTTTCTTTCAAACTGAGTATCTTTACATCGTTTGCGTATCTTTACTTTTCCAATTGTGTATCTTTACATCGTTTGCGTATCTTTACTATTCCAATTGGGTATCTTTTCATTTCTCGTTTGAGTATCTTTCTGTAAGGCTTTCTGATGCGAGTTTCTATTGAATTTGAGAGTTTTGCAAGTGTGGGAGTGTGTTTCTTTTTAAACTGAGTAGCTTTACATCGTTTGCGTATGTTTACTATTCCAATTGAGTATCTTTACATCGTTTGCGTATCTTTACTATTCCAATTGTGTATCTTTTCATTTCTCGTTTGAGTATCTTTCTGTAAGGCTTCTGATGCGAGTTTCTATTGTATTTGAGAGTTTTGCAAGTGTGGGAGTTTGTTTCTTTTAAACTGAGTATCTTTACATCGTTTGCGTATGTTTACTATTCCAATTGTGTATCTTTTCATTTCTCGTTTGAGTATATTTCTGTAAGGCTTCTGATGCGAGTTTCTATTGAATTTGAGAGTTTTGCAAGTGTGGGAGTGTGTTTCTTTCAAACTGAGTATCTTTACATCGTTTGCGTATCTTTACTATTCCAATTGTGTATCTTTACATCGTTTGCGTATCTTTACTATTCCAATTGTGTATCTTTTCATTTCTCGTTTGAGTATCTTTCTGTAAGGCTTCTGATGAGAGTTTCTATTGTATTTGAGAGTTTTGCAAGTGTGGGAGTGTGTTTCTTTCAAACTGAGTATCTTTACATCGTTTGCGTATCTTTACTATTCCAATTGTGTATTTTTTCATTTCTCGTTTGAGTATCTTTCTGTAAGGCTTCTGATGCGAGTTTCTATTGTATTTAAGAGTTTTGCAAGTTTGGGAGTGTGTTTCTTTCAAACTGAGTATCTTTTCATCGTTTGCGTATCTTTACTATTCCAATTGTGTATCTTTACATCGTTTGCGTATCTTTACTATTCCAATTGTGTATCTTTTCATTTCTCGTTTGAGTATCTTTCTGTAAGGCTTCTGATGCGAGTTTCTATTGTATTTGAGAGTTTTGCAAGTGTGGGAGTGTGTTTCTTTCAAACTGAGTATCTTTACATCGTTTGCGTATCTTTACTATTCCAATTGTGTATCTTTACATTACTCGTTTCAGTATCTTTCTGTAAGGCTTTCTGATGCGAGTTTCTATTGAATTTGAGAGTTTTGCAAGTGTGGGAGTGTGTTTCTTTTTCAACTGAGTAGCTTTACATCGTTTGCGTATGTTTACTATTCCAATTGTGTATCTTTACATCGTTTGCGTATCTTTACTATTCCAATTGTGTATCTTTTCATTTCTCGTTTGAGTATCTTTCTGTAAGGCTTCTGATGCGAGTTTCTATTGTATTTGAGAGTTTTGCAAGTGTGGCAGTGTGTTTCTTTCACACTGAGTATCTTTACATCGTTTGCGTATCTTTACTATTCCAATTGTGTATCTTTTCATTTCTCGTTTGAGTATCTTTCTGTATGGCTTCTGATGCGAGTTTCTATTGTATTTGAGAGTTTTGCAAGTGTGGGAGTGTGTTTCTTTCAAACTGAGTATCTTTACATCGTTTGCGTATCTTTACTATTCCAATTGGGTATCTTTTCATTTCTCGTTTGAGTATCTTTCTGTAAGGCTTTCTGATGCGAGTTTCTATTGAATTTGAGAGTTTTGCAAGTGTGGGAGTGTGTTTCTTTTTAAACTGAGTAGCTTTACATCGTTTGCGTATGTTTACTATTCCAATTGTGTATCTTTTACATCGTTTGCGTATCTTTACTATTCCAATTGTGTATCTTTTCATTTCTCGTTTGAGTATCTTTCTGTATGGCTTGTGATGCGAGTTTCTATTAAATTTGAGAGTTTTGCAAGTGTGGGAGTGTGTTTCTTTCAAACTGAGTATCTTTACATCGTTTGCGTATCTCTACTATTCCAATTGTGTATCTTTTCATTTCTCGTTTGAGTATCTTTCTGTAAGGCTTCTGATGCGAGTTTCTATTGTATTTGAGAGTTTTGCAAGTGTGGGAGTGTGTTTCTTTCAAACTGAGTATCTTTACATCGTTTGCGTATCTTTACTATTCCAATTGTGTATCTTTACATCGTTTGCGTATCTTTACTATTCCAATTGTGTATCTTTTCATTTCTCGTTTGAGTATCTTTCTGTAAGGCTTCTGATGAGAGTTTCTATTGTATTTGAGAGTTTTGCAAGTGTGGGAGTGTGTTTCTTTCAAACTGAGTATCTTTACATCGTTTGCGTATCTTTACTATTCCAATTGTGTATTTTTTCATTTCTCGTTTGAGTATCTTTCTGTAAGGCTTCTGATGGGAGTTTCTATTGTATTTAAGAGTTTTGCAAGTTTGGGAGTATGTTTCTTTCAAACTGAGTATCTTTACATCGTTTGCGTATCTTTACTATTCCAATTGTGTATCTTTACATCGTTTGCGTATCTTTACTATTCCAATTGTGTATCTTTACATCGTTTGCGTATCTTTACTATTCCAATTGTGTATCTTTTCATTTCTCGTTTGAGTATCTTTCTGTATGGCTTGTGATGCGAGTTTCTATTAAATTTGAGAGTTTTGCAAGTGTGGGAGTGTGTTTCTTTCAAACTGAGTATCTTTACATCGTTTGCGTATCTCTACTATTCCAATTGTGTATCTTTTCATTTCTCGTTTGAGTATCTTTCTGTAAGGCTTCTGATGCGAGTTTCTATTGTATTTGAGAGTTTTGCAAGTGTGGGAGTGTGTTTCTTTCAAACTGAGTATCTTTACATCGTTTGCGTATCTTTACTATTCCAATTGTGTATCTTTACATCGTTTGCGTATCTTTACTATTCCAATTGTGTATCTTTTCATTTCTCGTTTGAGTATCTTTCTGTAAGGCTTCTGATGAGAGTTTCTATTGTATTTGAGAGTTTTGCAAGTGTGGGAGTGTGTTTCTTTCAAACTGAGTATCTTTACATCGTTTGCGTATCTTTACTATTCCAATTGTGTATTTTTTCATTTCTCGTTTGAGTATCTTTCTGTAAGGCTTCTGATGCGAGTTTCTATTGTATTTAAGAGTTTTGCAAGTTTGGGAGTGTGTTTCTTTCAAACTGAGTATCTTTACATCGTTTGCGTATCTTTACTATTCCAATTGTGTATCTTTACATCGTTTGCGTATCTTTACTATTCCAATTGTGTATCTTTTCATTTCTCGTTTGAGTATCTTTCTGTAAGGCTTCTGATGCGAGTTTCTATTGTATTTGAGAGTTTTGCAAGTGTGGGAGTGTGTTTCTTTCAAACTGAGTATCTTTACATCGTTTGCGTATCTTTACTATTCCAATTGTGTATCTTTACATCGTTTGCGTATCTTTACTATTCCAATTGTGTATCTTTTCATTTCTCGTTTGAGTATCTTTCTGTAACGCTTCTGATGCGAGTTTCTATTGTATTTGAGAGTTTTGCAAGTGTGGGAGTGTGTTTCTTTCAAACTGAGTATCTTTACATCGTTTGCGTATCTTTACTATTCCAATTGTGTATCTTTTCATTTCTCGTTTGAGTATCTTTCTGTAAGGCTTGTGATGCGAGTTTCTATTAAATTTGAGAGTTTTGCAAGTGTGGGAGTGTGTTTCTTTCAAACTGAGTATCTTTACATCGTTTGCGTATCTTTACTATTCCAATTGTGTATCTTTTCATTTCTCGTTTGAGTATCTTTCTGTATCGATTCTGATGCGAGTTTCTATTGTATTTGAGAGTTTTGCAAGTGTGGGAGTGTGTTTCTTTCAAACTGAGTATCTTTACATCGTTTGCGTATCTTTACTATTCCAATTGTGTATCTTTACATCGTTTGCGTATCTTTACTATTTCAATTGTGTATCTTTTCATTTCTCGTTTGAGTATCTTTCTGTAAGGCTTTCTGATGCGAGTTTCTATTGAATTTGAGAGTTTTGCAAGTGTGGGAGTGTGTTTCTTTTTAATCTGAGTAGCTTTACATCGTTTGCGTATGTTTACTATTCTAATTGTGTATCTTTACATCGTTTGCGTATCTTTACTATTCCAATTGTGTATCTTTTCATTTCTCGTTTGAGTATCTTTCTGTAAGGCTTGTGATGCGAGTTTCTATTAAATTTGAGAGTTTTGCAAGTGTGGGAGTGTGTTTCTTTCAAACTGAGTATCTTTACATCGTTTGCGTATCTTTACTATTCCAATTGTGTATCTTTTCATTTCTCGTTTGAGTATCTTTCTGTAAGGCTTCTGATGCGAGTTTCTATTGTATTTGAGAGTTTTGCAAGTGTGGGAGTTTGTTTCTTTTAAACTGAGTATCTTTACATCGTTTGCGTATGTTTACTATTCCAATTGTGTATCTTTTCATTTCTCGTTTGAGTATCTTTCTGTAAGGCTTCTGATGCGAGTTTCTATTGTATTTGAGAGTTTTGCAAGTGTGGGAGTGTGTTTCTTTCAAACTGAGTATCTTTACATCGTTTGCGTATCTTTACTATTCCAATTGTGTATCTTTTCATTTCTCGTTTGAGTATCTTTCTGTAAGGCTTCTGATGCGAGTTTCTATTGTATTTGAGAGTTTTGCAAGTGTGGGAGTTTGTTTCTTTTAAACTGAGTATCTTTACATCGTTTGCGTATGTTTACTATTCCAATTGTGTATCTTTTCATTTCTCGTTTGAGTATATTTCTGTAAGGCTTCTGATGCGAGTTTCTATTGAATTTGAGAGTTTTGCAAGTGTGGGAGTGTGTTTCTTTCAAACTGAGTATCTTTACATCGTTTGCGTATCTTTACTTTTCCAATTGTGTATCTTTACATCGTTTGCGTATCTTTACTATTCCAATTGGGTATCTTTTCATTTCTCGTTTGAGTATCTTTCTGTAAGGCTTTCTGATGCGAGTTTCTATTGAATTTGAGAGTTTTGCAAGTGTGGGAGTGTGTTTCTTTTTAAACTGAGTAGCTTTACATCGTTTGCGCATGTTTACTATTCCAATTGAGTATCTTTACATCGTTTGCGTATCTTTACTATTCCAATTGTGTATCTTTTCATTTCTCGTTTGAGTATCTTTCTGTAAGGCTTGTGATGCGAGTTTCTATTAAATTTGAGAGTTTTGCAAGTGTGGGAGTGTGTTTCTTTCAAACTGAGTATCTTTACATCGTTTGCGTATCTTTACTTTTCCAATTGTGTATCTTTACATCGTTTGCGTATCTTTACTATTCCAATTGGGTATCTTTTCATTTCTCGTTTGAGTATCTTTCTGTAAGGCTTTCTGATGCGAGTTTCTATTGAATTTGAGAGTTTTGCAAGTGTGGGAGTGTGTTTCTTTTTAAACTGAGTAGCTTTACATCGTTTGCGTATGTTTACTATTCCAATTGAGTATCTTTACATCGTTTGCGTATCTTTACTATTCCAATTGTGTATCTTTTCATTTCTCGTTTGAGTATCTTTCTGTAAGGCTTCTGATGCGAGTTTCTATTGTATTTGAGAGTTTTGCAAGTGTGGGAGTTTGTTTCTTTTAAACTGAGTATCTTTACATCGTTTGCGTATGTTTACTATTCCAATTGTGTATCTTTTCATTTCTCGTTTGAGTATATTTCTGTAAGGCTTCTGATGCGAGTTTCTATTGAATTTGAGAGTTTTGCAAGTGTGGGAGTGTGTTTCTTTCAAACTGAGTATCTTTACATCGTTTGCGTATCTTTACTATTCCAATTGTGTATCTTTACATCGTTTGCGTATCTTTACTATTCCAATTGTGTATCTTTTCATTTCTCGTTTGAGTATCTTTCTGTAAGGCTTCTGATGAGAGTTTCTATTGTATTTGAGAGTTTTGCAAGTGTGGGAGTGTGTTTCTTTCAAACTGAGTATCTTTACATCGTTTGCGTATCTTTACTATTCCAATTGTGTATCTTTTCATTTCTCGTTTGAGTATCTTTCTGTAAGGCTTCTGATGCGAGTTTCTATTGTATTTAAGAGTTTTGCAAGTTTGGGAGTGTGTTTCTTTCAAACTGAGTATCTTTTCATCGTTTGCGTATCTTTACTATTCCAATTGTGTATCTTTACATCGTTTGCGTATCTTTACTATTCCAATTGTGTATCTTTTCATTTCTCGTTTGAGTATCTTTCTGTAAGGCTTCTGATGCGAGTTTCTATTGTATTTGAGAGTTTTGCAAGTGTGGGAGTGTGTTTCTTTCAAACTGAGTATCTTTACATCGTTTGCGTATCTTTACTATTCCAATTGTGTATCTTTACATTTCTCGTTTCAGTATCTTTCTGTAAGGCTTTCTGATGCGAGTTTCTATTGAATTTGAGAGTTTTGCAAGTGTGGGAGTGTGTTTCTTTTTCAACTGAGTAGCTTTACATCGTTTGCGTATGTTTACTATTCCAATTGTGTATCTTTACATCGTTTGCGTATCTTTACTATTCCAATTGTGTATCTTTTCATTTCTCGTTTGAGTATCTTTCTGTAAGGCTTCTGATGCGAGTTTCTATTGTATTTGAGAGTTTTGCAAGTGTGGCAGTGTGTTTCTTTCACACTGAGTATCTTTACATCGTTTGCGTATCTTTACTATTCCAATTGTGTATCTTTTCATTTCTCGTTTGAGTATCTTTCTGTATGGCTTCTGATGCGAGTTTCTATTGTATTTGAGAGTTTTGCAAGTGTGGGAGTGTGTTTCTTTCAAACTGAGTATCTTTACATCGTTTGCGTATCTTTACTATTCCAATTGGGTATCTTTTCATTTCTCGTTTGAGTATCTTTCTGTAAGGCTTTCTGATGCGAGTTTCTATTGAATTTGAGAGTTTTGCAAGTGTGGGAGTGTGTTTCTTTTTAAACTGAGTAGCTTTACATCGTTTGCGTATGTTTACTATTCCAATTGTGTATCTTTTACATCGTTTGCGTATCTTTACTATTCCAATTGTGTATCTTTTCATTTCTCGTTTGAGTATCTTTCTGTATGGCTTGTGATGCGAGTTTCTATTAAATTTGAGAGTTTTGCAAGTGTGGGAGTGTGTTTCTTTCAAACTGAGTATCTTTACATCGTTTGCGTATCTCTACTATTCCAATTGTGTATCTTTTCATTTCTCGTTTGAGTATCTTTCTGTAAGGCTTCTGATGCGAGTTTCTATTGTATTTGAGAGTTTTGCAAGTGTGGGAGTGTGTTTCTTTCAAACTGAGTATCTTTACATCGTTTGCGTATCTTTACTATTCCAATTGTGTATCTTTACATCGTTTGCGTATCTTTACTATTCCAATTGTGTATCTTTTCATTTCTCGTTTGAGTATCTTTCTGTAAGGCTTCTGATGAGAGTTTCTATTGTATTTGAGAGTTTTGCAAGTGTGGGAGTGTGTTTCTTTCAAACTGAGTATCTTTACATCGTTTGCGTATCTTTACTATTCCAATTGTGTATTTTTTCATTTCTCGTTTGAGTATCTTTCTGTAAGGCTTCTGATGGGAGTTTCTATTGTATTTAAGAGTTTTGCAAGTTTGGGAGTATGTTTCTTTCAAACTGAGTATCTTTACATCGTTTGCGTATCTTTACTATTCCAATTGTGTATCTTTACATCGTTTGCGTATCTTTACTATTCCAATTGTGTATCTTTACATCGTTTGCGTATCTTTACTATTCCAATTGTGTATCTTTTCATTTCTCGTTTGAGTATCTTTCTGTATGGCTTGTGATGCGAGTTTCTATTAAATTTGAGAGTTTTGCAAGTGTGGGAGTGTGTTTCTTTCAAACTGAGTATCTTTACATCGTTTGCGTATCTCTACTATTCCAATTGTGTATCTTTTCATTTCTCGTTTGAGTATCTTTCTGTAAGGCTTCTGATGCGAGTTTCTATTGTATTTGAGAGTTTTGCAAGTGTGGGAGTGTGTTTCTTTCAAACTGAGTATCTTTACATCGTTTGCGTATCTTTACTATTCCAATTGTGTATCTTTACATCGTTTGCGTATCTTTACTATTCCAATTGTGTATCTTTTCATTTCTCGTTTGAGTATCTTTCTGTAAGGCTTCTGATGAGAGTTTCTATTGTATTTGAGAGTTTTGCAAGTGTGGGAGTGTGTTTCTTTCAAACTGAGTATCTTTACATCGTTTGCGTATCTTTACTATTCCAATTGTGTATCTTTTCATTTCTCGTTTGAGTATCTTTCTGTAAGGCTTCTGATGCGAGTTTCTATTGTATTTAAGAGTTTTGCAAGTTTGGGAGTGTGTTTCTTTCAAACTGAGTATCTTTACATCGTTTGCGTATCTTTACTATTCCAATTGTGTATCTTTACATCGTTTGCGTATCTTTACTATTCCAATTGTGTATCTTTTCATTTCTCGTTTGAGTATCTTTCTGTAAGGCTTCTGATGCGAGTTTCTATTGTATTTGAGAGTTTTGCAAGTGTGGGAGTGTGTTTCTTTCAAACTGAGTATCTTTACATCGTTTGCGTATCTTTACTATTCCAATTGTGTATCTTTACATCGTTTGCGTATCTTTACTATTCCAATTGTGTATCTTTTCATTTCTCGTTTGAGTATCTTTCTGTAACGCTTCTGATGCGAGTTTCTATTGTATTTGAGAGTTTTGCAAGTGTGGGAGTGTGTTTCTTTCAAACTGAGTATCTTTACATCGTTTGCGTATCTTTACTATTCCAATTGTGTATCTTTTCATTTCTCGTTTGAGTATCTTTCTGTAAGGCTTGTGATGCGAGTTTCTATTAAATTTGAGAGTTTTGCAAGTGTGGGAGTGTGTTTCTTTCAAACTGAGTATCTTTACATCGTTTGCGTATCTTTACTATTCCAATTGTGTATCTTTTCATTTCTCGTTTGAGTATCTTTCTGTATCGATTCTGATGCGAGTTTCTATTGTATTTGAGAGTTTTGCAAGTGTGGGAGTGTGTTTCTTTCAAACTGAGTATCTTTACATCGTTTGCGTATCTTTACTATTCCAATTGTGTATCTTTACATCGTTTGCGTATCTTTACTATTTCAATTGTGTATCTTTTCATTTCTCGTTTGAGTATCTTTCTGTAAGGCTTTCTGATGCGAGTTTCTATTGAATTTGAGAGTTTTGCAAGTGTGGGAGTGTGTTTCTTTTTAATCTGAGTAGCTTTACATCGTTTGCGTATGTTTACTATTCTAATTGTGTATCTTTACATCGTTTGCGTATCTTTACTATTCCAATTGTGTATCTTTTCATTTCTCGTTTGAGTATCTTTCTGTAAGGCTTGTGATGCGAGTTTCTATTAAATTTGAGAGTTTTGCAAGTGTGGGAGTGTGTTTCTTTCAAACTGAGTATCTTTACATCGTTTGCGTATCTTTACTATTCCAATTGTGTATCTTTTCATTTCTCGTTTGAGTATCTTTCTGTAAGGCTTCTGATGCGAGTTTCTATTGTATTTGAGAGTTTTGCAAGTGTGGGAGTTTGTTTCTTTTAAACTGAGTATCTTTACATCGTTTGCGTATGTTTACTATTCCAATTGTGTATCTTTTCATTTCTCGTTTGAGTATCTTTCTGTAAGGCTTCTGATGCGAGTTTCTATTGTATTTGAGAGTTTTGCAAGTGTGGGAGTGTGTTTCTTTCAAACTGAGTATCTTTACATCGTTTGCGTATCTTTACTATTCCAATTGTGTATCTTTTCATTTCTCGTTTGAGTATCTTTCTGTAAGGCTTCTGATGCGAGTTTCTATTGTATTTGAGAGTTTTGCAAGTGTGGGAGTTTGTTTCTTTTAAACTGAGTATCTTTACATCGTTTGCGTATGTTTACTATTCCAATTGTGTATCTTTTCATTTCTCGTTTGAGTATATTTCTGTAAGGCTTCTGATGCGAGTTTCTATTGAATTTGAGAGTTTTGCAAGTGTGGGAGTGTGTTTCTTTCAAACTGAGTATCTTTACATCATTTGCGTATCTTTACTTTTCCAATTGTGTATCTTTACATCGTTTGCGTATCTTTACTATTCCAATTGGGTATCTTTTCATTTCTCGTTTGAGTATCTTTCTGTAAGGCTTTCTGATGCGAGTTTCTATTGAATTTGAGAGTTTTGCAAGTGTGGGAGTGTGTTTCTTTTTAAACTGAGTAGCTTTACATCGTTTGCGCATGTTTACTATTCCAATTGAGTATCTTTACATCGTTTGCGTATCTTTACTATTCCAATTGTGTATCTTTTCATTTCTCGTTTGAGTATCTTTCTGTAAGGCTTGTGATGCGAGTTTCTATTAAATTTGAGAGTTTTGCAAGTGTGGGAGTGTGTTTCTTTCAAACTGAGTATCTTTACATCGTTTGCGTATCTTTACTATTCCAATTGTGTATCTTTTCATTTCTCGTTTGAGTATCTTTCTGTAAGGCTTCTGATGCGAGTTTCTATTGTATTTGAGAGTTTTGCAAGTGTGGGAGTTTGTTTCTTTTAAACTGAGTATCTTTACATCGTTTGCGTATGTTTACTATTCCAATTGTGTATCTTTTCAGTTCTCGTTTGAGTATCTTTCTGTAAGGCTTCTGATGCGAGTTTCTATTGTATTTGAGAGTTTTGCAAGTGTGGGAGTGTGTTTCTTTCAAACTGAGTATCTTTACATCGTTTGCGTATCCTTACTATTCCAATTGTGTATCTTTTCATTTCTCGTTTGAGTATCTTTCTGTAAGGCTTCTGATGCGAGTTTCTATTGTATTTGAGAGTTTTGCAAGTGTGGGAGTTTGTTTCTTTTAAACTGAGTATCTTTACATCGTTTGCGTATGTTTACTATTCCAATTGTGTATCTTTTCATTTCTCGTTTGAGTATATTTCTGTAAGGCTTCTGATGCGAGTTTCTATTGAATTTGAGAGTTTTGCAAGTGTGGGAGTGTGTTTCTTTCAAACTGAGTATCTTTACATCGTTTGCGTATCTTTACTTTTCCAATTGTGTATCTTTACATCGTTTGCGTATCTTTACTATTCCAATTGGGTATCTTTTCATTTCTCGTTTGAGTATCTTTCTGTAAGGCTTTCTGATGCGAGTTTCTATTGAATTTGAGAGTTTTACAAGTGTGGGAGTGTGTTTCTTTTTAAACTGAGTAGCTTTACATCGTTTGCGTATGTTTACTATTCCAATTGTGTATCTTTACATCGTTTGCGTATCTTTACTATTCCAATTGTGTATCTTTTCATTTCTCGTTTGAATATCTTTCTGTAAGGCTTCTGATGAGAGTTTCTATTGTATTTGAGAGTTTTGCAAGTGTGGGAGTGTGTTTCTTTCAAACTGAGTATCTTTACATCGTTTGCGTATCTTTACTATTCCAATTGTGTATTTTTTCATTTCTCGTTTGAGTATCTTTCTGTAAGGCTTCTGATGCGAGTTTCTATTGTATTTAAGAGTTTTGCAAGTTTGGGAGTGTGTTTCTTTCAAACTGAGTATCTTTTCATCGTTTGCGTATCTTTACTATTCCAATTGTGTATCTTTACATCGTTTGCGTATCTTTACTATTCCAATTGTGTATCTTTTCATTTCTCGTTTGAGTATCTTTCTGTAAGGCTTCTGATGCGAGTTTCTATTGTATTTGAGAGTTTTGCAAGTGTGGGAGTGTGTTTCTTTCAAACTGAGTATCTTTACATCGTTTGCGTATCTCTACTATTCCAATTGTGTATCTTTTCATTTCTCGTTTGAGTATCTTTCTGTAAGGCTTCTGATGCGAGTTTCTATTGTATTTGAGAGTTTTGCAAGTGTGGGAGTGTGTTTCTTTCAAACTGAGTATCATTACATCGTTTGCGTATCTTTACTATTCCAATTGTGTATCTTTACATCGTTTGCGTATCTTTACTATTCCAATTGTGTATCTTTTCATTTCTCGTTTGAGTATCTTTCTGTAAGGCTTCTGATGAGAGTTTGTATTGTATTTGAGAGTTTTGCAAGTGTGGGAGTGTGTTTCTTTCAAACTGAGTATCTTTACATCGTTTGCGTATCTTTACTATTCCAATTGTGTATTTTTTCATTTCTCGTTTGAGTATCTTTCTGTAAGGCTTCTGATGCGAGTTTCTATTGTATTTAAGAGTTTTGCAAGTTTGGGAGTGTGTTTCTTTCAAACTGAGTATCTTTACATCGTTTGCGTATCTTTACTATTCCAATTGTGTATCTTTACATCGTTTGCGTATCTTTACTATTCCAATTGTGTATCTTTTCATTTCTCGTTTGAGTATCTTTCTGTAAGGCTTCTGATGCGAGTTTCTATTGTATTTGAGAGTTTTGCAAGTGTGGGAGTGTGTTTCTTTCAAACTGAGTATCTTTACATCGTTTGCGTATCTTTACTATTCCAATTGTGTATCTTTTCATTTCTCGTTTGAGTATCTTTCTGTAAGGCTTCTGATGCGAGTTTCTATTGTATTTGAGAGTTTTGCAAGTGTGGGAGTTTGTTTCTTTTAAACTGAGTATCTTTACATCGTTTGCGTATGTTTACTATTCCAATTGTGTATCTTTTCATTTCTCGTTTGAGTATCTTTCTGTAAGGCTTCTGATGCGAGTTTCTATTGTATTTGAGAGTTTTGCAAGTGTGGGAGTGTGTTTCTTTCAAACTGAGTATCTTTACATCGTTTGCGTATCTTTACTATTCCAATTGTGTATCTTTTCATTTCTCGTTTGAGTATCTTTCTGTAAGGCTTGTGATGCGAGTTTCTATTAAATTTGAGAGTTTTGCAAGTGTGGGAGTGTGTTTCTTTCAAACTGAGTATCTTTACATCGTTTGCGTATCTTTACTATTCCAATTGTGTATCTTTTCATTTCTCGTTTGAGTATCTTTCTGTAACGATTCTGATGCGAGTTTCTATTGTATTTGAGAGTTTTGCAAGTGTGGGAGTGTGTTTCTTTCAAACTGAGTATCTTTACATCGTTTGCGTATCTTTACTATTCCAATTGTGTATCTTTACATCGTTTGCGTATCTTTACTATTTCAATTGTGTATCTTTTCATTTCTCGTTTGAGTATCTTTCTGTAAGGCTTTCTGATGCGAGTTTCTATTGAATTTGAGAGTTTTGCAAGTGTGGGAGTGTGTTTCTTTTTAAACTGAGTAGCTTTACATCGTTGGCGTATGTTTACTATTCTAATTGTGTATCTTTACATCGTTTGCGTATCTTTACTATTCCAATTGTGTATCTTTTCATTTCTCGTTTGAGTATCTTTCTGTAAGGCTTCTGATGCGAGTTTCTATTGTATTTGAGAGTTTTGCAAGTGTGGGAGTTTGTTTCTTTTAAACTGAGTATCTTTACATCGTTTGCGTATGTTTACTATTCCAATTGTGTATCTTTTCATTTCTCGTTTGAGTATCTTTCTGTAAGGCTTCTGATGCGAGTTTCTATTGTATTTCAGAGTTTTGCAAGTGTGGGAGTGTGTTTCTTTCAAACTGAGTATCTTTACATCGTTTGCGTATCTTTACTATTCCAATTGTGTATCTTTTCATTTCTCGTTTGAGTATCTTTCTGTAAGGCTTCTGATGCGAGTTTCTATTGTATTTGAGAGTTTTGCAAGTGTGGGAGTTTGTTTCTTTTAAACTGAGTATCTTTACATCGTTTGCGTATGTTTACTATTCCAATTGTGTATCTTTTCATTTCTCGTTTGAGTATATTTCTGTAAGGCTTCTGATGCGAGTTTCTATTGAATTTGAGAGTTTTGCAAGTGTGGGAGTGTGTTTCTTTCAAACTGAGTATCTTTACATCGTTTGCGTATCTTTACTTTTCCAATTGTGTATCTTTACATCGTTTGCGTATCTTTACTATTCCAATTGGGTATCTTTTCATTTCTCGTTTGAGTATCTTTCTGTAAGGCTTTCTGATGCGAGTTTCTATTGAATTTGAGAGTTTTGCAAGTGTGGGAGTGTGTTTCTTTTTAAACTGAGTAGCTTTACATCGTTTGCGTATGTTTACTATTCCAATTGTGTATCTTTACATCGTTTGCGTATCTTTACTATTCCAATTGTGTATCTTTTCATTTCTCGTTTGAGTATCTTTCTGTAAGGCTTGTGATGCGAGTTTCTATTGTATTTGAGAGTTTTGCAAGTGTGGGAGTGTGTTTCTTTCAAACTGAGTATCTTTACATCGTTTGCGTATCTTTACTATTCCAATTGTGTATCTTTTCATTTCTCGTTTGAGTATCTTTCTGTAAGGCTTCTGATGCGAGTTTCTATTGTATTTGGAGTTTTGCAAGTGTGGGAGTGTGTTTCTTTCAAACTGAGTATCTTTACATCGTTTGCGTATCTTTACTATTCCAATTGTGTATCTTTTCATTTCTCGTTTGAGTATCTTTCTGTAACGCTTCTGATGCGAGTTTCTATTGTATTTGTGAGTTTTGCAAGTGTGGGAGTTTGTTTCTTTTAAACTGAGTTTCTTTACATCGTTTGCGTATGTTTACTATTCCAATTGTGTATCTTTTCATTTCTCGTTTGAGTATCTTTCTGTAAGGCTTCTGATGCGAGTTTCTATTGAATTTGAGAGTTTTGCAAGTGTGGGAGTGTGTTTCTTTCAAACTGAGTATCTTTACATCGTTTGCGTATCTTTACTATTCCAATTGTGTATCTTTACATCGTTTGCGTATCTTTACTATTCCAATTGTGTATCTTTTCATTTCTCGTTTGAGTATCTTTCTGTAAGGCTTGTGATGCGAGTTTCTATTGTATTTGAGAGTTTTGCAAGTGTGGGAGTGTGTTTCTTTCAAACTGAGTATCTTTACATCGTTTGCGTATCTCTACTATTCCAATTGTGTATCTTTTCATTTCTCGTTTGAGTATCTTTCTGTAAGGCTTCTGATGCGAGTTTCTATTGTATTTGAGAGTTTTGCAAGTGTGGGAGTTTGTTTCTTTTAAACTGAGTATCTTTACATCGTTTGCGTATGTTTACTATTCCAATTGTGTATCTTTTCATTTCTCGTTTGAGTATCTTTCTGTACGGCTTCTGATGCGATTTTCTATTGTATTTAAGAGTTTTGCAAGTTTGGGAGTGTGTTTCTTTCAAACTGAGTATCTTTACATCGTTTGCGTATCTTTACTATTCCAATTGTGTATTTTTTCATTTCTCGTTTGAGTATCTTTCTGTCAGGCTTCTGATGCGAGTTTCTATTGAATTTGAGAGTTTTGCAAGTGTGGGAGTGTGTTTCTTTCAAACTGAGTATCTTTACATCGTTTGCGTATCTTTACTTTTCCAATTGTGTATCTTTACATCGTTTGCGTATCTTTACTATTCCAATTGGGTATCTTTTCATTTCTCGTTTGAGTATCTTTCTGTAAGGCTTTCTGATGCGAGTTTCTATTGAATTTGAGAGTTTTGCAAGTGTGGGAGTTTGTTTCTTTTAAACTGAGTATCTTTACATCATTTGCGTATGTTTACTATTCCAATTGTGTATCTTTTCATTTCTCGTTTGAGTATCTTTCTGTAAGGCTTCTGATGCGAGTTTCTATTGTATTTGAGAGTTTTGCAAGTGTGGGAGTGTGTTTCTTTCAAACTGAGTATCTTTACATCGTTTGCGTATCTTTACTATTCCAATTGTGTATTTTTTCATTTCTCGTTTGAGTATCTTTCTGTAAGGCTTCTGATGCGAGTTTCTATTGTATTTGAGAATTTTGCAAGTGTGGGAGTTTGTTTCTTTTAAACTGAGTATCTTTACATCGTTTGCGTATGTTTACTATTCCAATTGTGTATCTTTTCATTTCTCGTTTGAGTATATTTCTGTAAGGCTTCTAATGCGAGTTTCTATTGAATTTGAGAGTTTTGCAAGTGTGGGAGTGTGTTTCTTTCAAACTGAGTATCTTTACATCGTTTGCGTATCTTTACTTTTCCAATTGTGTATCTTTACATCGTTTGCGTATCTTTACTATTCCAATTGGGTATCTTTTCATTTCTCGTTTGAGTATCTTTCTGTAAGGCTTTCTGATGCGAGTTTCTATTGAATTTGAGAGTTTTGCAAGTGTGGGAGTGTGTTTCTTTTTAAACTGAGTAGCTTTACATCGTTTGCGTATGTTTACTATTCCAATTGTGTATCTTTACATCGTTTGCGTATCTTTACTATTCCAATTGTGTATCTTTTCATTTCTCGTTTGAGTATCTTTCTGTAAGGCTTGTGATGCGAGTTTCTATTGTATTTGAGAGTTTTGCAAGTGTGGGAGTGTGTTTCTTTCAAACTGAGTATCTTTACATCGTTTGCGTATCTCTACTATTCCAATTGTGTATCTTTTCATTTCTCGTTTGAGTATCTTTCTGTAAGGCTTCTGATGCGAGTTTCTATTGTATTTGAGAGTTTTGCAAGTGTGGGAGTGTGTTTCTTTCAAACTGAGTATCTTTACATCGTTTGCGTATCTTTACTATTCCAATTGTGTATCTTTACATCGTTTGCGTATCTTTACTATTCCAATTGTGTATCTTTTCATTTCTCGTTTGAGTATCTTTCTGTAAGGCTTCTGATTAGAGTTTCTATTGTATTTGAGAGTTTTGCAAGTGTGGGAGTGTGTTTCTTTCAAACTGAATATCTTTACATCGTTTGCGTATCTTTACTATTCCAATTGTGTATTTTTTCATTTCTCATTTGAGTATCTTTCTGTAAGGCTTCTGATGCGAGTTTCTATTGTATTTAAGAGTTTTGCAAGTTTGGGAGTGTGTTTCTTTCAAACTGAGTATCTTTACATCGTTTGCGTATCTTTACTATTCCAATTGTGTATCTTTACATCGTTTGCGTATCTTTACTATTCCAATTGTGTATCTTTTCATTTCTCGTTTGAGTATATTTCTGTAAGGCTTCTGATGCGAGTTTCTATTGAATTTGAGAGTTTTGCAAGTGTGGGAGTGTGTTTCTTTCAAACTGAGTATCTTTACATCGTTTGCGTATCTTTACTTTTCCAATTGTGTATCTTTACATCGTTTGCGTATCTTTACTATTCCAATTGGGTATCTTTTCATTTCTCGTTTGAGTATCTTTCTGTAAGGCTTTCTGATGCGAGTTTCTATTGAATTTGAGAGTTTTGCAAGTGTGGGAGTTTGTTTCTTTTAAACTGAGTATCTTTACATCGTTTGCGTAAGTTTACTATTCCAATTGTGTATCTTTTCATTTCTCGTTTGAGTATCTTTCTGTAAGGCTTCTGATGCGAGTTTCTATTGTATTTGAGAGTTTTGCAAGTGTGGGAGTGTGTTTCTTTCAAACTGAGTATCTTTACATCGTTTGCGTATCTTTACTATTCCAATTGTGTATTTTTTCATTTCTCGTTTGAGTATCTTTCTGTAAGGCTTCTGATGCGAGTTTCTATTGTATTTGAGAATTTTGCAAGTGTGGGAGTTTGTTTCTTTTAAACTGAGTATCTTTACATCGTTTGCGTATGTTTACTATTCCAATTGTGTATCTTTTCATTTCTCGTTTGAGTATATTTCTGTAAGGCTTCTGATGCGAGTTTCTATTGAATTTGAGAGTTTTGCAAGTGTGGGAGTGTGTTTCTTTCAAACTGAGTATCTTTACATCGTTTGCGTATCTTTACTTTTCCAATTGTGTATCTTTACATCGTTTGCGTATCTTTACTATTCCAATTGGGTATCTTTTCATTTCTCGTTTGAGTATCTTTCTGTAAGGCTTTCTGATGCGAGTTTCTATTGAATTTGAGAGTTTTGCAAGTGTGGGAGTGTGTTTCTTTTTAAACTGAGTAGCTTTACATCGTTTGCGTATGTTTACTATTCCAATTGTGTATCTTTACATCGTTTGCGTATCTTTACTATTCCAATTGTGTATCTTTTCATTTCTCGTTTGAGTATCTTTCTGTAAGGCTTGTGATGCGAGTTTCTATTGTATTTGAGAGTTTTGCAAGTGTGGGAGTGTGTTTCTTTCAAACTGAGTATCTTTACATCGTTTGCGTATCTCTACTATTCCAATTGTGTATCTTTTCATTTCTCGTTTGAGTATCTTTCTGTAAGGCTTCTGATGCGAGTTTCTATTGTATTTGAGAGTTTTGCAAGTGTGGGAGTGTGTTTCTTTCAAACTGAGTATCTTTACATCGTTTGCGTATCTTTACTATTCCAATTGTGTATCTTTACATCGTTTGCGTATCTTTACTATTCCAATTGTGTATCTTTTCATTTCTCGTTTGAGTATCTTTCTGTAAGGCTTCTGATTAGAGTTTCTATTGTATTTGAGAGTTTTGCAAGTGTGGGAGTGTGTTTCTTTCAAACTGAGTATCTTTACATCGTTTGCGTATCTTTACTATTCCAATTGTGTATCTTTACATCGTTTGCGTATCTTTACTATTCCAATTGTGTATCTTTTCATTTCTCGTTTGAGTATCTTTCTGTAAGGCTTGTGATGCGAGTTTCTATTGTATTTGAGAGTTTTGCAAGTGTGGGAGTGTGTTTCTTTCAAACTGAGTATCTTTACATCGTTTGCGTATCTCTACTATTCCAATTGTGTATCTTTTCATTTCTCGTTTGAGTATCTTTCTGTAAGGCTTCTGATGCGAGTTTCTATTGTATTTGAGAGTTTTGCAAGTGTGGGAGTGTGTTTCTTTCAAACTGAGTATCTTTACATCGTTTGCGTATCTTTACTATTCCAATTGTGTATCTTTACATCGTTTGCGTATCTTTACTATTCCAATTGTGTATCTTTTCATTTCTCGTTTGAGTATCTTTCTGTAAGGCTTCTGATGAGAGTTTCTATTGTATTTGAGAGTTTTGCAAGTGTGGGAGTGTGTTTCTTTCAAACTGAGTATCTTTACATCGTTTGCGTATCTTTAGTATTCCAATTGTGTATCTTTTCATTTCTCGTTTGAGTATCTTTCTGTAAGGCTTCTGATGCGAGTTTCTATTGTATTTAAGAGTTTTGCAAGTTTGGGAGTGTGTTTCTTTCAAACTGAGTATCTTTACATCGTTTGCGTATCTTTACAATTCCAATTGTGTATCTTTACATCGTTTGCGTATGTTTACTATTCCAATTGTGTATCTTTTCATTTCTCGTTTGAGTATATTTCTGTAAGGCTTCTGATGCGAGTTTCTATTGAATTTGAGAGTTTTGCAAGTGTGGGAGTGTGTTTCTTTCAAACTGAGTATCTTTACATCGTTTGCGTATCTTTACTTTTCCAATTGTGTATCTTTACATCGTTTGCGTATCTTTACTATTCCAATTGGGTATCTTTTCATTTCTCGTTTGAGTATCTTTCTGTAAGGCTTTCTGATGCGAGTTTCTATTGAATTTGAGAGTTTTGCAAGTGTGGGAGTTTGTTTCTTTTAAACTGAGTATCTTTCCATCGTTTGCGTATGTTTACTATTCCAATTGTGTATCTTTTCATTTCTCGTTTGAGTATCTTTCTGTAAGGCTTCTGATGCGAGTTTCTATTGTATTTGAGAGTTTTGCAAGTGTGGGAGTGTGTTTCTTTCAAACTGAGTATCTTTACATCGTTTGCGTATCTTTACTATTCCAATTGTGTATTTTTTCATTTCTCGTTTGAGTATCTTTCTGTAAGGCTTCTGATGCGAGTTTCTATTGTATTTGAGAATTTTGCAAGTGTGGGAGTTTGTTTCTTTTAAACTGAGTATCTTTACATCGTTTGCGTATGTTTACTATTCCAATTGTGTATCTTTTCATTTCTCGTTTGAGTATATTTCTGTAAGGCTTCTGATGCGAGTTTCTATTGAATTTGAGAGTTTTGCAAGTGTGGGAGTGTGTTTCTTTCAAACTGAGTATCTTTACATCGTTTGCGTATCTTTACTTTTCCAATTGTGTATCTTTACATCGTTTGCGTATCTTTACTATTCCAATTGGGTATCTTTTCATTTCTCGTTTGAGTATCTTTCTGTAAGGCTTTCTGATGCGAGTTTCTATTGAATTTGAGAGTTTTGCAAGTGTGGGAGTGTGTTTCTTTTTAAACTGAGTAGCTTTACATCGTTTGCGTATGTTTACTATTCCAATTGTGTATCTTTACATCGTTTGCGTATCTTTACTATTCCAATTGTGTATCTTTTCATTTCTCGTTTGAGTATCTTTCTGTAAGGCTTGTGATGCGAGTTTCTATTGTATTTGAGTGTTTTGCAAGTGTGGGAGTGTGTTTCTTTCAAACTGAGTATCTTTACATCGTTTGCGTATCTCTACTATTCCAATTGTGTATCTTTTCATTTCTCGTTTGAGTATCTTTCTGTAAGGATTCTGATGCGAGTTTCTATTGTATTTGAGAGTTTTGCAAGTGTGGGAGTGTGTTTCTTTCAAACTGAGTATCTTTACATCGTTTGCGTATCTTTACTATTCCAATTGTGTATCTTTTCATTTCTCGTTTGAGTATCTTTCTGTAAGGTTTCTGATGCGAGTTTCTATTAAATTTGAGAGTTTTGCAAGTGTGGGAGTGTGTTTCTTTCAAACTGAGTATCTTTACATCGTTTGCGTATCTTTACTATTCCAATTGTGTATCTTTTCATTTCTCGTTTGAGTATCTTTCTGTAACGATTCTGATGCGAGTTTCTATTGTATTTGAGAGTTTTGCAAGTGTGGGAGTGTATTTCTTTCAAACTGAGTATCTTTACATCGTTTGCGTATCTTTACTATTCCAATTGTGTATCTTTACATCGTTTGCGTATCTTTACTATTTCAATTGTGTATCTTTTCATTTCTCGTTTGAGTATCTTTCTGTAAGGCTTTCTGATGCGAGTTTCTATTGAATTTGAGAGTTTTGCAAGTGTGGGAGTGTGTTTCTTTTTAAACTGAGTAGCTTTACATCGTTGGCGTATGTTTACTATTCTAATTGTGTATCTTTACATCGTTTGCGTATCTTTACTATTCCAATTGTGTATCTTTTCATTTCTCGTTTGAGTATCTTTCTGTAAGGCTTCTGATGCGAGTTTCTATTGTATTTGAGAGTTTTGCAAGTGTGGGAGTTTGTTTCTTTTAAACTGAGTATCTTTACATCGTTTGCGTATGTTTACTATTCCAATTGTGTATCTTTTCATTTCTCGTTTGAGTATCTTTCTGTAAGGCTTCTGATGCGAGTTTCTATTGTATTTGAGAGTTTTGCGCGTGTGCTTGTGTGTTTCTTTCAAACTGAGTATCTTTACATCGTTTGCGTATCTTTACTATTCCAATTGTGTATCTTTTCATTTCTCGTTTGAGTATCTTTCTGTAAGGCTTCTGATGCGAGTTTCTATTGTATTTGAGAGTTTTGCAAGTGTGGGAGTGTGTTTCTTTCAAACTGAGTATCTTTACATCGTTTGCGTATGTTTACTATTCCAATTGTGTATCTTTTCATTTCTCGTTTGAGTATATTTCTGTAAGGCTTCTGATGCGAGTTTCTATTGAATTTGAGAGTTTTGCAAGTGTGGGAGTGTGTTTCTTTCAAACTGAGTATCTTTACATCGTTTGCGGATCTTTACTTTTCCAATTGTGTATCTTTACATCGTTTGCGTATCTTTACTATTCCAATTGGGTATCTTTTCATTTCTCGTTTGAGTATCTTTCTGTAAGGCTTTCTGATGCGAGTTTCTATTGAATTTGAGAGTTTTGCAAGTGTGGGAGTGTGTTTCTTTTTAAACTGAGTAGCTTTACATCGTTTGCGTATGTTTACTATTCCAATTGTGTATCTTTACATCGTTTGCGTATCTTTACTATTCCAATTGTGTATCTTTTCATTTCTCGTTTGAGTATCTTTCTGTAAGGCTTGTGATGCGAGTTTCTATTGTATTTGAGAGTTTTGCAAGTGTGGGAGTGTGTTTCTTTCAAACTGAGTATCTTTACATCGTTTGCGTATCTCTACTATTCCAATTGTGTATCTTTTCATTTCTCGTTTGAGTATCTTTCTGTAAGGCTTCTGATGCGAGTTTCTATTGTATTTGAGAATTTTGCAAGTGTGGGAGTGTGTTTCTTTCAAACTGAGTATCTTTACATCGTTTCCGTATCTTTACTATTCCAATTGTGTATTTTTTCATTTCTCGTTTGAGTATCTTTCTGTAAGGCTTCTGATGCGAGTTTCTATTGTATTTGAGAATTTTGCAAGTGTGGGAGTTTGTTTCTTTTAAACTGAGTATCTTTACATCGTTTGCGTATGTTTACTATTCCAATTGTGTATCTTTTCATTTCTCGTTTGAGTATATTTCTGTAAGGCTTCTGATGCGAGTTTCTATTGAATTTGAGAGTTTTGCAAGTGTGGGAGTGTGTTTCTTTCAAACTGAGTATCTTTACATCGTTTGCGTATCTTTACTTTTCCAATTGTGTATCTTTACATCGTTTGCGTATCTTTACTATTCCAATTGGGTATCTTTTCATTTCTCGTTTGAGTATCTTTCTGTAAGGCTTTCTGATGCGAGTTTCTATTGAATTTGAGAGTTTTGCAAGTGTGGGAGTGTGTTTCTTTTTAAACTGAGTAGCTTTACATCGTTTGCGTATGTTTACTATTCCAATTGTGTATCTTTACATCGTTTGCGTATCTTTACTATTCCAATTGTGTATCTTTTCATTTCTCGTTTGAGTATCTTTCTGTAAGGCTTGTGATGCGAGTTTCTATTGTATTTGAGAGTTTTGCAAGTGTGGGAGTGTGTTTCTTTCAAACTGAGTATCTTTACATCGTTTGCGTATCTCTACTATTCCAATTGTGTATCTTTTCATTTCTCGTTTGAGTATCTTTCTGTAAGGATTCTGATGCGAGTTTCTATTGTATTTGAGAGTTTTGCAAGTGTGGGAGTGTGTTTCTTTCAAACTGAGTATCTTTACATCGTTTGCGTATCTTTACTATTCCAATTGTGTATCTTTTCATTTCTCGTTTGAGTATCTTTCTGTAAGGTTTCTGATGCGAGTTTCTATTAAATTTGAGAGTTTTGCAAGTGTGGGAGTGTGTTTCTTTCAAACTGAGTATCTTTACATCGTTTGCGTATCTTTACTATTCCAATTGTGTATCTTTTCATTTCTCGTTTGAGTATCTTTCTGTAACGATTCTGATGCGAGTTTCTATTGTATTTGAGAGTTTTGCAAGTGTGGGAGTGTGTTTCTTTCAAACTGAGTATCTTTACATCGTTTGCGTATCTTTACTATTCCAATTGTGTATCTTTACATCGTTTGCGTATCTTTACTATTTCAATTGTGTATCTTTTCATTTCTCGTTTGAGTATCTTTCTGTAAGGCTTTCTGATGCGAGTTTCTATTGAATTTGAGAGTTTTGCAAGTGTGGGAGTGTGTTTCTTTTTAAACTGAGTAGCTTTACATCGTTGGCGTATGTTTACTATTCTAATTGTGTATCTTTACATCGTTTGCGTATCTTTACTATTCCAATTGTGTATCTTTTCATTTCTCGTTTGAGTATCTTTCTGTAAGGCTTCTGATGCGAGTTTCTATTGTATTTGAGAGTTTTGCAAGTGTGGGAGTTTGTTTCTTTTAAACTGAGTATCTTTACATCGTTTGCGTATGTTTACTATTCCAATTGTGTATCTTTTCATTTCTCGTTTGAGTATCTTTCTGTAAGGCTTCTGATGCGAGTTTCTATTGTATTTGAGAGTTTTGCAAGTGTGGGAGTGTGTTTCTTTCAAACTGAGTATCTTTACATCGTTTGCGTATCTTTACTATTCCAATTGTGTATCTTTTCATTTCTCGTTTGAGTATCTTTCTGTAAGGCTTCTGATGCGAGTTTCTATTGTATTTGAGAGTTTTGCAAGTGTGGGAGTGTGTTTCTTTCAAACTGAGTATCTTTACATCGTTTGCGTATCTTTACTTTTCCAATTGTGTATCTTTACATCGTTTGCGTATCTTTACTATTCCAATTGGGTATCTTTTCATTTCTCGTTTGAGTATCTTTCTGTAAGGCTTTCTGATGCGAGTTTCTATTGAATTTGAGAGTTTTGCAAGTGTGGGAGTGTGTTTCTTTTTAAACTGAGTAGCTTTACATCGTTTGCGTATGTTTACTATTCCAATTGTGTATCTTTACATCGTTTGCGTATCTTTACTATTCCAATTGTGTATCTTTTCATTTCTCGTTTGAGTATCTTTCTGTAAGGCTTGTGATGCGAGTTTCTATTGTATTTGAGAGTTTTGCAAGTGTGGGAGTGTGTTTCTTTCAAACTGAGTATCTTTACATCGTTTGCGTATCTCTACTATTCCAATTGTGTATCTTTTCATTTCTCGTTTGAGTATCTTTCTGTAAGGCTTCTGATGCGAGTTTCTATTGTATTTGAGAGTTTTGCAAGTGTGGGAGTGTGTTTCTTTCAAACTGAGTATCTTTACATCGTTTGCGTATCTTTACTATTCCAATTGTGTATCTTTACATCGTTTGCGTATCTTTACTATTCCAATTGTGTATCTTTTCATTTCTCGTTTGAGTATCTTTCTGTAAGGCTTCTGATGAGAGTTTCTATTGTATTTGAGAATTTTGCAAGTGTGGGAGTGTGTTTCTTTCAAACTGAGTATCTTTACATCGTTTCCGTATCTTTACTATTCCAATTGTGTATTTTTTCATTTCTCGTTTGAGTATCTTTCTGTAAGGCTTCTGATGCGAGTTTCTATTGTATTTAAGAGTTTTGCAAGTTTGGGAGTGTGTTTCTTTCAAACTGAGTATCTTTACATCGTTTGCGTATCTTTACTATTCCAATTGTGTATCTTTACATCGTTTGCGTATCTTTACTATTCCAATTGTGTATCTTTTCATTTCTCGTTTGAGTATATTTCTGTAAGGCTTCTGATGCGAGTTTCTATTGAATTTGAGAGTTTTGCAAGTGTGGGAGTGTGTTTCTTTCAAACTGAGTATCTTTACATCGTTTGCGTATCTTTACTTTTCCAATTGTGTATCTTTACATCGTTTGCGTATCTTTACTATTCCAATTGGGTATCTTTTCATTTCTCGTTTGAGTATCTTTCTGTAAGGCTTTCTGATGCGAGTTTCTATTGAATTTGAGAGTTTTGCAAGTGTGGGAGTTTGTTTCTTTTAAACTGAGTATCTTTACATCGTTTGCGTATGTTTACTATTCCAATTGTGTATCTTTTCATTTCTCGTTTGAGTATCTTTCTGTAAGGCTTCTGATGCGAGTTTCTATTGTATTTGAGAGTTTTGCAAGTGTGGGAGTGTGTTTCTTTCAAACTGAGTATCTTTACATCGTTTGCGTATCTTTACTATTCCAATTATGTATTTTTTCATTTCTCGTTTGAGTATCTTTCTGTAAGGCTTCTGATGCGAGTTTCTATTGTATTTGAGAATTTTGCAACTGTAGGAGTTTGTTTCTTTTAAACTGAGTATCTTTACATCGTTTGCGTATGTTTACTATTCCAATTGTGTATCTTTTCATTTCTCGTTTGAGTATATTTCTGTAAGGCTTCTGATGCGAGTTTCTATTGAATTTGAGAGTTTTGCAAGTGTGGGAGTGTGTTTCTTTCAAACTGAGTATCTTTACATCGTTTGCGTATCTTTACTATTCCAATTGTGTATTTTTTCATTTCTCGTTTGAGTATCTTTCTGTAAGGCTTCTGATGCGAGTTTCTATTGTATTTGAGAATTTTGCAAGTGTGGGAGTTTGTTTCTTTTAAACTGAGTATCTTTACATCGTTTGCGTATGTTTACTATTCCAATTGTGTATCTTTTCATTTCTCGTTTGAGTATATTTCTGTAAGGCTTTCTGATGCGAGTTTCTATTGAATTTGAGAGTTTTGCAAGTGTGGGAGTGTGTTTCTTTTTAAACTGAGTATCTTTACATCGTTTGCGTATGTTTACTATTCCAATTGTGTATCTTTACATCGTTTGCGTATCTTTACTATTCCAATTGTGTATCTTTTCATTTCTCGTTTGAGTATCTTTCTGTAAGGCTTGTGATGCGAGTTTCTATTGTATTTGAGAGTTTTGCAAGTGTGGGAGTGTGTTTCTTTCAAACTGAGTATCTTTACATCGTTTGCGTATCTCTACTATTCCAATTGTGTATCTTTTCATTTCTCGTTTGAGTATCTTTCTGTAAGGCTTCTGATGCGAGTTTCTATTGTATTTGAGAGTTTTGCAAGTGTGGGAGTGTGTTTCTTTCAAACTGAGTATCTTTACATCGTTTGCGTATCTTTACTATTCCAATTGTGTATCTTTACATCGTTTGCGTATCTTTACTATTCCAATTGTGTATCTTTTCATTTCTCGTTTGAGTATCTTTCTGTAAGGCTTCTGATTAGAGTTTCTATTGTATTTGAGAGTTTTGCAAGTGTGGGAGTGTGTTTCTTTCAAACTGAGTATCTTTACATCGTTTGCGTATCTTTACTATTCCAATTGTGTATTTTTTCATTTCTCGTTTGAGTATCTTTCTGTAAGGCTTCTGATGCGAGTTTCTATTGTATTTAAGAGTTTTGCAAGTTTGGGAGTGTGTTTCTTTCAAACTGAGTATCTTTACATCGTTTGCGTATCTTTACTATTCCAATTGTGTATCTTTACATCGTTTGCGTATCTTTACTATTCCAATTGTGTATCTTTTCATTTCTCGTTTGAGTATATTTCTGTAAGGCTTCTGATGCGAGTTTCTATTGAATTTGAGAGTTTTGCAAGTGTGGGAGTGTGTTTCTTTCAAACTGAGTATCTTTACATCGTTTGCGTATCTTTACTTTTCCAATTGTGTATCTTTACATCGTTTGCGTATCTTTACTATTCCAATTGGGTATCTTTTCATTTCTCGTTTGAGTATCTTTCTGTAAGGCTTTCTGATGCGAGTTTCTATTGAATTTGAGAGTTTTGCAAGTGTGGGAGTGTGTTTCTTTTTAAACTGAGTAGCTTTACATCGTTTGCGTATGTTTACTATTCCAATTGTGTATCTTTACATCGTTTGCGTATCTTTACTATTCCAATTGTGTATCTTTTCATTTCTCGTTTGAGTATCTTTCTGTAAGGCTTGTGATGCGAGTTTCTATTGTATTTGAGAGTTTTGCAAGTGTGGGAGTGTGTTTCTTTCAAACTGAGTATCTTTACATCGTTTGCGTATCTCTACTATTCCAATTGTGTATCTTTTCATTTCTCGTTTGAGTATCTTTCTGTAAGGCTTCTGATGCGAGTTTCTATTGTATTTGAGAGTTTTGCAAGTGTGGGAGTGTGTTTCTTTCAAACTGAGTATCTTTACATCGTTTGCGTATCTTTACTATTCCAATTGTGTATCTTTACATCGTTTGCGTATCTTTACTATTCCAATTGTGTATCTTTTCATTTCTCGTTTGAGTATCTTTCTGTAAGGCTTCTGATGAGAGTTTCTATTGTATTTGAGAGTTTTGCAAGTGTGGGAGTGTGTTTCTTTCAAACTGAGTATCTTTACATCGTTTGCGTATCTTTACTATTCCAATTGTGTATTTTTTCATTTCTCGTTTGAGTATCTTTCTGTAAGGCTTCTGATGCGAGTTTCTATTGTATTTAAGAGTTTTGCAAGTTTGGGAGTGTGTTTCTTTCAAACTGAGTATCTTTACATCGTTTGCGTATCTTTACTATTCCAATTGTGTATCTTTACATCGTTTGCGTATCTTTACTATTCTAATTGTGTATCTTTTCATTTCTCGTTTGAGTATCTTTCTGTAAGGCTTCTGATGCGAGTTTCTATTGTATTTGAGAGTTTTGCAAGTGTGGGAGTGTGTTTCTTTCAAACTGAGTATCTTTACATCGTTTGCGTATCTTTACTATTCCAATTGTGTATCTTTTCATTTCTCGTTTGAGTATCTTTCTGTAACGCTTCTGATGCGAGTTTCTATTGTATTTGAGAGTTTTGCAAGTGTGGGAGTGTGTTTCTTTCAAACTGAGTATCTTTACATCGTTTGCGTATCTTTACTATTCCAATTGTGTATCTTTACATCGTTTGCGTATCTTTACTATTTCAATTGTGTATCTTTTCATTTCTCGTTTGAGTATCTTTCTGTAAGGCTTTCTGATGCGAGTTTCTATTGAATTTGAGAGTTTTGCAAGTGTGGGAGTGTGTTTCTTTTTAAACTGAGTAGCTTTACATCGTTTGCGTATCTTTACTATTCCAATTGTGTATCTTTTCATTTCTCGTTTGAGTATCTTTCTGTAACGCTTCTGATGCGAGTTTCTATTGTATTTGAGAGTTTTGCAAGTGTGGGAGTGTGTTTCTTTTTAAACTGAGTAGCTTTACATCGTTTGCGTATGTTTACTATTCTAATTGTGTATCTTTACATCGTTTGCGTATCTTTACTATTCCAATTGTGTATCTTTTCATTTCTCGTTTGAGTATCTTTCTGTAAGGCTTGTGATGCGAGTTTCTATTAAATTTGAGAGTTTTGCAAGTGTGGGAGTGTGTTTCTTTCAAACTGAGTATCTTTACATCGTTTGCGTATCTTTACTATTCCAATTGTGTATCTTTTCATTTCTCGTTTGAGTATCTTTCTGTAAGGCTTCTGATGCGAGTTTCTATTGTATTTGTGAGTTTTGCAAGTGTGGGAGTTTGTTTCTTTTAAACTGAGTATCTTTACATCGTTTGCGTATGTTTACTATTCCAATTGTGTATCTTTTCATTTCTCGTTTGAGTATCTTTCTGTAAGGCTTCTGATGCGAGTTTCTATTGTATTTGAGAGTTTTGCAAGTGTGGGAGTGTGTTTCTTTCAAACTGAGTATCTTTACATCGTTTGCGTATCTTTACTATTCCAATTGTGTATCTTTTCATTTCTCGTTTGAGTATCTTTCTGTAAGGCTTCTGATGCGAGTTTCTATTGTATTTGAGAGTTTTGCAAGTGTGGGAGTTTGTTTCTTTTAAACTGAGTATCTTTACATCGTTTGCGTATGTTTACTATTCCAATTGTGTATCTTTTCATTTCTCGTTTGAGTATATTTCTGTAAGGCTTCTGATGCGAGTTTCTATTGAATTTGAGAGTTTTGCAAGTGTGGGAGTGTGTTTCTTTCAAACTGAGTATCTTTACATCGTTTGCGTATCTTTACTATTCCAATTGTGTATCTTTTCATTTCTCGTTTGAGTATCTTTCTGTAAGGTTTCTGATGCGAGTTTCTATTAAATTTGAGAGTTTTGCAAGTGTGGGAGTGTGTTTCTTTCAAACTGAGTATCTTTACATCGTTTGCGTATCTTTACTATTCCAATTGTGTATCTTTACATCGTTTGCGTATCTTTACTATTCCAATTGTGTATCTTTTCATTTCTCGTTTGAGTATCTTTCTGTAAGGCTTGTGATGCGAGTTTCTATTGTATTTGAGAGTTTTGCAAGTGTGGGAGTGTGTTTCTTTCAAACTGAGTATCTTTACATCGTTTGCGTATCTCTACTATTCCAATTGTGTATCTTTTCATTTCTCGTTTGAGTATCTTTCTGTAAGGCTTCTGATGCGAGTTTCTATTGTATTTGAGAGTTTTGCAAGTGTGGGAGTGTGTTTCTTTCAAACTGAGTATCTTTACATCGTTTGCGTATCTTTACTATTCCAATTGTGTATCTTTACATCGTTTGCGTATCTTTACTATTCCAAATGTGTATCTTTTCATTTCTCGTTTGAGTATCTTTCTGTAAGGCTTCTGATGAGAGTTTCTATTGTATTTGAGAGTTTTGCAAGTGTGGGAGTGTGTTTCTTTCAAACTGAGTATCTTTACATCGTTTGCGTATCTTTACTATTCCAATTGTGTATCTTTTCATTTCTCGTTTGAGTATCTTTCTGTAACGTTTCTGATGCGAGTTTCTATTGTATTTGAGAGTTTTGCAAGTGTGGGAGTGTGTTTCTTTCAAACTGAGTATTTTTACATCGTTTGCGTATCTTTACTATTCCAATTGTGTATCTTTACATCGTTTGCGTATCTTTACTATTTCAATTGTGTATCTTTTCATTTCTCGTTTGAGTATCTTTCTGTAAGGCTTTCTGATGCGAGTTTCTATTGAATTTGAGAGTTTTGCAAGTGTGGAAGTGTGTTTCTTTTTAAACTGAGTAGCTTTACATCGTTTGCGTATGTTTACTATTCTAATTGTGTATCTTTACATCGTTTGCGTATCTTTACTATTCCAATTGTGTATCTTTTCATTTCTCGTTTGAGTATCTTTCTGTAAGGCTTGTGATGCGAGTTTCTATTAAATTTGAGAGTTTTGCAAGTGTGGGAGTGTGTTTCTTTCAAACTGAGTATCTTTACATCGTTTGCGTATCTTTACTATTCCAATTGTGTATCTTTTCATTTCTCGTTTGAGTATCTTTCTGTAAGGCTTCTGATGCGAGTTTCTATTGTATTTGAGAGTTTTGCAAGTGTGGGAGTTTGTTTCTTTTAAACTGAGTATCTTTACATCGTTTGCGTATGTTTACTATTCCAATTGTGTATCTTTTCATTTCTCGTTTGAGTATATTTCTGTAAGGCTTCTGATGCGAGTTTCTATTGAATTTGAGAGTTTTGCAAGTGTGGGAGTGTGTTTCTTTCAAACTGAGTATCTTTACATCGTTTGCGTATCTTTACTATTCCAATTGTGTATCTTTTCATTTCTCGTTTGAGAATCTTTCTGTAAGGTTTCTGATGCGAGTTTCTATTAAATTTGAGAGTTTTGCAAGTGTGGGAGTGTGTTTCTTTCAAACTGAGTATCTTTACATCGTTTGCGTATCTTTACTATTCCAATTGTGTATCTTTACATCGTTTGCGTATCTTTACTATTCCAATTGTGTATCTTTTCATTTCTCGTTTGAGTATCTTTCTGTAAGGCTTGTGATGCGAGTTTCTATTGTATTTGAGAGTTTTGCAAGTGTGGGAGTGTGTTTCTTTCAAACTGAGTATCTTTACATCGTTTGCGTATCTCTACTATTCCAATTGTGTATCTTTTCATTTCTCGTTTGAGTATCTTTCTGTAAGGCTTCTGATGCGAGTTTCTATTGTATTTGAGAGTTTTGCAAGTGTGGGAGTGTGTTTCTTTCAAACTGAGTATCTTTACATCGTTTGCGTATCTTTACTATTCCAATTGTGTATCTTTACATCGTTTTCGTATCTTTACTATTCCAATTGTGTATCTTTTCATTTCTCGTTTGAGTATCTTTCTGTAAGGCTTTCTGATGCGAGTTTCTATTGAATTTGAGAGTTTTGCAAGTGTGGGAGTGTGTTTCTTTTTAAACTGAGTAGCTTTACATCGTTTGCGTATCTTTACTATTCTAATTGTGTATCTTTTCATTTCTCGTTTGAGTATCTTTCTGTAAGGCTTCTGATGCGAGTTTCTATTGAATTTGAGAGTTTTGCAAGTGTGGGAGTGTGTTTCTTTCAAACTGAGTATCTTTAGATCGTTTGCGTATCTTTACTATTCCAATTGGGTATCTTTTCATTTCTCGTTTGAGTATCTTTCTGTAAGGCTTCTGATGCGAGTTTCTATTGTATTTGAGAGTTTTGCAAGTGTGGGAGTTTGTTTCTTTTAAACTGAGTATCTTTACATCGTTTGCGTATGTTTACTATTCCAATTGTGTATCTTTTCATTTCTCGTTTGAGTATCTTTCTGTAAGGCTTCTGATGCGAGTTTCTATTGTATTTGAGAGTTTTGCAAGTGTGGGAGTGTGTTTCTTTCAAACTGAGTATCTTTACATCGTTTGCGTATCTTTACTATTCCAATTGTGTATCTTTACATCGTTTGCGTATCTTTACTATTCCAATTGTGTATCTTTTTATTTCTCGTTTGAGTATCTTTCTGTAACGCTTCTGATGCGAGTTTCTATTGTATTTGAGAGTTTTGCAAGTGTGGGAGTGTGTTTCTTTCATACTGAGTATCTTTACATCGTTTGCGTATCTTTACTATTCCAATTGTGTATCTTTACATCGTTTGCGTATATTTAGTATTCCAATTGTGTATCTTTTCATTTCTTGTTTGAGTATCTTTCTGTAAGGTTTCTGATGCGAGTTTCTATTGTATTTGAGAGTTTTGCAAGTGTGGGAGTGTGTTTCTTTCAAACTGAGTATCTTTACATCGTTTGCGTATCTTTACTATTCCAATTGTGTATCTTTTCATTTCTCGTTTGAGTATCTTTCTGTAAGGCTTGTGATGCGAGTTTCTATTAAATTTGAGAGTTTTGCAAGTGTGGGAGTGTGTTTCTTTCAAACTGAGTATCTTTACATCGTTTGCGTGTCTTTACTATTCCAATTGTGTATCTTTACATCGTTTGCGTATCTTTACTATTCCAATTGTGTATCTTTACATCGTTTGCGTATCTTTACTATTCCAATTGTGTATCTTTTCATTTCTCGTTTGAGTATCTTTCTGTAAGGCTTTCTGATGCGAGTTTCTATTGAATTTGAGAGTTTTGCAAGTGTGGGAGTGTGTTTCTTTTTAAACTGAGTAGCTTTACATCGTTTGCGTATGTTTACTATTCCAATTGTGTATCTTTTCATTTCTCGTTTGAGTATCTTTCTGTAAGGCTTCTGATGCGAGTTTCTATTGTATTTGAGAGTTTTGCAAGTGTGGGAGTGTGTTTCTTTCAAACTGAGTATCTTTACATCGTTTGCGTATCTTTACTATTCCAATTGTGTATCTTTACATCGTTTGCGTATCTTTACTATTCAAATTGTGTATCTTTTCATTTCTCGTTTGAGTATCTTTCTGTAATGCTTCTGATGCGAGTTTCTATTGTATTTGAGAGTTTTGCAAGTGTGGGAGTGTGTTTCTTTCAAACTGAGTATCTTTACATCGTTTGCGTATCTTTACTATTCCAATTGTGTATCTTTACATCGTTTTCGTATCTTTACTATTCCAATTGTGTATCTTTTCATTTCTCGTTTGAGTATCTTTCTGTAAGGCTTCTGATGCGAGTTTCTATTGTATTTGAGAGTTTTGCAAGTGTGGGAGTGTGTTTCTTTCAAACTAAGTATCTTTACATCGTTTGCGTATCTTTACTATTCTAATTGTGTATCTTTTCATTTCTCGTTTGAGTATCTTTCTGTAAGGCTTCTGATGCGAGTTTCTATTGAATTTGAGAGTTTTGCAAGTGTGGGAGTGTGTTTCTTTCAAACTGAGTATCTTTAGATCGTTTGCGTATCTTTACTATTCCAATTGGGTATCTTTTCATTTCTCGTTTGAGTATCTTTCTGTAAGGCTTCTGATGCGAGTTTCTATTGTATTTGAGAGTTTTGCAAGTGTGGGAGTTTGTTTCTTTTAAACTGAGTATCTTTACATCGTTTGCGTATGTTTACTATTCCAATTGTGTATCTTTTCATTTCTCGTTTGAGTATCTTTCTGTAAGGCTTCTGATGCGAGTTTCTATTGTATTTGAGAGTTTTGCAAGTGTGGGAGTGTGTTTCTTTCAAACTGAGTATCTTTACATCGTTTGCGTATCTTTACTATTCCAATTGTGTATCTTTACATCGTTTGCGTATCTTTACTATTCCAATTGTGTATCTTTTCATTTCTCGTTTGAGTATCTTTCTGTAACGCTTCTGATGCGAGTTTCTATTGTATTTGAGAGTTTTGCAAGTGTGGGAGTGTGTTTCTTTCATACTGAGTATCTTTACATCGTTTGCGTATCTTTACTATTCCAATTGTGTATCTTTACATCGTTTGCGTATATTTAGTATTCCAATTGTGTATCTTTTCATTTCTTGTTTGAGTATCTTTCTGTAAGGTTTCTGATGCGAGTTTCTATTGTATTTGAGAGTTTTGCAAGTGTGGGAGTGTGTTTCTTTCAAACTGAGTATCTTTACATCGTTTGCGTATCTTTACTATTCCAATTGTGTATCTTTTCATTTCTCGTTTGAGTATCTTTCTATAAGGCTTCTGATGCGAGTTTCTATTGTATTTGAGAGTTTTGCAAGTGTGGGAGTTTGTTTCTTTTAAACTGAGTATCTTTACATCGTTTGCGTATGTTTACTATTCCAATTGTGTATCTTTACATCGTTTGCGTATCTTTACTATTCCAATTGTGTATCTTTTCATTTCTCGTTTGAGTATCTTTCTGTAATGCTTCTGATGCGAGTTTCTATTGTATTTGAGAGTTTTGCAAGTGTGGGAGTGTGTTTCTTTTTAAACTGAGTAGCTTTACATCGTTTGCGTATGTTTACTATTCCAATTGTGTATCTTTACATCGTTTACGTATCTTTAGTATTCCAATTGTGTATCTTTTCATTTCTCGTTTGAGTATCTTTCTGTAAGGCGTGTGATGCGAGTTTCTATTAAATTTGAGAGTTTTGCAAGTGTGGGAGTGTGTTTCTTTCAAACTGAGTATCTTTACATCGTTTGCGTATCTTTACTATTCCAATTGTGTATCTTTTCATTTCTCGTTTGAGTATCTTTCTGTAAGGCTTCTGATGCGAGTTTCTATTGTATTTGAGAGTTTTGCAAGTGTGGGAGTTTGTTTCTTTTAAACTGAGTATCTTTACATCGTTTGCGTATGTTTACTATTCCAATTGTGTATCTTTTCATTTCTCGTTTGAGTATCTTTCTGTAAGGCTTCTGATGCGAGTTTCTATTGTATTTGAGAGTTTTGCAAGTGTGGGAGTGTGTTTCTTTCAAACTGAGTATCTTTACATCGTTTGCGTATCTTTACTATTCCAATTGTGTATCTTTACATCGTTTGCGTATCTTTACTATTCCAATTGTGTATCTTTTCATTTCTCGTTTGAGTATCTTTCTGTAAGGCTTTCGGATGCGAGTTTCTATTGAATTTGAGAGTTTTGCAAGTGTGGGAGTGTGTTTCTTTCAAACTGAGTATCTTTACATCGTTTGCGTATCTTTACTATACCAATTGTGTATCTTTACATCGTTTGCGTATCTTTACTATTCCAATTGTGTATCTTTTCATTTCTCGTTTGAGTATCTTTCTGTAAGGCTTCTGATGCGAGTTTCTATTGTATTTGAGAGTTTTGCAAGTGTGGGAGTGTGTTTCTTTCAAACTGAGTATCTTTACATCGTTTGCGTATCTTTACTATTCCAATTGTGTATCTTTACATCGTTTGCGTATCTTTACTATTCCAATTGTGTATATTTTCATTTCTCGTTTGAGTATCTTTCTGTAAGGCTTCTGATGCGAGTTTCTATTGTATTTAAGAGTTTTGCAAGTGTGGGAGTGTGTTTCTTTCAAACTGAGTATCTTTACATCGTTTGCGTATCTTTACTATTCCAATTGTGTATCTTTACATCGTTTGCGTATCGTTACTATTCCAATTGTGTATCTTTTCATTTCTCGTTTGAGTATCTTTCTGTAAGGCTTCTGATGCGAGTTTCTATTGTATTTGAGAGTTTTGCAAGTGTGGGAGTTTGTTTCTTTTAAACTGAGTATCTTTACATCGTTTGCGTATGTTTACTATTCCAATTGTGTATCTTTTCATTTCTCGTTTGAGTATATTTCTGTAAGGCTTCTGATGCGAGTTTCTATTGAATTTGAGAGTTTTGCAAGTGTGGGAGTGTGTTTCTTTCAAACTGAGTATCTTTACATCGTTTGCGTATCTTTACTTTTCCAATTGTGTATCTTTACATCGTTTGCGTATCTTTACTATTCCAATTGGGTATCTTTTCATTTCTCGTTTGAGTATCTTTCTGTAAGGCTTTCTGATGCGAGTTTCTATTGAATTTGAGAGTTTTGCAAGTGTGGGAGTGTGTTTCTTTTTAAACTGAGTAGCTTTACATCGTTTGCGTATGTTTACTATTCCAATTGTGTATCTTTACATCGTTTGCGTATCTTTACTATTCCAATTGTGTATCTTTTCATTTCTCGTTTGAGTATCTTTCTGTAAGGCTTGTGATGCGAGTTTCTATTGTATTTGAGAGTTTTGCAAGTGTGGGAGTGTGTTTCTTTCAAACTGAGTATCTTTACATCGTTTGCGTATCTTTACTATTCCAATTGTGTATCTTTTCATTTCTCGTTTGAGTATCTTTCTGTAAGGCTTGTGATGCGAGTTTCTATTAAATTTGAGAGTTTTGCAAGTGTGGGAGTGTGTTTCTTTTAAACTGAGTATCTTTACATCGTTTGCGTATGTTTACTATTCCAATTGTGTATCTTTACATCGTTTGCGTATCTTTACTATTCCAATTGTGTATCTTTTCATTTCTCGTTTGAGTATCTTTCTGTAAGGCTTGTGATGCGAGTTTCTATTAAATTTGAGAGTTTTGCAAGTGTGGGAGTGTGTTTCTTTCAAACTGAGTATCTTTACATCGTTTGCGTATCTTTACTATTCCAATTGTGTATCTTTACATCGTTTGCGCATCTTTACTATTCCAATTGTGTATCTTTTCATTTCTCGTTTGAGTATCTTTCTGTAAGGCTTCTGATGCGAGTTTCTATTGTATTTGAGAGTTTTGCAAGTGTGGGAGTGTGTTTCTTTCAAACTGAGTATCTTTACATCGTTTGCGTATCTTTACTATTCCAAATGTGTATCTTTCCATCGTTTGCGTATCTTTACTATTCCAATTGTGTATCTTTTCATTTCTCGTTTGAGTATCTTTCTGTAAGGTTTCTGATGCGAGTTTCTATTGTATTTGAGAGTTTTGCAAGTGTGGGAGTGTGTTTCTTTCAAACTGAGTATCTTTACATCGTTTGCGTATCTTTACTATTCCAATTGTGTATCTTTTCATTTCTCGTTTGAGTATCTTTCTGTAAGGCTTTCGGATGCGAGTTTCTATTGAATTTGAGAGTTTTGCAAGTGTGGGAGTGTGTTTCTTTCAAACTGAGTATCTTTACATCGTTTGCGTATCTTTACTATTCCAATTGTGTATCTTTACATCGTTTGCGTATCTTTACTATTCCAATTGTGTATCTTTTCATTTCTCGTTTGAGTATCTTTCTGTAAGGCTTGTGATGCGAGTTTCTATTAAATTTGAGAGTTTTGCAAGTGTGGGAGTGTGTTTCTTTCAAACTGAGTATCTTTACATCGTTTGCGTATCTTTACTATTCCAATTGTGTATCTTTTCATTTCTCGTTTTAGTATCTTTCTGTAAGGCTTGTGATGCGAGTTTCTATTAAATTTGAGAGTTTTGCAAGTGTGGGAGTGTGTTTCTTTTAAACTGAGTATCTTTACATCGTTTGCGTATGTTTACTATTCCAATTGTGTATCTTTTCATTTCTCGTTTGAGTATCTTTCTGTAAGGCTTCTGATGCGAGTTTCTATTGTATTTGAGAGTTTTGCAAGTGTGGGAGTGTGTTTCTTTCAAACTGAGTATCTTTACATCGTTTGCGTATCTTTACTATTCCAATTGTGTATCTTTACATCGTTTGCGTATCTTTACTATTCCAATTGTGTATCTTTTCATTTCTCGTTTGAGTATCTTTCTGTAAGGTTTGTGATGCGAGTTTCTATTAAATTTGAGAGTTTTGCAAGTGTGGGAGTGTGTTTCTTTCAAACTGAGTATCTTTACATCGTTTGCGTATCTTTACTATTCCAATTGTGTATCTTTTCATTTCTCGTTTGAGTATCTTTCTGTAAGGCTTCTGATGCGAGTTTCTATTGTATTTGAGAGTTTTGCAAGTGTGGGAGTGTGTTTCTTTCAAACTGAGTATGTTTACATCGTTTCCGTATCTTTACTATTCCAATTGTGTATCTTTACATCGTTTGCGTATCTTTACTTTTCCAATTGTGTATCTTTTCATTTCTCGTTTGAGTATCTTTCTGTACGGCTTCTGATGCTAGTTTCTATTGTATTTGAGAGTTTTGCAAGTGTGGGAGTGTGTTTCTTTCAAACTGAGTATCTTTACATCGTTTGCGTATCTTTACTATTCCAATTGTGTATCTTTACATCGTTTGCGCATCTTTACTATTCCAATTGTGTATCTTTTCATTTCTCGTTTGAGTATCTTTCTGTAAGGCTTCTGATGCGAGTTTCTATTGTATTTGAGAGTTTTGCAAGTGTGGGAGTGTGTTTCTTTCAAACTGAGTATCTTTACATCGTTTGCGTATCTTTACTATTCCAAATGTGTATCTTTCCATCGTTTGCGTATCTTTACTATTCCAATTGTGTATCTTTTCATTTCTCGTTTGAGTATCTTTCTGTAAGGTTTCTGATGCGAGTTTCTATTGTATTTGAGAGTTTTGCAAGTGTGGGAGTGTGTTTCTTTCAAACTGAGTATCTTTACATCGTTTGCGTATCTTTACTATTCCAATTGTGTATCTTTTCATTTCTCGTTTGAGTATCTTTCTGTAAGGATTTCGGATGCGAGTTTCTATTGAATTTGAGAGTTTTGCAAGTGTGGGAGTGTGTTTCTTTCAAACTGAGTATCTTTACATCGTTTGCGTATCTTTACTATTCCAATTGTGTATCTTTACATCGTTTGCGTATCTTTACTATTCCAATTGTGTATCTTTTCATTTCTCGTTTGAGTATCTTTCTGTAAGGCTTGTGATGCGAGTTTCTATTAAATTTGAGAGTTTTGCAAGTGTGGGAGTGTGTTTCTTTCAAACTGAGTATCTTTACATCGTTTGCGTATCTTTACTATTCCAATTGTGTATCTTTTCATTTCTCGTTTGAGTATCTTTCTGTAAGGCTTGTGATGCGAGTTTCTATTAAATTTGAGAGTTTTGCAAGTGTGGGAGTGTGTTTCTTTTAAACTGAGTATCTTTACATCGTTTGCGTATGTTTACTATTCCAATTGTGTATCTTTTCATTTCTCGTTTGAGTATCTTTCTGTAAGGCTTGTGATGCGAGTTTCTATTGTATTTGAGAGTTTTGCAAGTGTGGGAGTGTGTTTCTTTCAAACTGAGTATCTTTACATCGTTTGCGTATCTTTACTATTCCAATTGTGTATCTTTACATCGTTTGCGTATCTTTACTATTCCAATTGTGTATCTTTTCATTTCTCGTTTGAGTATCTTTCTGTATGGCTTGTGATGCGAGTTTCTATTAAATTTGAGAGTTTTGCAAGTGTGGGAGTGTGTTTCTTTCAAACTGAGTATCTTTACATCGTTTGCGTATCTTTACTATTCCAATTGTGTATCTTTTCATTTCTCGTTTGAGTATCTTTCTGTAAGGCTTTCGGATGCGAGTTTCTATTGAATTTGAGAGTTTTGCAAGTGTGGGAGTGTGTTTCTTTCAAACTGAGTATCTTTACATCGTTTGCGTATCTTTACTATTCCAATTGTGTATCTTTACATCGTTTGCGTATCTTTACTATTCCAATTGTGTATCTTTTCATTTCTCGTTTGAGTATCTTTCTGTAAGGCTTGTGATGCGAGTTTCTATTAAATTTGAGAGTTTTGCAAGTGTGGGAGTGTGTTTCTTTCAAACTGAGTATCTTTACATCGTTTGCGTATCTTTACTATTCCAATTGTGTATCTTTTCATTTCTCGTTTGAGTATCTTTCTGTAAGGCTTGTGATGCGAGTTTCTATTAAATTTGAGAGTTTTGCAAGTGTGGGAGTGTGTTTCTTTTAAACTGAGTATCTTTACATCGTTTGCGTATGTTTACTATTCCAATTGTGTATCTTTTCATTTCTCGTTTGAGTATCTTTCTGTAAGGCTTCTGATGCGAGTTTCTATTGTATTTGAGAGTTTTGCAAGTGTGGGAGTGTGTTTCTTTCAAACTGAGTATCTTTACATCGTTTGCGTATCTTTACTATTCTAATTGTGTATCTTTACATCGTTTGCGTATCTTTACTATTCCAATTGTGTATCTTTTCATTTCTCGTTTGAGTATCTTTCTGTAAGGTTTGTGATGCGAGTTTCTATTAAATTTGAGAGTTTTGCAAGTGTGGGAGTGTGTTTCTTTCAAACTGAGTATCTTTACATCGTTTGCGTATCTTTACTATTCCAATTGTGTATCTTTTCATTTCTCGTTTGAGTATCTTTCTGTAAGGCTTCTGATGCGAGTTTCTATTGTATTTGAGAGTTTTGCAAGTGTGGGAGTGTGTTTCTTTCAAACTGAGTATGTTTACATCGTTTCCGTATCTTTACTATTCCAATTGTGTATCTTTACATCGTTTGCGTATCTTTACTTTTCCAATTGTGTATCTTTTCATTTCTCGTTTGAGTATCTTTCTGTACGGCTTCTGATGCTAGTTTCTATTGTATTTGAGAGTTTTGCAAGTGTGGGAGTGTGTTTCTTTCAAACTGAGTATCTTTACATCGTTTGCGTATCTTTACTATTCCAATTGTGTATCTTTACATCGTTTGCGCATCTTTACTATTCCAATTGTGTATCTTTTCATTTCTCGTTTGAGTATCTTTCTGTAAGGCTTCTGATGCGAGTTTCTATTGTATTTGAGAGTTTTGCAAGTGTGGGAGTGTGTTTCTTTCAAACTGAGTATCTTTACATCGTTTGCGTATCTTTACTATTCCAAATGTGTATCTTTCCATCGTTTGCGTATCTTTACTATTCCAATTGTGTATCTTTTCATTTCTCGTTTGAGTATCTTTCTGTAAGGTTTCTGATGCGAGTTTCTATTGTATTTGAGAGTTTTGCAAGTGTGGGAGTGTGTTTCTTTCAAACTGAGTATCTTTACATCGTTTGCGTATCTTTACTATTCCAATTGTGTATCTTTTCATTTCTCGTTTGAGTATCTTTCTGTAAGGCTTTCGGATGCGAGTTTCTATTGAATTTGAGAGTTTTGCAAGTGTGGGAGTGTGTTTCTTTCAAACTGAGTATCTTTACATCGTTTGCGTATCTTTACTATTCCAATTGTGTATCTTTACATCGTTTGCGTATCTTTACTATTCCAATTGTGTATCTTTTCATTTCTCGTTTGAGTATCTTTCTGTAAGGCTTGTGATGCGAGTTTCTATTAAATTTGAGAGTTTTGCAAGTGTGGGAGTGTGTTTCTTTCAAACTGAGTATCTTTACATCGTTTGCGTATCTTTACTATTCCAATTGTGTATCTTTTCATTTCTCGTTTGAGTATCTTTCTGTAAGGCTTGTGATGCGAGTTTCTATTAAATTTGAGAGTTTTGCAAGTGTGGGAGTGTGTTTCTTTTAAACTGAGTATCTTTACATCGTTTGCGTATGTTTACTATTCCAATTGTGTATCTTTTCATTTCTCGTTTGAGTATCTTTCTGTAAGGCTTGTGATGCGAGTTTCTATTGTATTTGAGAGTTTTGCAAGTGTGGGAGTGTGTTTCTTTCAAACTGAGTATCTTTACATCGTTTGCGTATCTTTACTATTCCAATTGTGTATCTTTACATCGTTTGCGTATCTTTACTATTCCAATTGTGTATCTTTTCATTTCTCGTTTGAGTATCTTTCTGTAAGGCTTGTGATGCGAGTTTCTATTAAATTTGAGAGTTTTGCAAGTGTGGGAGTGTGTTTCTTTCAAACTGAGTATCTTTACATCGTTTGCGTATCTTTACTATTCCAATTGTGTATCTTTTCATTTCTCGTTTGAGTATCTTTCTGTAAGGCTTCTGATGCGAGTTTCTATTGTATTTGAGAGTTTTGCAAGTGTGGGAGTGTGTTTCTTTCAAACTGAGTATCTTTACATCGTTTGCGTATCTTTACTATTCCAATTGTGTATCTCTACATTGTTTGCGTATCTTTACTATTCCAATTGTGTATCTTTTCATTTCTCGTTTGAGTATCTTTCTGTAAGGCTTCTGATGCGAGTTTCTATTGTATTTGAGAGTTTTGCAAGTGTGGGAGTCTGTTTCTTTCAAACTGAGTATCTTTACATCGTTTGCGTATCTTTACTATTCCAATTGTGTATCTTTACATCGTTTGCGTATCTTTACTATTCCAATTGTGTATATTTTCATTTCTCGTTTGAGTATCTTTCTGTAAGGCTTCTGATGCGAGTTTCTATTGTATTTAAGAGTTTTGCAAGTGTGGGAGTGTGTTTCTTTCAAACTGAGTATCTTTACATCGTTTGCGTATCTTTACTATTCCAATTGTGTATCTTTACATCGTTTGCGCATCTTTACTATTCCAATTGTGTATCTTTTCATTTCTCGTTTGAGTATCTTTCTGTAAGGCTTCTGATGCGAGTTTCTATTGTATTTGAGAGTTTTGCAAGTGTGGGAGTGTGTTTCTTTCAAACTGAGTATCTTTACATCGTTTGCGTATCTTTACTATTCCAAATGTGTATCTTTCCATCGTTTGCGTATCTTTACTATTCCAATTGTGTATCTTTTCATTTCTCGTTTGAGTATCTTTCTGTAAGGTTTCTGATGCGAGTTTCTATTGTATTTGAGAGTTTTGCAAGTGTGGGAGTGTGTTTCTTTCAAACTGAGTATCTTTACATCTTTTGCGTATCTTTACTATTCCAATTGTGTATCTTTTCATTTCTCGTTTGAGTATCTTTCTGTAAGGCTTTCGGATGCGAGTTTCTATTGAATTTGAGAGTTTTGCAAGTGTGGGAGTGTGTTTCTTTCAAACTGAGTATCTTTACATCGTTTGCGTATCTTTACTATTCCAATTGTGTATCTTTACATCGTTTGCGTATCTTTACTATTCCAATTGTGTATCTTTTCATTTCTCGTTTGAGTATCTTTCTGTAAGGCTTGTGATGCGAGTTTCTATTAAATTTGAGAGTTTTGCAAGTGTGGGAGTGTGTTTCTTTCAAACTGAGTATCTTTACATCGTTTGCGTATCTTTACTATTCCAATTGTGTATCTTTTCATTTCTCGTTTGAGTATCTTTCTGTAAGGCTTGTGATGCGAGTTTCTATTAAATTTGAGAGTTTTGCAAGTGTGGGAGTGTGTTTCTTTTAAACTGAGTATCTTTACATCGTTTGCGTATGTTTACTATTCCAATTGTGTATCTTTTCATTTCTCGTTTGAGTATCTTTCTGTAAGGCTTCTGATGCGAGTTTCTATTGTATTTGAGAGTTTTGCAAGTGTGGGAGTGTGTTTCTTTCAAACTGAGTATCTTTACATCGTTTGCGTATCTTTACTATTCCAATTGTGTATCTTTACATCGTTTGCGTATCTTTACTATTCCAATTGTGTATCTTTTCATTTCTCGTTTGAGTATCTTTCTGTAAGGTTTGTGATGCGAGTTTCTATTAAATTTGAGAGTTTTGCAAGTGTGGGAGTGTGTTTCTTTCAAACTGAGTATCTTTACATCGTTTGCGTATCTTTACTATTCCAATTGTGTATCTTTTCATTTCTCGTTTGAGTATCTTTCTGTAAGGCTTCTGATGCGAGTTTCTATTGTATTTGAGAGTTTTGCAAGTGTGGGAGTGTGTTTCTTTCAAACTGAGTATGTTTACATCGTTTCCGTATCTTTACTATTCCAATTGTGTATCTTTACATCGTTTGCGTATCTTTACTTTTCCAATTGTGTATCTTTTCATTTCTCGTTTGAGTATCTTTCTGTACGGCTTCTGATGCTAGTTTCTATTGTATTTGAGAGTTTTGCAAGTGTGGGAGTGTGTTTCTTTCAAACTGAGTATCTTTACATCGTTTGCGTATCTTTACTATTCCAATTGTGTATCTTTACATCGTTTGCGCATCTTTACTATTCCAATTGTGTATCTTTTCATTTCTCGTTTGAGTATCTTTCTGTAAGGCTTCTGATGCGAGTTTCTATTGTATTTGAGAGTTTTGCAAGTGTGGGAGTGTGTTTCTTTCAAACTGAGTATCTTTACATCGTTTGCGTATCTTTACTATTCCAAATGTGTATCTTTCCATCGTTTGCGTATCTTTACTATTCCAATTGTGTATCTTTTCATTTCTCGTTTGAGTATATTTCTGTAAGGCTTCTGATGCGAGTTTCTATTGAATTTGAGAGTTTTGCAAGTGTGGGAGTGTGTTTCTTTCAAACTGAGTATCTTTACATCGTTTGCGTATCTTTACTATTCCAATTGTGTATCTTTACATCGTTTGCGTATCTTTACTTTTCCAATTGTGTATCTTTTCATTTCTCGTTTGAGTATCTTTCTGTACGGCTTCTGATGCGAGTTTCTATTGTATTTGAGAGTTTTGCAAGTGTGGGAGTGTGTTTCTTTCAAACTGAGTATCTTTACATCGTTTGCGTATCTTTACTATTCCAATTGTGTATCTTTACATCGTTTGCGTATCTTTACTATTCCAATTGTGTATCTTTTCATTTCTCGTTTGAGTATCTTTCTGTAAGGCTTGTGATGCGAGTTTCTATTAAATTTGAGAGTTTTGCAAGTGTGGGAGTGTGTTTCTTTCAAACTGAGTATCTTTACATCGTTTGCGTATCTTTACTATTCCAATTGTGTATCTTTTCATTTCTCGTTTGAGTATCTTTCTGTAAGGCTTGTGATGCGAGTTTCTATTAAATTTGAGAGTTTTGCAAGTGTGGGAGTGTGTTTCTTTTAAACTGAGTATCTTTACATCGTTTGCGTATGTTTACTATTCCAATTGTGTATCTTTTCATTTCTCGTTTGAGTATCTTTCTGTAAGGCTTGTGATGCGAGTTTCTATTGTATTTGAGAGTTTTGCAAGTGTGGGAGTGTGTTTCTTTCAAACTGAGTATCTTTACATCGTTTGCGTATCTTTACTATTCCAATTGTGTATCTTTACATCGTTTGCGTATCTTTACTATTCCAATTGTGTATCTTTTCATTTCTCGTTTGAGTATCTTTCTGTAAGGCTTGTGATGCGAGTTTCTATTAAATTTGAGAGTTTTGCAAGTGTGGGAGTGTGTTTCTTTCAAACTGAGTATCTTTACATCGTTTGCGTATCTTTACTATTCCAATTGTGTATCTTTTCATTTCTCGTTTGAGTATCTTTCTGTAAGGCTTCTGATGCGAGTTTCTATTGTATTTGAGAGTTTTGCAAGTGTGGGAGTGTGTTTCTTTCAAACTGAGTATCTTTACATCGTTTGCGTATCTTTACTATTCCAATTGTGTATCTCTACATTGTTTGCGTATCTTTACTATTCCAATTGTGTATCTTTTCATTTCTCGTTTGAGTATCTTTCTGTAAGGCTTCTGATGCGAGTTTCTATTGTATTTGAGAGTTTTGCAAGTGTGGGAGTCTGTTTCTTTCAAACTGAGTATCTTTACATCGTTTGCGTATCTTTACTATTCCAATTGTGTATCTTTACATCGTTTGCGTATCTTTACTATTCCAATTGTGTATATTTTCATTTCTCGTTTGAGTATCTTTCTGTAAGGCTTCTGATGCGAGTTTCTATTGTATTTAAGAGTTTTGCAAGTGTGGGAGTGTGTTTCTTTCAAACTGAGTATCTTTACATCGTTTGCGTATCTTTACTATTCCAATTGTGTATCTTTACATCGTTTGCGTATCTTTACTATTCCAATTGTGTATCTTTTCATTTCTCGTTTGAGTATCTTTCTGTAAGGCTTCTGATGCGAGTTTCTATTGTATTTGAGAGTTTTGCAAGTGTGGCAGTGTGTTTCTTTCACACTGAGTATCTTTACATCGTTTGCGTATCTTTACTATTCCAATTGTGTATCTTTTCATTTCTCGTTTGAGTATCTTTCTGTATTGCTTCTGATGCGAGTTTCTATTGTATTTGAGAGTTTTGCAACTGTGGGAGTGTGTTTCTTTCAAACTGAGTATCTTTACATCGTTTGCGTATCTTTACTATTCCAATTGTGTATCTTTACATCGTTTGCGTATCTTTACTATTCCAATTGTGTATCTTTTCATTTCTCGTTTGAGTATCTTTCTGTATGGCTTGTGATGCGAGTTTCTATTAAATTTGAGAGTTTTGCAAGTGTGGGAGTGTGTTTCTTTCAAACTGAGTATCTTTACATCGTTTGCGTATCTTTACTATTCCAATTGTGTATCTTTTCATTTCTCGTTTGAGTATCTTTCTGTAAGGCTTGTGATGCGAGTTTCTATTAAATTTGAGAGTTTTGCAAGTGTGGGAGTGTGTTTCTTTTAAACTGAGTATCTTTACATCGTTTGCGTATGTTTACTATTCCAATTGTGTATCTTTTCATTTCTCGTTTGAGTATCTTTCTGTAAGGCTTCTGATGCGAGTTTCTATTGTATTTGAGAGTTTTGCAAGTGTGGGAGTGTGTTTCTTTCAAACTGAGTATCTTTACATCGTTTGCGTATCTTTACTATTCCAATTGTGTATCTTTACATCGTTTGCGTATCTTTACTATTCCAATTGTGTATCTTTTCATTTCTCGTTTGAGTATCTTTCTGTAAGGCTTGTGATGCGAGTTTCTATTAAATTTGAGAGTTTTGCAAGTGTGGGAGTGTGTTTCTTTCAAACTGAGTATCTTTACATCCTTTGCGTATCTTTACTATTCCAATTGTGTATCTTTTCATTTCTCGTTTGAGTATCTTTCTGTAAGGCTTCTGATGCGAGTTTCTATTGTATTTGAGAGTTTTGCAAGTGTGGGAGTGTGTTTCTTTCAAACTGAGTATCTTTACATCGTTTGCGTATCTTTACTATTCCAATTGTGTATCTTTACATCGTTTGCGTATCTTTACTTTTCCAATTGTGTATCTTTTCATTTCTCGTTTGAGTATCTTTCTGTACGGCTTCTGATGCGAGTTTCTATTGTATTTGAGAGTTTTGCAAGTGTGGGAGTGTGTTTCTTTCAAACTGAGTATCTTTACATCGTTTGCGTATCTTTACTATTCCAATTGTGTATCTTTACATCGTTTGCGTATCTTTACTATTCCAATTGTGTATCTTTTCATTTCTCGTTTGAGTATCTTTCTGTAAGGCTTCTGATGCGAGTTTCTATTGTATTTGAGGGTTTTGCAAGTGTGGGAGTGTGTTTCTTTCAAACTGAGTATCTTTACATCGTTTGCGTATCTTTACTTTTCCAATTGTGTATCTTTACATCGTTTGCGTATCTTTACTATTCCAATTGGGTATCTTTTCATTTCTCGTTTGAGTATCTTTCTGTAAGGCTTTCTGATGCGAGTTTCTATTGAATTTGAGAGTTTTGCAAGTGTGGGAGTGTGTTTCTTTTTAAACTGAGTAGCTTTACATCGTTTGCGTATGTTTACTATTCCAATTGTGTATCTTTACATCGTTTGCGTATCTTTACTATTCCAATTGTGTATCTTTACATTTCTCGTGTCTTTACTATTCCAATTGTGTATCTTTTCATTTCTCATTTGAGTATCTTTCTGTAAGGCTTCTGATGCGAGTTTCTATTGTATTTGAGAGTTTTGCAAGTGTGGGAGTGTGTTTCTTTCAAACTGAGTATCTTTACATCGTTTGCGTATCTTTACTATTCCAATTGTGTATCTTTACATCGTTTGCGTATCTTTACTATTCCAATTGTGTATCTTTTCATTTCTCGTTTGAGTATCTTTCTGTAAGGCTTCTAATGCGAGTTTCTATTGTATTTGAGAGTTTTGCAAGTGTGGGAGTGTGTTTCTTTCAAACTGAGTATCTTTACATCGTTTGCGTATCTTTACTATTCCAATTGTGTATCTTTTCATTTCTCGTTTGAGTATCTTTCTGTAAGGCTTCTGATGCGAGTTTCTATTGTATTTAAGAGTATTGCAAGTGTGGGAGTGTGTTTCTTTTAAACTGAGTATCTTTACATCGTTTGCGTATCTTTACTATTCCAATTGTGTATCTTTACATCGTTTGCGTATCTTTACTATTCCAATTGTGTATCTTTTCATTTCTCGTTTGAGTATCTTTCTGTAAGGCTTCTAATGCGAGTTTCTATTGTATTTGAGAGTTTTGCAAGTGTGGCAGTGTGTTTCTTTCACACTGAGTATCTTTACATCGTTTGCGTATCTTTACTATTCCAATTGTGTATCTTTTCATTTCTCGTTTGAGTATCTTTCTGTATTGCTTCTGATGCGAGTTTCTATTGTATTTGAGAGTTTTGCAAGTGTGGGAGTGTGTTTCTTTCAAACTGAGTATCTTTACATCGTTTGCGTATCTTTACTATTCCAATTGTGTATCTTTTCATTTCTCGTTTGAGTATCTTTCTGTATGGCTTGTGATGCGAGTTTCTATTAAATTTGAGAGTTTTGCAAGTGTGGGAGTGTGTTTCTTTCAAACTGAGTATCTTTACATCGTTTGCGTATCTTTACTATTCCAATTGTGTATCTTTTCATTTCTCGTTTGAGTATCTTTCTGTAAGGCTTGTGATGCGAGTTTCTATTAAATTTGAGAGTTTTGCAAGTGTGGGAGTGTGTTTCTTTTAAACTGAGTATCTTTACATCGTTTGCGTATGTTTACTATTCCAATTGTGTATCTTTTCATTTCTCGTTTGAGTATCTTTCTGTAAGGCTTCTGATGCGAGTTTCTATTGTATTTGAGAGTTTTGCAAGTGTGGGAGTGTGTTTCTTTCAAACTGAGTATCTTTACATCGTTTGCGTATCTTTACTATTCCAATTGTGTATCTTTACATCGTTTGCGTATCTTTACTATTCCAATTGTGTATATTTTCATTTCTCGTTTGAGTATCTTTCTGTAAGGCTTCTGATGCGAGTTTCTATTGTATTTAAGAGTTTTGCAAGTGTGGGAGTGTGTTTCTTTCAAACTGAGTATCTTTACATCGTTTGCGTATCTTTACTATTCCAATTGTGTATCTTTACATCGTTTGCGTATCTTTACTATTCCAATTGTGTATCTTTTCATTTCTCGTTTGAGTATCTTTCTGTATTGCTTCTGATGCGAGTTTCTATTGTATTTGAGAGTTTTGCAAGTGTGGGAGTGTGTTTCTTTCAAACTGAGTATCTTTACATCGTTTGCGTATCTTTACTATTCCAATTGTGTATCTTTTCATTTCTCGTTTGAGTATCTTTCTGTATGGCTTGTGATGCGAGTTTCTATTAAATTTGAGAGTTTTGCAAGTGTGGGAGTGTGTTTCTTTCAAACTGAGTATCTTTACATCGTTTGCGTATCTTTACTATTCCAATTGTGTATCTTTTCATTTCTCGTTTGAGTATCTTTCTGTAAGGCTTGTGATGCGAGTTTCTATTAAATTTGAGAGTTTTGCAAGTGTGGGAGTGTGTTTCTTTTAAACTGAGTATCTTTACATCGTTTGCGTATGTTTACTATTCCAATTGTGTATCTTTTCATTTCTCGTTTGAGTATCTTTCTGTAAGGCTTCTGATGCGAGTTTCTATTGTATTTGAGAGTTTTGCAAGTGTGGGAGTGTGTTTCTTTCAAACTGAGTATCTTTACATCGTTTGCGTATCTTTACTATTCCAATTGTGTATCTTTACATCGTTTGCGTATCTTTACTATTCCAATTGTGTATCTTTTCATTTCTCGTTTGAGTATCTTTCTGTAAGGCTTGTGATGCGAGTTTCTATTAAATTTGAGAGTTTTGCAAGTGTGGGAGTGTGTTTCTTTCAAACTGAGTATCTTTACATCGTTTGAGTATCTTTACTATTCCAATTGTGTATCTTTTCATTTCTCGTTTGAGTATCTTTCTGTAAGGCTTCTGATGCGAGTTTCTATTGTATTTGAGAGTTTTGCAAGTGTGGGAGTGTGTTTCTTTCAAACTGAGTATCTTTACATCGTTTGCGTATCTTTACTATTCCAATTGTGTATCTTTACATCGTTTGCGTATCTTTACTTTTCCAATTGTGTATCTTTTCATTTCTCGTTTGAGTATCTTTCTGTACGGCTTCTGATGCGAGTTTCTATTGTATTTGAGAGTTTTGCAAGTGTGGGAGTGTGTTTCTTTCAAACTGAGTATCTTTACATCGTTTGCGTATCTTTACTATTCCAATTGTGTATCTTTACATCGTTTGCGTATCTTTACTATTCCAATTGTGTATCTTTTCATTTCTCGTTTGAGTATCTTTCTGTAAGGCTTCTGATGCGAGTTTCTATTGTATTTGAGGGTTTTGCAAGTGTGGGAGTGTGTTTCTTTCAAACTGAGTATCTTTACATCGTTTGCGTATCTTTACTTTTCCAATTGTGTATCTTTACATCGTTTGCGTATCTTTACTATTCCAATTGGGTATCTTTTCATTTCTCGTTTGAGTATCTTTCTGTAAGGCTTTCTGATGCGAGTTTCTATTGAATTTGAGAGTTTTGCAAGTGTGGGAGTGTGTTTCTTTTTAAACTGAGTAGCTTTACATCGTTTGCGTATGTTTACTATTCCAATTGTGTATCTTTACATCGTTTGCGTATCTTTACTATTCCAATTGTGTATCTTTACATTTCTCGTGTCTTTACTATTCCAATTGTGTATCTTTTCATTTCTCATTTGAGTATCTTTCTGTAAGGCTTCTGATGCGAGTTTCTATTGTATTTGAGAGTTTTGCAAGTGTGGGAGTGTGTTTCTTTCAAACTGAGTATCTTTACATCGTTTGCGTATCTTTACTATTCCAATTGTGTATCTTTACATCGTTTGCGTATCTTTACTATTCCAATTGTGTATCTTTTCATTTCTCGTTTGAGTATCTTTCTGTAAGGCTTCTAATGCGAGTTTCTATTGTATTTGAGAGTTTTGCAAGTGTGGGAGTGTGTTTCTTTCAAACTGAGTATCTTTACATCGTTTGCGTATCTTTACTATTCCAATTGTGTATCTTTTCATTTCTCGTTTGAGTATCTTTCTGTAAGGCTTCTGATGCGAGTTTCTATTGTATTTAAGAGTATTGCAAGTGTGGGAGTGTGTTTCTTTTAAACTGAGTATCTTTACATCGTTTGCGTATCTTTACTATTCCAATTGTGTATCTTTACATCGTTTGCGTATCTTTACTATTCCAATTGTGTATCTTTTCATTTCTCGTTTGAGTATCTTTCTGTAAGGCTTCTAATGCGAGTTTCTATTGTATTTGAGAGTTTTGCAAGTGTGGCAGTGTGTTTCTTTCACACTGAGTATCTTTACATCGTTTGCGTATCTTTACTATTCCAATTGTGTATCTTTTCATTTCTCGTTTGAGTATCTTTCTGTATTGCTTCTGATGCGAGTTTCTATTGTATTTGAGAGTTTTGCAAGTGTGGGAGTGTGTTTCTTTCAAACTGAGTATCTTTACATCGTTTGCGTATCTTTACTATTCCAATTGTGTATCTTTTCATTTCTCGTTTGAGTATCTTTCTGTATGGCTTGTGATGCGAGTTTCTATTAAATTTGAGAGTTTTGCAAGTGTGGGAGTGTGTTTCTTTCAAACTGAGTATCTTTACATCGTTTGCGTATCTTTACTATTCCAATTGTGTATCTTTTCATTTCTCGTTTGAGTATCTTTCTGTAAGGCTTGTGATGCGAGTTTCTATTAAATTTGAGAGTTTTGCAAGTGTGGGAGTGTGTTTCTTTTAAACTGAGTATCTTTACATCGTTTGCGTATGTTTACTATTCCAATTGTGTATCTTTTCATTTCTCGTTTGAGTATCTTTCTGTAAGGCTTCTGATGCGAGTTTCTATTGTATTTGAGAGTTTTGCAACTGTGGGAGTGTGTTTCTTTCAAACTGAGTATCTTTACATCGTTTGCGTATCTTTACTATTCCAATTGTGTATCTTTACATCGTTTGCGTATCTTTACTATTCCAATTGTGTATCTTTTCATTTCTCGTTTGAGTATCTTTCTGTAAGGTTTGTGATGCGAGTTTCTATTAAATTTGAGAGTTTTGCAAGTGTGGGAGTGTGTTTCTTTCAAACTGAGTATCTTTACATCGTTTGCGTATCTTTACTATTCCAATTGTGTATCTTTTCATTTCTCGTTTGAGTATCTTTCTGTAAGGCTTCTGATGCGAGTTTCTATTGTATTTGAGAGTTTTGCAAGTGTGGGAGTGTGTTTCTTTCAAACTGAGTATCTTTACATCGTTTGCGTATCTTTACTATTCCAATTGTGTATCTTTTCATTTCTCGTTTGAGTATCTTTCTGTAAGGCTTCTGATGCGAGTTTCTATTGTATTTGAGAGTTTTGCAAGTTTGGGAGTGTGTTTCTTTCAAACTGAGTATCTTTACATCGTTTGCGTATCTTTACTATTCCAATTGTGTATCTTTACATCGTTTGCGTATATTTACTATTCCAATTGTGTATCTTTTCATTTCTCGTTTGAGTATCTTTCTGTAAGGCTTCTGATGCGAGTTTCTATTGTATTTGAGAGTTTTGCAAGTGTGGGAGTGTGTTTCTTTCAAACTGAGTATCTTTACATCGTTTGCGTATCTTTACTATTCCAATTGTGTATCTTTACATCGTTTGCGTATCTTTACTATTCCAATTGTGTATCTTTTCATTTCTCGTTTGAGTATCTTTCTGTAAGGCTTCTGATGCGAGTTTCTATTGTATTTAAGAGTATTGCAAGTGTGGGAGTGTGTTTCTTTCAAACTGAGTATCTTTACATCGTTTGCGTATCTTTACTATTCCAATTGTGTATCTTTACATCGTTTGCGTATCTTTACTATTCCAATTGTGTATCTTTTCATTTCTCGTTTGAGTATCTTTCTGTAAGGCTTCTAATGCGAGTTTCTATTGTATTTGAGAGTTTTGCAAGTGTGGCAGTGTGTTTCTTTCACACTGAGTATCTTTACATCGTTTGCGTATCTTTACTATTCCAATTGTGTATCTTTTCATTTCTCGTTTGAGTATCTTTCTGTATTGCTTCTGATGCGAGTTTCTATTGTATTTGAGAGTTTTGCAAGTGTGGGAGTGTGTTTCTTTCAAACTGAGTATCTTTACATCGTTTGCGTATCTTTACTATTCCAATTGTGTATCTTTTCATTTCTCGTTTGAGTATCTTTCTGTAAGGCTTGTGATGCGAGTTTCTATTACATTTGAGAGTTTTGCAAGTGTGGGAGTGTGTTTCTTTCAAACTGAGTATCTTTACATCGTTTGCGTATCTTTACTATTCCAATTGTGTATCTTTTCATTTCTCGTTTGAGTATCTTTCTGTAAGGCTTCTGATGCGAGTTTCTATTGTATTTGAGAGTTTTGCAAGTGTGGGAGTGTGTTTCTTTCAAACTGAGTATCTTTACATCGTTTGCGTATCTTTACTATTCCAATTGTGTATCTTTACATCGTTTGCGTATCTTTACTTTTCCAATTGTGTATCTTTTCATTTCTCGTTTGAGTATCTTTCTGTAAGGCTTCTGATGCGAGTTTCTATTGTATTTGAGGGTTTTGCAAGTGTGGGAGTGTGTTTCTTTCAAACTGAGTATCTTTACATCGTTTGCGTATCTTTACTTTTCCAATTGTGTATCTTTACATCGTTTGCGTATCTTTACTATTCCAATTGGGTATCTTTTCATTTCTCGTTTGAGTATCTTTCTGTAAGGCTTTCTGATGGGAGTTTCTATTGAATTTGAGAGTTTTGCAAGTGTGGGAGTGTGTTTCTTTTTAAACTGAGTATCTTTACATCGTTTGCGTATCTTTACTATTCCAATTGTGTATCTTTGCATCGTTTGCGTATCTTTACTATTCCAATTGTGTATCTTTTCATTTCTCGTTTGAGTATCTTTCTGTAAGGCTTCTGATGCGAGTTTCTATTGTATTTGAGGGTTTTGCAAGTGTGGGAGTGTGTTTCTTTCAAACTGAGTATCTTTACATCGTTTGCGTATCTTTACTTTTCCAATTGTGTATCTTTACATCGTTTGCGTATCTTTACTATTCCAATTGTGTATCTTTTCATTTCTCGTTTGAGTATCTTTCTGTAAGGCTTCTGATGCGAGTTTCTATTGTATTTGAGGGTTTTGCAAGTGTGGGAGTGTGTTTCTTTCAAACTGAGTATCTTTACATCGTTTGCGTATCTTTACTATTCCAATTGTGTATCTTTACATCGTTTGCGTATATTTACTATTCCAATTGTGTATCTTTTCATTTCTCGTTTGAGTATCTTTCTGTAAGGCTTCTGATGCGAGTTTCTATTGTATTTGAGAGTTTTGCAAGTGTGGGAGTGTGTTTCTTTCAAACTGAGTATCTTTACATCGTTTGCGTATCTTTACTATTCCAATTGTGTATCTTTACATCGTTTGCGTATCTTTACTATTCCAATTGTGTATCTTTTCATTTCTCGTTTGAGTATCTTTCTGTAAGGCTTCTGATGCGAGTTTCTATTGTATTTGAGAGTTTTGCAAGTGTGGGAGTGTGTTTCTTTCAAACTGAGTATCTTTACATCGTTTGCGTATCTTTACTATTCCAATTGTGTATCTTTACATCGTTTGCGTATCTTTACTATTCCAATTGTGTATCTTTTCATTTCTCGTTTGAGTATCTTTCTGTAAGGCTTCTTATGCGAGTTTCTATTGTATTTAAGAGTATTGCAAGTGTGGGAGTGTGTTTCTTTCAAACTGAGTATCTTTACATCGTTTGCGTATCTTTACTATTCCAATTGTGTATCTTTACATCGTTTGCGTATCTTTACTATTCCAATTGTGTATCTTTTCATTTCTCGTTTGAGTATCTTTCTGTAAGGCTTCTAATGCGAGTTTCTATTGTATTTGAGAGTTTTGCAAGTGTGGCAGTGTGTTTCTTTCACACTGAGTATCTTTACATCGTTTGCGTATCTTTACTATTCCAATTGTGTATCTTTTCATTTCTCGTTTGAGTATCTTTCTGTATTGCTTCTGATGCGAGTTTCTATTGTATTTGAGAGTTTTGCAAGTGTGGGAGTGTGTTTCTTTCAAACTGAGTATCTTTACATCGTTTGCTTATCTTTACTATTCCAATTGTGTATCTTTTCATTTCTCGTTTGAGTATCTTTCTGTAAGGCTTGTGATGCAAGTTTCTATTACATTTGAGAGTTTTGCAAGTGTGGGAGTGTGTTTCTTTCAAACTGAGTATCTTTACATCGTTTGCGTATCTTTACTATTCCAATTGTGTATCTTTTCATTTCTCGTTTGAGTATCTTTCTGTAAGGCTTCTGATGCGAGTTTCTATTGTATTTGAGAGTTTTGCAAGTGTGGGAGTGTGTTTCTTTCAAACTGAGTATCTTTACATCGTTTGCGTATCTTTACTATTCCAATTGTGTATCTTTACATCGTTTGCGTATCTTTACTTTTCCAATTGTGTATCTTTTCATTTCTCGTTTGAGTATCTTTCTGTACGGCTTCTGATGCGAGTTTCTATTGTATTTGAGAGTTTTGCAAGTGTGGGAGTGTGTTTCTTTCAAACTGAGTATCTTTACATCGTTTGCGTATCTTTACTATTCCAATTGTGTATCTTTACATCGTTTGCGTATCTTTACTATTCCAATTGTGTATCTTTTCATTTCTCGTTTGAGTATCTTTCTGTAAGGCTTCTGATGCGAGTTTCTATTGTATTTGAGGGTTTTGCAAGTGTGGGAGTGTGTTTCTTTCAAACTGAGTATCTTTACATCGTTTGCGTATCTTTACTTTTCCAATTGTGTATCTTTACATCGTTTGCGTATCTTTACTATTCCAATTGGGTATCTTTTCATTTCTCGTTTGAGTATCTTTCTGTAAGGCTTTCTGATGGGAGTTTCTATTGAATTTGAGAGTTTTGCAAGTGTGGGAGTGTGTTTCTTTTTAAACTGAGTATCTTTACATCGTTTGCGTATCTTTACTATTCCAATTGTGTATCTTTACATCGTTTGCGTATCTTTACTATTCCAATTGTGTATCTTTTCATTTCTCGTTTGAGTATCTTTCTGTAAGGCTTCTGATGCGAGTTTCTATTGTATTTGAGGGTTTTGCAAGTGTGGGAGTGTGTTTCTTTCAAACTGAGTATCTTTACATCGTTTGCGTATCTTTACTATTCCAATTGTGTATCTTTACATCGTTTGCGTATATTTACTATTCCAATTGTGTATCTTTTCATTTCTCGTTTGAGTATCTTTCTGTAAGGCTTCTGATGCGAGTTTCTATTGTATTTGAGAGTTTTGCAAGTGTGGGAGTGTGTTTCTTTCAAACTGAGTATCTTTACATCGTTTGCGTATCTTTACTATTCCAATTGTGTATCTTTACATCGTTTGCGTATCTTTACTATTCCAATTGTGTATCTTTTCATTTCTCGTTTGAGTATCTTTCTGTAAGGCTTCTGATGCGAGTTTCTATTGTATTTGAGAGTTTTGCAAGTGTGGGAGTGTGTTTCTTTCAAACTGAGTATCTTTACATCGTTTGCGTATCTTTACTATTCCAATTGTGTATATTTACATCGTTTGCGTATCTTTACTATTCCAATTGTGTATCTTTTCATTTCTCGTTTGAGTATCTTTCTGTAAGGCTTCTGATGCGAGTTTCTATTGTATTTAAGAGTATTGCAAGTGTGGGAGTGTGTTTCTTTCAAACTGAGTATCTTTACATCGTTTGCGTATCTTTACTATTCCAATTGTGTATCTTTACATCGTTTGCGTATCTTTACTATTCCAATTGTGTATCTTTTCATTTCTCGTTTGAGTATCTTTCTGTAAGGCTTCTAATGCGAGTTTCTATTGTATTTGAGAGTTTTGCAAGTGTGGCAGTGTGTTTCTTTCACACTGAGTATCTTTACATCGTTTGCGTATCTTTACTATTCCAATTGTGTATCTTTTCATTTCTCGTTTGAGTATCTTTCTGTATTGCTTCTGATGCGAGTTTCTATTGTATTTGAGAGTTTTGCAAGTGTGGGAGTGTGTTTCTTTCAAACTGAGTATCTTTACATCGTTTGCGTATCTTTACTATTCCAATTGTGTATCTTTTCATTTCTCGTTTGAGTATATTTCTGTAAGGCTTCTGATGCGAGTTCCTATTGAATTTGAGAGTTTTGCAAGTGTGGGAGTGTGTTTCTTTCAAACTGAGTATCTTTACATCATTTGCGTATCTTTACTTTTCCAATTGTGTATCTTTACATCGTTTGCGTATCTTTACTATTCCAATTGGGTATCTTTTCATTTCTCGTTTGAGTATCTTTCTGTAAGGCTTTCTGATGCGAGTTTCTATTGAATTTGAGAGTTTTGCAAGTGTGGGAGTGTGTTTCTTTTTAAACTGAGTAGCTTTACATCGTTTGCGTATGTTTACTATTCCAATTGTGTATCTTTACATCGTTTGCGTATCTTTACTATTCCAATTGTGTATCTTTTCATTTCTCGTTTGAGTATCTTTCTGTAACACTTCTGATGCGAGTTTCTATTGTATTTGAGAGTTTTGCAAGTGTGGGAGTGTGTTTCTTTCAAACTGAGTATCTTTACATCGTTTGCGTATCTTTACTATTCCAATTGTGTATCTTTACATCGTTTGCGTATCTTTACTATTCCAATTGTGTATCTTTTCATTTCTCGTTTGAGTATCTTTCTGTAAGGCTTTCGGATGCGAGTTTCTATTGAATTTGAGAGTTTTGCAAGTGTGGGAGTGTGTTTCTTTCAAACTGAGTATCTTTACATCGTTTGCGTATCTTTACTATTCCAATTGTGTATCTTTACATCGTTTGCGTGTCTTTACTATTCCAATTGTGTATCTTTTCATTTCTCGTTTGAGTATCTTTCTGTAAGGCTTCTGATGCGAGTTTCTATTGTATTTGAGAGTTTTGCAAGTTTGGGAGTGTGTTTCTTTCAAACTGAGTATCTTTACATCGTTTGCGTATCTTTACTATTCCAATTGTGTATCTTTACATCGTTTGCGTATATTTACTATTCCAATTGTGTATCTTTTCATTTCTCGTTTGAGTATCTTTCTGTAAGGCTTCTGATGCGAGTTTCTATTGTATTTGAGAGTTTTGCAAGTGTGGGAGTGTGTTTCTTTCAAACTGAGTATCTTTACATCGTTTGCGTATCTTTACTATTCCAATTGTGTATATTTACATCGTTTGCGTATCTTTACTATTCCAATTGTGTATCTTTTCATTTCTCGTTTGAGTATCTTTCTGTAAGGCTTCTGATGCGAGTTTCTATTGTATTTAAGAGTATTGCAAGTGTGGGAGTGTGTTTCTTTCAAACTGAGTATCTTTACATCGTTTGCGTATCTTTACTATTCCAATTGTGTATCTTTACATCGTTTGCGTATCTTTACTATTCCAATTGTGTATCTTTTCATTTCTCGTTTGAGTATCTTTCTGTAAGGCTTCTAATGCGAGTTTCTATTGTATTTGAGAGTTTTGCAAGTGTGGCAGTGTGTTTCTTTCACACTGAGTATCTTTACATCGTTTGCGTATCTTTACTATTCCAATTGTGTATCTTTTCATTTCTCGTTTGAGTATCTTTCTGTATTGCTTCTGATGCGAGTTTCTATTGTATTTGAGAGTTTTGCAAGTGTGGGAGTGTGTTTCTTTCAAACTGAGTATCTTTACATCGTTTGCGTATCTTTACTATTCCAATTGTGTATCTTTTCATTTCTCGTTTGAGTATCTTTCTGTAAGGCTTGTGATGCGAGTTTCTATTACATTTGAGAGTTTTGCAAGTGTGGGAGTGTGTTTCTTTCAAACTGAGTATCTTTACATCGTTTGCGTATCTTTACTATTCCAATTGTGTATCTTTTCATTTCTCGTTTGAGTATCTTTCTGTAAGGCTTCTGATGCGAGTTTCTATTGTATTTGAGAGTTTTGCAAGTGTGGGAGTGTGTTTCTTTCAAACTGAGTATCTTTACATCGTTTGCGTATCTTTACTATTCCAATTGTGTATCTTTACATCGTTTGCGTATCTTTACTTTTCCAATTGTGTATCTTTTCATTTCTCGTTTGAGTATCTTTCTGTACGGCTTCTGATGCGAGTTTCTATTGTATTTGAGAGTTTTGCAAGTGTGGGAGTGTGTTTCTTTCAAACTGAGTATCTTTACATCGTTTGCGTATCTTTACTATTCCAATTGTGTATCTTTACATCGTTTGCGTATCTTTACTATTCCAATTGTGTATCTTTTCATTTCTCGTTTGAGTATCTTTCTGTAAGGCTTCTGATGCGAGTTTCTATTGTATTTGAGGGTTTTGCAAGTGTGGGAGTGTGTTTCTTTCAAACTGAGTATCTTTACATCGTTTGCGTATCTTTACTTTTCCAATTGTGTATCTTTACATCGTTTGCGTATCTTTACTATTCCAATTGGGTATCTTTTCATTTCTCGTTTGAGTATCTTTCTGTAAGGCTTCTGATGCGAGTTTCTATTGTATTTAAGAGTATTGCAAGTGTGGGAGTGTGTTTCTTTCAAACTGAGTATCTTTACATCGTTTGCGTATCTTTACTATTCCAATTGTGTATCTTTACATCGTTTGCGTATCTTTACTATTCCAATTGTGTATCTTTTCATTTCTCGTTTGAGTATCTTTCTGTAAGGCTTCTAATGCGAGTTTCTATTGTATTTGAGAGTTTTGCAAGTGTGGCAGTGTGTTTCTTTCACACTGAGTATCTTTACATCGTTTGCGTATCTTTACTATTCCAATTGTGTATCTTTTCATTTCTCGTTTGAGTATCTTTCTGTATTGCTTCTGATGCGAGTTTCTATTGTATTTGAGAGTTTTGCAAGTGTGGGAGTGTGTTTCTTTCAAACTGAGTATCTTTACATCGTTTGCGTATCTTTACTATTCCAATTGTGTATCTTTTCATTTCTCGTTTGAGTATATTTCTGTAAGGCTTCTGATGCGAGTTTCTATTGAATTTGAGAGTTTTGCAAGTGTGGGAGTGTGTTTCTTTCAAACTGAGTATCTTTACATCGTTTGCGTATCTTTACTATTCCAATTGTGTATCTTTACATCGTTTGCGTATCTTTACTTTTCCAATTGTGTATCTTTTCATTTCTCGTTTGAGTATCTTTCTGTACGGCTTCTGATGCGAGTTTCTATTGTATTTGAGAGTTTTGCAAGTGTGGGAGTGTGTTTCTTTCAAACTGAGTATCTTTACATCGTTTGCGTATCTTTACTATTCCAATTGTGTATCTTTACATCGTTTGCGTATCTTTACTATTCCAATTGTGTATCTTTTCATTTCTCGTTTGAGTATCTTTCTGTAAGGCTTGTGATGCGAGTTTCTATTACATTTGAGAGTTTTGCAAGTGTGGGAGTGTGTTTCTTTCAAACTGAGTATCTTTACATCGTTTGCGTATCTTTACTATTCCAATTGTGTATCTTTTCATTTCTCGTTTGAGTATCTTTCTGTAAGGCTTCTGATGCGAGTTTCTATTGTATTTGAGAGTTTTGCAAGTGTGGGAGTGTGTTTCTTTCAAACTGAGTATCTTTACATCGTTTGCGTATCTTTACTATTCCAATTGTGTATCTTTACATCGTTTGCGTATCTTTACTTTTCCAATTGTGTATCTTTTCATTTCTCGTTTGAGTATCTTTCTGTACGGCTTCTGATGCGAGTTTCTATTGTATTTGAGAGTTTTGCAAGTGTGGGAGTGTGTTTCTTTCAAACTGAGTATCTTTACATCGTTTGCGTATCTTTACTATTCCAATTGTGTATCTTTACATCGTTTGCGTATCTTTACTATTCCAATTGTGTATCTTTTCATTTCTCGTTTGAGTATCTTTCTGTAAGGCTTCTGATGCGAGTTTCTATTGTATTTGAGGGTTTTGCAAGTGTGGGAGTGTGTTTCTTTCAAACTGAGTATCTTTACATCGTTTGCGTATCTTTACTTTTCCAATTGTGTATCTTTACATCGTTTGCGTATCTTTACTATTCCAATTGGGTATCTTTTCATTTCTCGTTTGAGTATCTTTCTGTAAGGCTTTCTGATGCGAGTTTCTATTGAATTTGAGAGTTTTGCAAGTGTGGGAGTGTGTTTCTTTTTAAACTGAGTAGCTTTACATCGTTTGCGTATGTTTACTATTCCAATTGTGTATCTTTACATCGTTTGCGTATCTTTACTATTCCAATTGTGTATCTTTTCATTTCTCGTTTGAGTATCTTTCTGTAAGGCTTCTGATGCGAGTTTCTATTGTATTTGAGAGTTTTGCAAGTGTGGGAGTGTGTTTCTTTCAAACTGAGTATCTTTACATCGTTTGCGTATCTTTACTATTCCAATTGTGTATCTTTACATCGTTTGCGTATCTTTACTATTCCAATTGTGTATCTTTTCATTTCTCGTTTGAGTATCTTTCTGTAAGGCTTCTGATGCGAGTTTCTATTGTATTTAAGAGTATTGCAAGTGTGGGAGTGTGTTTCTTTCAAACTGAGTATCTTTACATCGTTTGCGTATCTTTACTATTCCAATTGTGTATCTTTACATCGTTTGCGTATCTTTACTATTCCAATTGTGTATCTTTTCATTTCTCGTTTGAGTATCTTTCTGTAAGGCTTCTAATGCGAGTTTCTATTGTATTTGAGAGTTTTGCAAGTGTGGCAGTATGTTTCTTTCACACTGAGTATCTTTACATCGTTTGCGTATCTTTACTATTCCAATTGTGTATCTTTTCATTTCTCGTTTGAGTATCTTTCTGTATTGCTTCTGATGCGAGTTTCTATTGTATTTGAGAGTTTTGCAAGTGTGGGAGTGTGTTTCTTTCAAACTGAGTATCTTTACATCGTTTGCGTATCTTTACTATTCCAATTGTGTATCTTTTCATTTCTCGTTTGAGTATCTTTCTGTAAGGCTTGTGATGCGAGTTTCTATTACATTTGAGAGTTTTGCAAGTGTGGGAGTGTGTTTCTTTCAAACTGAGTATCTTTACATCGTTTGCGTATCTTTACTATTCCAATTGTGTATCTTTTCATTTCTCGTTTGAGTATCTTTCTGTAAGGCTTCTGATGCGAGTTTCTATTGTATTTGAGAGTTTTGCAAGTGTGGGAGTGTGTTTCTTTCAAACTGAGTATCTTTACATCGTTTGCGTATCTTTACTATTCCAATTGTGTATCTTTACATCGTTTGCGTATCTTTACTTTTCCAATTGTGTATCTTTTCATTTCTCGTTTGAGTATCTTTCTGTACGGCTTCTGATGCGAGTTTCTATTGTATTTGAGAGTTTTGCAAGTGTGGGAGTGTATTTCTTTCAAATTGAGTATCTTTACATCGTTTGCGTATCTTTACTATTCCAATTGTGTATCTTTACATCGTTTGCGTATCTTTACTATTCCAATTGTGTATCTTTTCATTTCTCGTTTGAGTATCTTTCTGTAAGGCTTCTGATGCGAGTTTTTATTGTATTTGAGGGTTTTGCAAGTGTGGGAGTGTGTTTCTTTCAAACTTAGTATCTTTACATCGTTTGCGTATCTTTACTTTTCCAATTGTGTATCTTTACATCGTTTGCGTATCTTTACTATTCCAATTGTGTATCTTTTCATTTCTCGTTTGAGTATCTTTCTGTAAGGCTTCTAATGCGAGTTTCTATTGTATTTGAGAGTTTTGCAAGTGTGGCAGTGTGTTTCTTTCACACTGAGTATCTTTACATCGTTTGCGTATCTTTACTATTCCAATTGTGTATCTTTTCATTTCTCGTTTGAGTATCTTTCTGTATTGCTTCTGATGCGAGTTTCTATTGTATTTGAGAGTTTTGCAAGTGTGGGAGTGTGTTTCTTTCAAACTGAGTATCTTTACATCGTTTGCGTATCTTTACTATTCCAATTGTGTATCTTTTCATTTCTCGTTTGAGTATCTTTCTGTAAGGCTTGTGATGCGAGTTTCTATTACATTTGAGAGTTTTGCAAGTGTGGGAGTGTGTTTCTTTCAAACTGAGTATCTTTACATCGTTTGCGTATCTTTACTATTCCAATTGTGTATCTTTTCATTTCTCGTTTGAGTATCTTTCTATAAGGCTTCTGATGCGAGTTTCTATTGTATTTGAGAGTTTTGCAAGTGTGGGAGTGTGTTTCTTTCAAACTGAGTATCTTTACATCGTTTGCGTATCTTTACTATTCCAATTGTGTATCTTTACATCGTTTGCGTATCTTTACTTTTCCAATTGTGTATCTTTTCATTTCTCGTTTGAGTATCTTTCTGTACGGCTTCTGATGCGAGTTTCTATTGTATTTGAGAGTTTTGCAAGTGTGGGAGTGTGTTTCTTTCAAACTGAGTATCTTTACATCGTTTGCGTATCTTTACTATTCCAATTGTGTATCTTTACATCGTTTGCGTATCTTTACTATTCCAATTGTGTATCTTTTCATTTCTCGTTTGAGTATCTTTCTGTAAGGCTTCTGATGCGAGTTTCTATTGTATTTGAGGGTTTTGCAAGTGTGGGAGTGTGTTTCTTTCAAACTGAGTATCTTTACATCGTTTGCGTATCTTTACTTTTCCAATTGTGTATCTTTACATCGTTTGCGTATCTTTACTATTCCAATTGGGTATCTTTTCATTTCTCGTTTGAGTATCTTTCTGTAAGGCTTTCTGATGGGAGTTTCTATTGAATTTGAGAGTTTTGCAAGTGTGGGAGTGTGTTTCTTTTTAAACTGAGTATCTTTACATCGTTTGCGTATCTTTACTATTCCAATTGTGTATCTTTACATCGTTTGCGTATCTTTACTATTCCAATTGTGTATCTTTTCATTTCTCGTTTGAGTATCTTTCTGTAAGGCTTCTGATGCGAGTTTCTATTGTATTTGAGGGTTTTGCAAGTGTGGGAGTGTGTTTCTTTCAAACTGAGTATCTTTACATCGTTTGCGTATCTTTACTATTCCAATTGTGTATCTTTACATCGTTTGCGTATATTTACTATTCCAATTGTGTATCTTTTTATTTCTCGTTTGAGTATCTTTCTGTAAGGCTTCTGATGCGAGTTTCTATTGTATTTGAGAGTTTTGCAAGTGTGGGAGTGTGTTTCTTTCAAACTGAGTATCTTTACATCGTTTGCGTATCTTTACTATTCCAATTGTGTATCTTTACATCGTTTGCGTATCTTTACTATTCCAATTGTGTATCTTTTCATTTCTCGTTTGAGTATCTTTCTGTAAGGCTTCTGATGCGAGTTTCTATTGTATTTGAGAGTTTTGCAAGTGTGGGAGTGTGTTTCTTTCAAACTGAGTATCTTTACATCGTTTGCGTATCTTTACTATTCCAATTGTGTATCTTTACATCGTTTGCGTATCTTTACTATTCCAATTGTGTATCTTTTCATTTCTCGTTTGAGTATCTTTCTGTAAGGCTTCTGATGCGAGTTTCTATTGTATTTAAGAGTATTGCAAGTGTGGGAGTGTGTTTCTTTCAAACTGAGTATCTTTACATCGTTTGCGTATCTTTACTATTCCAATTGTGTATCTTTACATCGTTTGCGTATCTTTACTATTCCAATTGTGTATCTTTTCATTTCTCGTTTGAGTATCTTTCTGTAAGGCTTCTAATGCGAGTTTCTATTGTATTTAAGAGTTTTGCAAGTGTGGCAGTGTGTTTCTTTCACACTGAGTATCTTTACATCGTTTGCGTATCTTTACTATTCCAATTGTGTATCTTTTCATTTCTCGTTTGAGTATCTTTCTGTATTGCTTCTGATGCGAGTTTCTATTGTATTTGAGAGTTTTGCAAGTGTGGGAGTGTGTTTCTTTCAAACTGAGTATCTTTACATCGTTTGCGTATCTTTACTATTCCAAATGTGTATCTTTTCATTTCTCGTTTGAGTATATTTCTGTAAGGCTTCTGATGCGAGTTTCTATTGAATTTGAGAGTTTTGCAAGTGTGGGAGTGTGTTTCTTTCAAACTGAGTATCTTTACATCGTTTGCGTATCTTTACTTTTCCAATTGTGTATCTTTACATCGTTTGCGTATCTTTACTATTCCAATTGGGTATCTTTTCATTTCTCGTTTGAGTATCTTTCTGTAAGGCTTTCTGATGCGAGTTTCTATTGAATTTGAGAGTTTTGCAAGTGTGGGAGTGTGTTTCTTTTTAAACTGAGTAGCTTTACATCGTTTGCGTATGTTTACTATTCCAATTGTGTATCTTTACATCGTTTGCGTATCTTTACTATTCCAATTGTGTATCTTTTCATTTCTCGTTTGGGTATCTTTCTGTAACACTTCTGATGCGAGTTTCTATTGTATTTGAGAGTTTTGCAAGTGTGGGAGTGTGTTTCTTTCAAACTGAGTATCTTTACATCGTTTGCGTATCTTTACTATTCCAATTGTGTATCTTTACATCGTTTGCGTATCTTTACTATTCCAATTGTGTATCTTTTCATTTCTCGTTTGAGTATCTTTCTGTAAGGCTTTCGGATGCGAGTTTCTATTGAATTTGAGAGTTTTGCAAGTGTGGGAGTGTGTTTCTTTCAAACTGAGTATCTTTACATCGTTTGCGTATCTTTACTATTCCAATTGTGTATCTTTACATCGTTTGCGTGTCTTTACTATTCCAATTGTGTATCTTTTCATTTCTCGTTTGAGTATCTTTCTGTAAGGCTTCTGATGCGAGTTTCTATTGTATTTGAGAGTTTTGCAAGTTTGGGAGTGTGTTTCTTTCAAACTGAGTATCTTTACATCGTTTGCGTATCTTTACTATTCCAATTGTGTATCTTTACATCGTTTGCGTATATTTACTATTCCAATTGTGTATCTTTTCATTTCTCGTTTGAGTATCTTTCTGTAAGGCTTCTGATGCGAGTTTCTATTGTATTTGAGAGTTTTGCAAGTGTGGGAGTGTGTTTCTTTCAAACTGAGTATCTTTACATCGTTTGCGTATCTTTACTATTCCAATTGTGTATCTTTACATCGTTTGCGTATCTTTACTATTCCAATTGTGTATCTTTTCATTTCTCGTTTGAGTATCTTTCTGTAAGGCTTCTGATGCGAGTTTCTATTGTATTTAAGAGTATTGCAAGTGTGGGAGTGTGTTTCTTTCAAACTGAGTATCTTTACATCGTTTGCGTATCTTTACTATTCCAATTGTGTATCTTTACATCGTTTGCGTATCTTTACTATTCCAATTGTGTATCTTTTCATTTCTCGTTTGAGTATCTTTCTGTAAGGCTTCTAATGCGAGTTTCTATTGTATTTGAGAGTTTTGCAAGTGTGGCAGTGTGTTTCTTTCACACTGAGTATCTTTACATCGTTTGCGTATCTTTACTATTCCAATTGTGTATCTTTTCATTTCTCGTTTGAGTATCTTTCTGTAAGGCTTCTGATGCGAGTTTCTATTGAATTTGAGAGTTTTGCAAGTGTGGGAGTGTGTTTCTTTCAAACTGAGTATCTTTACATCGTTTGCGTATCTTTACTTTTCCAATTGTGTATCTTTACATCGTTTGCGTATCTTTACTATTCCAATTGGGTATCTTTTCATTTCTCGTTTGAGTATCTTTCTGTAAGGCTTTCTGATGCGAGTTTCTATTGTATTTGAGAGTTTTGCAAGTGTGGCAGTGTGTTTCTTTCACACTGAGTATCTTTACATCGTTTGCGTATCTTTACTATTCCAATTGTGTATCTTTTCATTTCTCGTTTGAGTATCTTTCTGTATTGCTTCTGATGCGAGTTTCTATTGTATTTGAGAGTTTTGCAAGTGTGGGAGTGTGTTTCTTTCAAACTGAGTATCTTTACATCGTTTGCGTATCTTTACTATTCCAATTGTGTATCTTTTCATTTCTCGTTTGAGTATCTTTCTGTAAGGCTTGTGATGCGAGTTTCTATTACATTTGAGAGTTTTGCAAGTGTGGGAGTGTGTTTCTTTCAAACTGAGTATCTTTACATCGTTTGCGTATCTTTACTATTCCAATTGTGTATCTTTTCATTTCTCGTTTGAGTATCTTTCTGTAAGGCTTCTGATGCGAGTTTCTATTGTATTTGAGAGTTTTGCAAGTGTGGGAGTGTGTTTCTTTCAAACTGAGTATCTTTACATCGTTTGCGTATCTTTACTATTCCAATTGTGTATCTTTACATCGTTTGCGTATCTTTACTTTTCCAATTGTGTATCTTTTCATTTCTCGTTTGAGTATCTTTCTGTACGGCTTCTGATGCGAGTTTCTATTGTATTTGAGAGTTTTGCAAGTGTAGGAGTGTATTTCTTTCAAACTGAGTATCTTTACATCGTTTGCGTATCTTTACTATTCCAATTGTGTATCTTTACATCGTTTGCGTATCTTTACTATTCCAATTGTGTATCTTTTCATTTCTCGTTTGAGTATCTTTCTGTAAGGCTTCTGATGCGAGTTTCTATTGTATTTGAGGGTTTTGCAAGTGTGGGAGTGTGTTTCTTTCAAACTTAGTATCTTTACATCGTTTGCGTATCTTTACTTTTCCAATTGTGTATCTTTACATCGTTTGCGTATCTTTACTATTCCAATTGGGTATCTTTTCATTTCACGTTTGAGTATCTTTCTGTAAGGCTTTCTGATGGGAGTTTCTATTGAATTTGAGAGTTTTGCAAGTGTGGGAGTGTGTTTCTTTTTAAACTGAGTATCTTTACATCGTTTGCGTATCTTTACTATTCCAATTGTGTATCTTTACATCGTTTGCGTATATTTACTATTCCAATTGTGTATCTTTTCATTTCTCGTTTGAGTATCTTTCTGTAAGGCTTCTGATGCGAGTTTCTATTGTATTTGAGAGTTTTGCAAGTGTGGGAGTGTGTTTCTTTCAAACTGAGTATCTTTACATCGTTTGCGTATCTTTACTATTCCAATTGTGTATCTTTACATCGTTTGCGTATCTTTACTATTCCAATTGTGTATCTTTTCATTTCTCGTTTAAGTATCTTTCTGTAAGGCTTCTGATGCGAGTTTCTATTGTATTTGAGAGTTTTGCAAGTGTGGGAGTGTGTTTCTTTCAAACTGAGTATCTTTACATCGTTTGCGTATCTTTACTATTCCAATTGTGTATCTTTACATCGTTTGCGTATCATTACTATTCCAATTGTGTATCTTTTCATTTCTCGTTTGAGTATCTTTCTGTAAGGCTTCTGATGCGAGTTTCTATTGTATTTAAGAGTATTGCAAGTGTGGGAGTGTGTTTCTTTCAAACTGAGTATCTTTACATCGTTTGCGTATCTTTACTATTCCAATTGTGTATCTTTACATCGTTTGCGTATCTTTACTATTCCAATTGTGTATCTTTTCATTTCTCGTTTGAGTATCTTTCTGTAAGGCTTCTAATGCGAGTTTCTATTGTATTTGAGAGTTTTGCAAGTGTGGCAGTGTGTTTCTTTCACACTGAGTATCTTTACATGGTTTGCGTATCTTTACTATTCCAATTGTGTATCTTTTCATTTCTCGTTTGAGTATCTTTCTGTATTGCTTCTGATGCGAGTTTCTATTGTATTTGAGAGTTTTGCAAGTGTGGGAGTGTGTTTCTTTCAAACTGAGTATCTTTACATCGTTTGCGTATCTTTACTATTCCAATTGTGTATCTTTTCATTTCTCGTTTGAGTATATTTCTGTAAGGCTTCTGATGCGAGTTTCTATTGAATTTGAGAGTTTTGCAAGTGTGGGAGTGTGTTTCTTTCAAACTGAGTATCTTTACATCGTTTGCGTATCTTTACTTTTCCAATTGTGTATCTTTACATCGTTTGCGTATCTTTACTATTCCAATTGGGTATCTTTTCATTTCTCGTTTGAGTATCTTTCTGTAAGGCTTTCTGATGCGAGTTTCTATTGAATTTGAGAGTTTTGCAAGTGTGGGAGTGTGTTTCTTTTTAAACTGAGTAGCTTTACATCGTTTGCGTATGTTTACTATTCCAATTGTGTATCTTTACATCGTTTGCGTATCTTTACTATTTCAATTGTGTATCTTTTCATTTCTCGTTTGAGTATCTTTCTGTAACACTTCTGATGCGAGTTTCTATTGTATTTGAGAGTTTTGCAAGTGTGGGAGTGTGTTTCTTTCAAACTGAGTATCTTTACATCGTTTGCGTATCTTTACTATTCCAATTGTGTATCTTTACATCGTTTGCGTATCTTTACTATTCCAATTGTGTATCTTTTCATTTCTCGTTTGAGTATCTTTCTGTATTGCTTCTGATGCGAGTTTCTATTGTATTTGAGAGTTTTGCAAATGTGGGAGTGTGTTTCTTTCAAACTGAGTATCTTTACATCGTTTGCGTATCTTTACTATTCCAATTGTGTATCTTTTCATTTCTCGTTTGAGTATATTTCTGTAAGGCTTCTGATGCGAGTTTCTATTGAATTTGAGAGTTTTGCAAGTGTGGGAGTGTGTTTCTTTCAAACTGAGTATCTTTACATCGTTTGCGTATCTTTACTATTCCAATTGTGTATCTTTTCATTTCTCGTTTAAGTATCTTTCTGTAAGGCTTCTGATGCGAGTTTCTATTGTATTTGAGAGTTTTGCAAGTGTGGGAGTGTGTTTCTTTTTAAACTGAGTAGCTTTACATCGTTTGCGTAACTTTACTGTTCCAATTGTGTATCTTTTCATTTCTCGTTTGAGTATCTTTCTGTAAGGCTTGTGATGCGAGTTTCTATTAAATTTGAGAGTTTTGCAAGTGTGGGAGTGTGTTTCTTTCAAACTGAGTATCTTTACATCGTTTGCGTATCTTTACTATTCCAATTGTGTATCTTTTCATTTCTCGTTTGAGTATCTTTCTGTAAGGCTTCTGATGCGAGTTTCTATTGTATTTGAGAGTTTTGCAAGTGTGGGAGTGTGTTTCTTTCAAACTGAGTATCTTTACATCGTTTGCGTATCTTTACTATTCCAATTGTCTATCTTTTCATTTCTCGTTTGAGTATCTTTCTGTAAGGCTTCTGATGCGAGTTTCTATTGTATTTGAGAGTTTTGCAAGTGTGGGAGTTTGTTTTTTTTAAACTGAGTATCTTTACATCGTTTGCGTATGTTTACTATTCCAATTGTGTATCTTTTCATTTCTCGTTTGAGTATCTTTCTGTAAGGCTTCTGATGCGAGTTTCTATTGTATTTGAGAGTTTTGCAAGTGTGGGAGTGTGTTTCTTTCAAACTGAGTATCTTTACATCGTTTGCGTATCTTTACTATTCCAATTGTGTATCTTTTCATTTCTCGTTTGAGTATCTTTCTGTAAGGCTTTCGGATGCGAGTTTCTATTGAATTTGAGAGTTTTGCAAGTGTGGGAGTGTGTTTCTTTCAAACTGAGTATCTTTACATCGTTTCCGTATCTTTACTATTCCAATTGTGTATCTTTACATCGTTTGCGTATCTTTACTATTCCAATTGTGTATCTTTTCATTTCTCGTTTGAGTATCTTTCTGTAAGGCTTCTGATGCGAGTTTCTATTGTATTTGAGAGTTTTGCAAGTGTGGGAGTGTGTTTCTTTCAAACTGAGTATCTTTACATCGTTTGCGTATCTTTACTTTTCCAATTGTGTATCTTTACATCGTTTGCGTATCTTTAATATTCCAATTGGGTATCTTTTCATTTCTCGTTTGAGTATCTTTCTGTAAGGCTTTCTGATGCGAGTTTCTATTGAATTTGAGAGTTTTGCAAGTGTGGGAGTGTGTTTCTTTTTAAACTGAGTAGCTTTACATCGTTTGCGTATGTTTACTATTCCAATTGTGTATCTTTTCATTTCTCGTTTGAGTATCTTTCTGTAAGGCTTCTGATGCGAGTTTCTATTGAATTTGAGAGTTTTGCAAGTGTGGGAGTGTGTTTCTTTCAAACTGAGTATCTTTACATCGTTTGCGTATCTTTACTATTCCAATTGTGTATCTTTTCATTTCTCGTTTGAGTATCTTTCTGTAAGGCTTTCGGATGCGAGTTTCTATTGAATTTGAGAGTTTTGCAAGTGTGGGAGTGTGTTTCTTTCAAACTGAGTATCTTTACATCGTTTGCGTATGTTTACTATTCCAATTGTGTATCTTTACATCGTTTGCGTATCTTTACTATTCCAATTGTGTATCTTTTCATTTCTCGTTTGAGTATCTTTTTGTAAGGCTTCTGATGCGAGTTTCTATTAAATTTGAGAGTTTTGCAAGTGTGGGATTGTGTTTCTTTCAAACTGAGTATCTTTACATCGTTTGCGTATCTTTACTATTCCAATTGTGTATCTTTACATCGTTTGCGTATCTTTACTATTCCAATTGTGTATCTTTTCATTTCTCGTTTGAGTATCTTTCTGTAAGGCTTCTAATGCGAGTTTCTATTGTATTTGAGGGTTTTGCAAGTGTGGTAGTGTGTTTCTTTCACACTGAGTATCTTTACATCGTTTGCGTATCTTTACTATTCCAATTGTGTATCTTTTCATTTCTCGTTTGAGTATCTTTCTGTATTGCTTCTGATGCGAGTTTCTATTGTATTTGAGAGTTTTGCAAGTGTGGGAGTGTGTTTCTTTCAAACTGAGTATCTTTACATCGTTTGCGTATCTTTACTATTCCAATTGTGTATCTTTTCATTTCTCGTTTGAGTATCTTTCTGTAAGGCTTCTGATGCGAGTTTCTATTGAATTTGAGAGTTTTGCAAGTGTGGGAGTGTGTTTCTTTCAAAATGAGTATCTTTACATCGTTTGCGTATCTTTACTTTTCCAATTGTGTATCTTTACATCCTTTGCGTATCTTTACTATTCCAATTGGGTATCTTTTCATTTCTCGTTTGAGTATCTTTCTGTAAGGCTTGTGATGCGAGTTTCTATTGAATTTGAGAGTTTTGCAAGTGTGGGAGTGTGTTTCTTTCAAACTGAGTATCTTTACATCGTTTGCGTATCTTTACTATTCCAATTGTGTATCTTTTCATTTCTCGTTTGAGTATCTTTCTGTAAGGCTTCTGATGCGAGTTTCTATTGTATTTGAGAGTTTTGCAAGTGTGGGAGTGTGTTTCTTTTTAAACTGAGTAACTTTACATCGTTTGCGTATGTTTACTATTCCAATTGTGTATCTTTACATCGTTTGCGTAACTTTACTGTTCCAATTGTGTATCTTTTCATTTCTCGTTTGAGTATCTTTCTGTAAGGCTTGTGATGCGAGTTTTTTATTAAATTTGAGAGTTTTGCAAGTGTGGGAGTGTGTTTCTTTCAAACTGAGTATCTTTACATCGTTTGCGTATCTTTACTATTCCAATTGTGTATGTTTTCATTTCTCGTTTGAGTATCTTTCTGTAAGGCTTCTGATGCGAGTTTCTATTGTATTTGAGAGTTTTGCAAGTGTGGGAGTTTGTTTTTTTTAAACTGAGTATCTTTACATCGTTTGCGTATGTTTACTATTCCAATTGTGTATCTTTTCATTTCTCGTTTGAGTATCTTTCTGTAAGGCTTCTGATGCGAGTTTCTATTGTATTTGAGAGTTTTGCAAGTGTGGGAGTGTGTTTCTTTCAAACTGAGTATCTTTACATCGTTTGCGTATCTTTACTATTCCAATTGTGTATCTTTACATCGTTTGCGTATTTTTACTATTCCAATTGTGTATCTTTTCATTTCTCGTTTGAGTATCTTTCTGTAACACTTCTGATGCGAGTTTCTATTGTATTGGAGAGTTTTGCAAGTGTGGGAGTGTGTTTCTTTCAAACTGAGTATCTTTACATCGTTTGCTTATCTTTACTATTCCAATTGTGTATCTTTACATCGTTTGCGTATCTTTACTATTCCAATTGTGTATCTTTTCATTTCTCGTTTGAGTATCTTTCTGTAAGGCTTCTGATGCGAGTTTCTATTGTATTTGAGAGTTTTGCAAGTGTGGGAGTGTGTTTCTTTCAAACTGAGTATCTTTACATCGTTTGCGTATCTTTACTATTCCAATTGTGTATCTTTTCATTTCTCGTTTGAGTATCTTTCTGTAAGGCTTTCGGATGCGAGTTTCTATTGAATTTGAGAGTTTTGCAAGTGTGGGAGTGTGTTTCTTTCAAACTGAGTATCTTTACATCGTTTGCGTATGTTTACTATTCCAATTGTGTATCTTTTCATTTCTCGTTTGAGTATCTTTCTGTAAGGCTTCTGATGCGAGTTTCTATTGTATTTAAGAGTTTTGCAAGTGTGGGAGTGTGTTTCTTTAAAACTGAGTATCTTTACATCGTTTGCGTATCTTTACTATTCCAATTGTGTATCTTTACATCGTTTGCGTATCTTTATTATTCCAATTGTGTATCTTTTCATTTCTCGTTTGAGTATCTTTCTGTAAGGCTTCTAATGCGAGTTTCTATTGTATTTGAGAGTTTTGCAAGTGTGGCAGTGTGTTTCTTTCACACTGAGTATCTTTACATCGTTTGCGTATCTTTACTATTCCAATTGTGTATCTTTTCATTTCTCGTTTGAGTATCTTTCTGTATTGCTTCTGATGCGAGTTTCTATTGTATTTGAGAGTTTTGCAAGTGTGGGAGTGTGTTTCTTTCAAACTGAGTATCTTTACATCGTTTGCGTATCTTTACTATTCCAATTGTGTATCTTTTCATTTCTCGTTTGAGTATATTTCTGTAAGGCTTCTGATGCGAGTTTCTATTGAATTTGAGAGTTTTGCAAGTGTGGGAGTGTGTTTCTTTCAAACTGAGTATCTTTACATCGTTTGCGTATCTTTACTTTTCCAATTGTGTATCTTTACATCCTTTGCGTATCTTTACTATTCCAATTGGGTATCTTTTCATTTCTCGTTTGAGTATCTTTCTGTAAGGCTTGTGATGCGAGTTTCTATTGAATTTCAGAGTTTTGCAAGTGTGGGAGTGTGTTTCTTTCAAACTGAGTATCTTTACATCGTTTGCGTATCTTTACTATTCCAATTGTGTATCTTTTCATTTCTCGTTTGATTATCTTTTTGTAAGGCTTCTGATGCGAGTTTCTATTGTATTTTAGAGTTTTGCAAGTGTGGGAGTGTGTTTCTTTTTAAACTGAGTAGCTTTACATCGTTTGCGTATGTTTACTATTCCAATTGTGTATCTTTACATCGTTTGCGTAACTTTACTGTTCCAATTGTGTATCTTTTCATTTCTCGTTTGAGTATCTTTCTGTAAGGCTTGTGATGCGAGTTTCTATTAAATTTGAGAGTTTTGCAAGTGTGGGAGTGTGTTTCTTTCAAACTGAGTATCTTTACATCGTTTGCGTATCTTTACTATTCCAATTGTGTATCTTTTCATTTCTCGTTTGAGTATCTTTCTGTAAGGCTTCTGATGCGAGTTTCTATTGTATTTGAGAGTTTTGCAAGTGTGGGAGTTTGTTTTTTTTAAACTGAGTATCTTTACATCGTTTGCGTATGTTTACTATTCCAATTGTGTATCTTTTCATTTCTCGTTTGAGTATCTTTCTGTAAGGCTTCTGATGCGAGTTTCTATTGTATTTGAGAGTTTTGCAAGTGTGGGAGTGTGTTTCTTTCAAACTGAGTATCTTTACATCGTTTGCGTATCTTTACTATTCCAATTGTGTATCTTTACATCGTTTGCGTATCTTTACTATTCCAATTGTGTATCTTTTCATTTCTCGTTTGAGTATCTTTCTGTAAGGCTTTCGGATGCGAGTTTCTATTGAATTTGAGAGTTTTGCAAGTGTGGGAGTGTGTTTCTTTCAAACTGAGTATCTTTACATCGTTTGCGTATCTTTACTATTCCAATTGTGTATCTTTACATCGTTTGCGTATCTTTACTATTCCAATTGTGTATCTTTTCATTTCTCGTTTGAGTATCTTTCTGTAAGGCTTCTGATGCGAGTTTCTATTGTATTTGAGAGTTTTGCAAGTTTGGGAGTGTGTTTCTTTCAAACTGAGTATCTTTACATCGTTTGCGTATCTTTACTATTCCAATTGTGTATCTTTACATCGTTTGCGTATATTTACTATTCCAATTGTGTATCTTTTCATTTCTCGTTTGAGTATCTTTCTGTAAGGCTTTCTGATGGGAGTTTCTATTGAATTTGAGAGTTTTGCAAGTGTGGGAGTGTGTTTCTTTCAAACTGAGTATCTTTACATCGTTTGCGTATCTTTACTATTCCAATTGTGTATCTTTTCATTTCTCGTTTGAGTATCTTTCTGTAAGGCTTCTAATGCGAGTTTCTATTGTATTTGAGAGTTTTGCAAGTGTGGCAGTGTGTTTCTTTCACACTGAGTATCTTTACATCGTTTGCGTATCTTTACTATTCCAATTGTGTATCTTTTCATTTCTCGTTTGAGTATCTTTCTGTATTGCTTCTGATGCGAGTTTCTATTGTATTTGAGAGTTTTGCAAGTGTGGGAGTGTGTTTCTTTCAAACTGAGTATCTTTACATCGTTTGCGTATCTTTACTATTCCAATTGTGTATCTTTTCATTTCTCGTTTGAGTATATTTCTGTAAGGCTTCTGATGCGAGTTTCTATTGAATTTGAGAGTTTTGCAAGTGTGGGAGTGTGTTTCTTTCAAACTGAGTATCTTTACATCGTTTGCGTATCTTTTCTTTTCCAATTGTGTATCTTTACATCCTTTGCGTATCTTTACTATTCCAATTGGGTATCTTTTCATTTCTCGTTTGAGTATCTTTCTGTAAGGCTTGTGATGCGAGTTTCTATTGAATTTGAGAGTTTTGCAAGTGTGGGAGTGTGTTTCTTTCAAACTGAGTATCTTTACATCGTTTGCGTATCTTTACTATTCCAATTGTTTATCTTTTCATTTCTCGTTTGAGTATCTTTCTGTAAGGCTTCTGATGCGAGTTTCTATTGTATTTGAGAGTTTTGCAAGTGTGGGAGTGTGTTTCTTTTTAAACTGAGTAGCTTTACATCGTTTGCGTATGTTTACTATTCCAATTGTGTATCTTTACATCGTTTGCGTATCTTTACTGTTCCAATTGTGTATCTTTTCATTTCTCGTTTGAGTATCTTTCTGTAAGGCTTGTGATGCGAGTTTCTATTAAATTTGAGAGTTTTGCAAGTGTGGGAGTGTGTTTCTTTCAAACTGAGTATCTTTACATCGTTTGCGTATCTTTACTATTCCAATTGTGTATCTTTTCATTTCTCGTTTGAGTATCTTTCTGTAAGGCTTCTGATGCGAGTTTCTATTGTATTTGAGAGTTTTGCAAGTGTGGGAGTTTGTTTTTTTTAAACTGAGTATCTTTACATCGTTTGCGTATGTTTACTATTCCAATTGTGTATCTTTTCATTTCTCGTTTGAGTATCTTTCTGTAAGGCTTCTGATGCGAGTTTCTATTGTATTTGAGAGTTTTGCAAGTGTGGGAGTGTGTTTCTTTCAAACTGAGTATCTTTACATCGTTTGCGTATCTTTACTATTCCAATTGTGTATCTTTACATCGTTTGCGTATTTTTACTATTCCAATTGTGTATCTTTTCATTTCTCGTTTGAGTATCTTTCTGTAACACTTCTGATGCGAGTTTCTATTGTATTGGAGAGTTTTGCAAGTGTGGGAGTGTGTTTCTTTCAAACTGAGTATCTTTACATCGTTTGCATATCTCTACTATTCCAATTGTGTATCTTTACATCGTTTGCGTATCTTTACTATTCCAATTGTGTATCTTTTCATTTCTCGTTTGAGTATCTTTCTGTAAGGCTTCTGATGCGAGTTTCTATTGTATTTGAGAGTTTTGCAAGTGTGGGAGTGTGTTTCTTTCAAACTGAGTATCTTTACATCGTTTGCGTATCTTTACTATTCCAATTGTGTATCTTTTCATTTCTCGTTTGAGTATCTTTCTGTAAGGCTTTCGGATGCGAGTTTCTATTGAATTTGAGAGTTTTGCAAGTGTGGGAGTGTGTTTCTTTCAAACTGAGTATCTTTACATCGTTTCCGTATCTTTACTATTCCAATTGTGTATCTTTACATCGTTTGCGTATCTTTACTATTCCAATTGTGTATCTTTTCATTTCTCGTTTGAGTATCTTTCTGTAAGGCTTCTGATGCGAGTTTCTATTGTATTTGAGAGTTTTGCAAGTGTGGGAGTGTGTTTCTTTCAAACTGAGTATCTTTACATCGTTTGCGTATCTTTACTATTCCAATTGTGTATCTTTTCATTTCTCGTTTGAGTATCTTTCTGTAAGGCTTTCAGATGCGAGTTTCTATTGAATTTGAGAGTTTTGCAAGTGTGGGAGTGTGTTTCTTTCAAACTGAGTATCTTTACATCGTTTGCGTATCTTTACTATTCCAATTGTGTATCTTTACATCGTTTGCGTATCTTTACTATTCCAATTGTGTATCTTTTCATTTCTCGTTTGAGTATCTTTCTGTAAGGCTTCTGATGCGAGTTTCTATTGTATTTGAGAGTTTTGCAAGTGTGGCAGTGTGTTTCTTTCACACTGAGTATCTTTACATCGTTTGCGTATCTTTACTATTCCAATTGTGTATCTTTTCATTTCTCGTTTGAGTATCTTTCTGTATTGCTTCTGATGCGAGTTTCTATTGTATTTGAGAGTTTTGCAAGTGTGGGAGTGTGTTTCTTTCAAACTGAGTATCTTTACATCGTTTGCGTATCTTTACTATTCCAATTGTGTATCTTTTCATTTCTCGTTTGAGTATATTTCTGTAAGGCTTCTGATGCGAGTTTCTATTGAATTTGAGAGTTTTGCAAGTGTGGGAGTGTGTTTCTTTCAAACTGAGTATCTTTACATCGTTTGCGTATCTTTACTTTTCCAATTGTGTATCTTTACATCGTTTGCGTATCTTTACTATTCCAATTGGGTATCTTTTCATTTCTCGTTTGAGTATCTTTCTGTAAGGCTTTCTGATGCGAGTTTCTATTGAATTTGAGAGTTTTGCAAGTGTGGGAGTGTGTTTCTTTTTAAACTGAGTAGCTTTACATCGTTTGCGTATGTTTACTATTCCAATTGTGTATCTTTACATCGTTTGCGTATCTTTACTATTCCAATTGTGTATCATTTCATTTCTCGTTTGAGTATCTTTCTGTAAGGCTTGTGATTCGAGTTTCTATTAAATTTGAAAGTTTTGCAAGTGTGGGAGTGTGTTTCTTTCACACTGAGTATCTTTACATCGTTTGCGTATCTTTACTATTCCAATTGTGTATCTTTTCATTTCTCGTTTGAGTATCTTTCTGTAAGGCTTCTGATGCGAGTTTCTATTGTATTTGAGAGTTTTCCAAGTGTGGGAGTGTGTTTTTTTTAAACTGAGTAGCTTTACATCGTTTGCGTATGTTTACTATTCCAATTGTGTATCTTTACATCGTTTGCGTATCTTTACTATTCCAATAGTGTATCTTTTCATTTCTCGTTTGAGTATCTTTCTGTAAGGCTTCTGATGCGAGTTTCTATTGTATTTGAGAGTTTTGCAAGTGTGGGAGTGTGTTTCTTTCAAACTGAGTATCTTTACATCGTTTGTGTATCTTTACTATTCCAATTGTGTATCTTTACATCGTTTGCGTATTTTTACTATTCCAATTGTGTATCTTTTCATTTCTAGTTTGAGTATCTTTCTGTAACACTTCTGATGCGAGTTTCTATTGTATTGGAGAGTTTTGCAAGTGTGGGAGTGTGTTTCTTTCAAACTGAGTATCTTTACATCGTTTGCGTATCTTTACTATTCCAATTGTGTATCTTTACATCGTTTGCGTATCTTTACTATTCCAATTGTGTATCTTTTCATTTCTCGTTTGAGTATCTTTCTGTAAGGCTTCTGATGCGAGTTTCTATTGTATTTGAGAGTTTTGCAAGTGTGGGAGTGTGTTTCTTTCAAACTGAGTATCTTTACATCGTTTGCGTATCTTTACTATTCCAATTGTGTATCTTTTCATTTCTCGTTTGAGTATCTTTCTGTAAGGCTTTCGGATGCGAGTTTCTATTGAATTTGAGAGTTTTGCAAGTGTGGGAGTGTGTTTCTTTCAAACTGAGTATCTTTACATCGTTTGCGTATCTTTACTATTCCAATTGTGTATCTTTACATCGTTTGCGTATCTTTACTATTCCAATTGTGTATCTTTTCATTTCTCGTTTGAGTATCTTTCTGTAAGGCTTTCGGATGCGAGTTTCTATTGAATTTGAGAGTTTTGCAAGTGTGGGAGTGTGTTTCTTTCAAACTGAGTATCTTTACATCGTTTGCGTATCTTTACTATTCCAATTGTGTATCTTTACATCGTTTGCGTATCTTTACTATTCCAATTGTGTATCTTTTCATTTCTCGTTTGAGTATCTTTCTGTAAGGCTTCTGATGCGAGTTTCTATTGTATTTGAGAGTTTTGCAAGTGTGGGAGTGTGTTTCTTTCAAACTGAGTATCTTTACATCGTTTGCGTATCTTTACTATTCCAATTGTGTATCTTTACATCGTTTGCGTATCTTTACTATTCCAATTGTGTATCTTTTCATTTCTCGTTTGAGTATCTTTCTGTAAGGCTTCTGATGCGAGTTTCTATTGTATTTAAGAGTTTTGCAAGTGTGGGAGTGTGTTTCTTTCAAACTGAGTATCTTTACATCGTTTGCGTATCTTTACTATTCCAATTGTGTATCTTTTCATTTCTCGTTTGAGTATCTTTCTGTAAGGCTTCTGATGCGAGTTTCTATTGTATTTGAGAGTTTTGCAAGTGTGGGAGTTTGTTTCTTTTAAACTGAGTATCTTTACATCGTTTGCGTATGTTTACTATTCCAATTGTGTATCTTTTCATTTCTCGTTTGAGTATCTTTCTGTAAGGCTTCTGATGCGAGTTTCTATTGTATTTGAGAGTTTTGCAAGTGTGGGAGTGTGTTTCTTTCAAACTGAGTATCTTTACATCTTTGCGTATCTTTACTATTCCAATTGTGTATCTTTACATCGTTTGCGTATCTTTACTATTCCAATTGTGTATCTTTTCATTTCTCGTTTGAGTATCTTTCTGTAACGCTTCTGATGCGAGTTTCTATTGTATTGGAGAGTTTTGCAAGTGTGGGAGTGTGTTTCTTTCAAACTGAGTATCTTTACATCGTTTGCGTATCTTTACTATTCCAATTGTGTATCTTTACATCGTTTGCGTATCTTTACTATTCCAATTGTGTATCTTTTCATATCTCGTTTGAGTATCTTTCTGTAAGGCTTCTGATGCGAGTTTCTATTGTATTTGAGAGTTTTGCAAGTGTGGGAGTGTGTTTCTTTCAAACTGAGTATCTTTACATCGTTTGCGTATCTTTACTATTCCAATTGTGTATCTTTACATCGTTTGCGTATCTTTACTATTCCAATTGTGTATCTTTTCATTTCTAGTTTGAGTATCTTTCTGTAAGGCTTTCGGATGCGAGTTTCTATTGAATTTGAGAGTTTTGCAAGTGTGGGAGTGTGTTTCTTTCAAACTGAGTATCTTTACATCGTTTGCGTATCTTTACTATTCCAATTGTGTATCTTTACATCGTTTGCGTATCTTTACTATTCCAATTGTGTATCTTTTCATTTCTAGTTTGAGTATCTTTCTGTAAGGCTTTCGGATGCGAGTTTCTATTGAATTTGAGAGTTTTGCAAGTGTGGGAGTGTGTTTCTTTCAAACTGAGTATCTTTACATCGTTTGCGTATCTTTACTATTCCAATTGTGTATCTTTACATCGTTTGCGTATCTTTACTGTTCCAATTGTGTATCTTTTCATTTCTCGTTTGAGTATCTTTCTGTAAGGCTTTCAGATGCGAGTTTCTATTGAATTTGAGAGTTTTGCAAGTGTGGGAGTGTGTTTCTTTCAAACTGAGTATCTTTACATCGTTTGCGTATCTTTACTATTCCAATTGTGTATCTTTACATCGTTTGCGTATCTTTACTATTCCAATTGTGTATCTTTTCATTTCTCGTTTGAGTATCTTTCTGTAAGGCTTCTGATGCGAGTTTCTATTGTATTTGAGAGTTTTGCAAGTGTGGGAGTGTGTTTCTTTCAAACTGAGTATCTTTACATCGTTTGCGTATCTTTACTATTCCAATTGTGTATCTTTACATCGTTTGCGTATCTTTACTATTCCAATTGTGTATCTTTTCATTTCTCGTTTGAGTATCTTTCTGTAAGGCTTCTGATGCGAGTTTCTATTGTATTTGAGAGTTTTGCAAGTGTGGGAGTGTGTTTCTTTCAAACTGAGTATCTTTACATCGTTTGCGTATCTTTACTATTCCAATTGTGTATCTTTACATCGTTTGCGTATCTTTACTATTCCAATTGTGTATCTTTTCATTTCTAGTTTGAGTATCTTTCTGTAAGGCTTTCGGATGCGAGTTTCTATTGAATTTGAGAGTTTTGCAAGTGTGGGAGTGTGTTTCTTTCAAACTGAGTATCTTTACATCGTTTGCGTATCTTTACTATTCCAATTGTGTATCTTTACATCGTTTGCGTATCTTTACTATTCCAATTGTGTATATTTTCATTTCTCGTTTGAGTATCTTTCTGTAAGGCTTCTGATGCGAGTTTCTATTGTATTTGAGAGTTTTGCAAGTGTGGGAGTGTGTTTCTTTCAAACTGAGTATCTTTACATCGTTTGCGTATCTTTACTATTCCAATTGTGTATCTTTACATCGTTTGCGTATCTTTACTATTCCAATTGTGTATATTTTCATTTCTCGTTTGAGTATCTTTCTGTAAGGCTTCTGATGCGAGTTTCTATTGTATTTGAGAGTTTTGCAAGTGTGGGAGTGTGTTTCTTTCAAACTGAGTATCTTTACATCGTTTGCGTATCTTTACTATTCCAATTGTGTATCTTTACATCGTTTGCGTATCTTTACTATTCCAATTGTGTATCTTTTCATATCTCGTTTGAGTATCTTTCTGTAAGGCTTCTGATGCGAGTTTCTATTGTATTTGAGAGTTTTGCAAGTGTGGGAGTGTGTTTCTTTCAAACTGAGTATCTTTACATCGTTTGCGTATCTTTACTATTCCAATTGTGTATCTTTACATCGTTTGCGTATCTTTACTATTCCAATTGTGTATCTTTTCATTTCTAGTTTGAGTATCTTTCTGTAAGGCTTTCGGATGCGAGTTTCTATTGAATTTGAGAGTTTTGCAAGTGTGGGAGTGTGTTTCTTTCAAACTGAGTATCTTTACATCGTTTGCGTATCTTTACTATTCCAATTGTGTATCTTTACATCGTTTGCGTATCTTTACTATTCCAATTGTGTATCTTTTCATTTCTAGTTTGAGTATCTTTCTGTAAGGCTTTCGGATGCGAGTTTCTATTGAATTTGAGAGTTTTGCAAGTGTGGGAGTGTGTTTCTTTCAAACAGAGTATCTTTACATCGTTTGCGTATCTTTACTATTCCAATTGTGTATCTTTACATCGTTTGCGTATCTTTACTGTTCCAATTGTGTATCTTTTCATTTCTCGTTTGAGTATCTTTCTGTAAGGCTTTCAGATGCGAGTTTCTATTGAATTTGAGAGTTTTGCAAGTGTGGGAGTGTGTTTCTTTCAAACTGAGTATCTTTACATCGTTTGCGTATCTTTACTATTCCAATTGTGTATCTTTACATCGTTTGCGTATCTTTACTATTCCAATTGTGTATCTTTTCATTTCTCGTTTGAGTATCTTTCTGTAAGGCTTCTGATGCGAGTTTCTATTGTATTTGAGAGTTTTGCAAGTGTGGGAGTGTGTTTCTTTCAAACTGAGTATCTTTACATCGTTTGCGTATCTTTACTATTCCAATTTTGTATCTTTACATCGTTTGCGTATCTTTACTATTCCAATTGTGTATCTTTTCATTTCTCGTTTGAGTATCTTTCTGTAAGGCTTCTGATGCGAGTTTCTATTGTATTTGAGAGTTTTGCAAGTGTGGGAGTGTGTTTCTTTCAAACTGAGTATCTTTACATCGTTTGCGTATCTTTACTATTCCAATTGTGTATCTTTACATCGTTTGCGTATCTTTACTATTCCAATTGTGTATCTTTTCATTTCTAGTTTGAGTATCTTTCTGTAAGGCTTTCTGATGCGAGTTTCTATTGAATTTGAGAGTTTTGCAAGTGTGGGAGTGTGTTTCTTTCAAACTGAGTATCTTTACATCGTTTGCGTATCTTTACTATTCCAATTGTGTATCTTTACATCGTTTGCGTATCTTTACTATTCCAATTGTGTATATTTTCATTTCTCGTTTGAGTATCTTTCTGTAAGGCTTCTGATGCGAGTTTCTATTGTATTTGAGAGTTTTGCAAGTGTGGGAGTGTGTTTCTTTCAAACTGAGTATCTTTACATCGTTTGCGTATCTTTACTATTCCAATTGTGTATCTTTACATCGTTTGCGTATCTTTACTATTCCAATTGTGTATCTTTTCATTTCTCGTTTGAGTATCTTTCTGTAAGGCTTTCGGATGCGAGTTTCTATTGAATTTGAGAGTTTTGCAAGTGTGGGAGTGTGTTTCTTTCAAACTGAGTATCTTTACATCGTTTGCGTATCTTTACTATTCCAATTGTGTATCTTTACATCGTTTGCGTATCTTTACTATTCCAATTGTGTATCTTTTCATTTCTAGTTTGAGTATCTTTCTGTAACGCTTTCGGATGCGAGTTTCTATTGAATTTGAGAGTTTTGCAAGTGTGGGAGTGTGTTTCTTTCAAACAGAGTATCTTTACATCGTTTGCGTATCTTTACTATTCCAATTGTGTATCTTTACATCGTTTGCGTATCTTTACTGTTCCAATTGTGTATCTTTTCATTTCTCGTTTGAGTATCTTTCTGTAAGTCTTTCAGATGCGAGTTTCTATTGAATTTGAGAGTTTTGCAAGTGTGGGAGTGTGTTTCTTTCAAACTGAGTATCTTTACATCGTTTGCGTATCTTTACTATTCCAATTGTGTATCTTTACATCGTTTGCGTATCTTTACTATTCCAATTGTGTATCTTTTCATTTCTCGTTTGAGTATCTTTCTGTAAGGCTTCTGATGCGAGTTTCTATTGTATTTGAGAGTTTTGCAAGTGTGGGAGTGTGTTTCTTTCAAACTGAGTATCTTTACATCGTTTGCGTATCTTTACTATTCCAATTGTGTATCTTTTCATTTCTCGTTTGAGTATCTTTCTGTAAGGCTTCTGATGCGAGTTTCTATTGTATTTGAGAGTTTTACAAGTGTGGGAGTGTGTTTCTTTCAAACTGAGTATCTTTACATCGTTTGCGTATCTTTACTATTCCAATTGTGTATCTTTACATCGTTTGCGTATCTTTACTATTCCAATTGTGTATCTTTTCATTTCTCGTTTGAGTATCTTTCTGTAAGGCTTCTGATGCGAGTTTCTATTGTATTTGAGAGTTTTGCAAGTGTAGGAGTGTGTTTCTTTCAAACTGAGTATCTTTACATCGTTTGCGTATCTTTACTATTCCAATTGTGTATCTTTACATCATTTGCGTATCTTTACTATTCCAATTGTGTATCTTTTCATTTCTCGTTTGAGTATCTTTCTGTAAGGCTTCTGATGCGAGTTTCTATTGTATTTGAGAGTTTTGCAAGTGTGGGAGTGTGTTTCTTTCAAACTGAGTATCTTTACATCGTTTGCGTATCTTTACTATTCCAATTGTGTATCTTTACATCGTTTGCGTATCTTTACTATTCCAATTATGTATATTTTCATTTCTCGTTTGAGTATCTTTCTGTAAGGCTTCTGATGCGAGTTTCTATTGTATTTGACAGTTTTGCAAGTGTGGGAGTGTGTTTCTTTCAAACTGAGTATCTTTACATAGTTTGCGTATCTTTACTATTCCAATTGTGTATCTTTTCATTTCTCGTTTGAGTATCTTTCTGTAAGGCTTCTGATGCGAGTTTCTATTGTATTTGAGAGTTTTGCAAGTGTGGGAGTGTGTTTCTTTCAAACTGAGTATCTTTACATCTTTGCGTATCTTTACTATTCCAATTGTGTATCTTTACATCGTTTGCGTATCTTTACTATTCCAATTGTGTATATTTTCATTTCTCGTTTGAGTATCTTTCTGTAAGGCTTCTGATGCGAGTTTCTATTGTATTTGACAGTTTTGCAAGTGTGGGAGTGTGTTTCTTTCAAACTGAGTATCTTTACATAGTTTGCGTATCTTTACTATTCCAATTCTGTATCTTTACATCGTTTGCGTATCTTTACTATTCCAATTGTGTATCTTTTCATTTCTCGTTTGAGTATCTTTCTGTAAGGCTTCTGATGCGAGTTTCTATTGTATTTGAGAGTTTTGCAAGTGTGGGAGTGTGTTTCTTTCAAACTGAGTATCTTTACATCGTTTGCGTATCTTTACTATTCCAATTGTGTATCTTTACATCGTTTGCGTATCTTTACTATTCCAATTGTGTATCTTTTCATTTCTAGTTTGAGTATCTTTCTGTAAGGCTTTCGGATGCGAGTTTCTATTGAATTTGAGAGTTTTGCAAGTGTGGGAGTGTGTTTCTTTCAAACTGAGTATCTTTACATCGTTTGCGTATCTTTACTATTCCAATTGTGTATCTTTACATCGTTTGCGTATCTTTACTATTCCAATTGTGTATATTTTCATTTCTCGTTTGAGTATCTTTCTGTAAGGCTTCTGATGCGAGTTTCTATTGTATTTGAGAGTTTTGCAAGTGTGGGAGTGTGTTTCTTTCAAACTGAGTATCTTTACATCGTTTGCGTATCTTTACTATTCCAATTGTGTATCTTTACATCGTTTGCGTATCTTTACTATTCCAATTGTGTATCTTTTCATTTCTAGTTTGAGTATCTTTCTGTAAGGCTTTCGGATGCGAGTTTCTATTGAATTTGAGAGTTTTGCAAGTGTGGGAGTGTGTTTCTTTCAAACTGAGTATCTTTACATCGTTTGCGTATCTTTACTATTCCAATTGTGTATCTTTACATCGTTTGCGTATCTTTACTATTCCAATTGTGTATCTTTTCATTTCTAGTTTGAGTATCTTTCTGTAACGCTTTCGGATGCGACTTTCTATTGAATTTGAGAGTTTTGCAAGTGTGGGAGTGTGTTTCTTTCAAACAGAGTATCTTTACATCGTTTGCGTATCTTTACTATTCCAATTGTGTATCTTTACATCGTTTGCGTATCTTTACTGTTCCAATTGTGTATCTTTTCATTTCTCGTTTGAGTATCTTTCTGTAAGTCTTTCAGATGCGAGTTTCTATTGAATTTGAGAGTTTTGCAAGTGTGGGAGTGTGTTTCTTTCAAACTGAGTATCTTTACATCGTTTGCGTATCTTTACTATTCCAATTGTGTATCTTTACATCGTTTGCGTATCTTTACTATTCCAATTGTGTATCTTTTCATTTCTCGTTTGAGTATCTTTCTGTAAGGCTTCTGATGCGAGTTTCTATTGTATTTGAGAGTTTTGCAAGTGTGGGAGTGTGTTTCTTTCAAACTGAGTATCTTTACATCGTTTGCGTATCTTTACTATTCCAATTGTGTATCTTTTCATTTCTCGTTTGAGTATCTTTCTGTAAGGCTTCTGATGCGAGTTTCTATTGTATTTGAGAGTTTTACAAGTGTGGGAGTGTGTTTCTTTCAAACTGAGTATCTTTACATCGTTTGCGTATCTTTACTATTCCAATTGTGTATCTTTACATCGTTTGCGTATCTTTACTATTCCAATTGTGTATCTTTTCATTTCTCGTTTGAGTATCTTTCTGTAAGGCTTCTGATGCGAGTTTCTATTGTATTTGAGAGTTTTGCAAGTGTAGGAGTGTGTTTCTTTCAAACTGAGTATCTTTACATCGTTTGCGTATCTTTACTATTCCAATTGTGTATCTTTACATCATTTGCGTATCTTTACTATTCCAATTGTGTATCTTTTCATTTCTCGTTTGAGTATCTTTCTGTAAGGCTTCTGATGCGAGTTTCTATTGTATTTGAGAGTTTTGCAAGTGTGGGAGTGTGTTTCTTTCAAACTGAGTATCTTTACATCGTTTGCGTATCTTTACTATTCCAATTGTGTATCTTTACATCGTTTGCGTATCTTTACTATTCCAATTGTGTATATTTTCATTTCTCGTTTGAGTATCTTTCTGTAAGGCTTCTGATGCGAGTTTCTATTGTATTTGACAGTTTTGCAAGTGTGGGAGTGTGTTTCTTTCAAACTGAGTATCTTTACATAGTTTGCGTATCTTTACTATTCCAATTGTGTATCTTTTCATTTCTCGTTTGAGTATCTTTCTGTAAGGCTTCTGATGCGAGTTTCTATTGTATTTGAGAGTTTTGCAAGTGTGGGAGTGTGTTTCTTTCAAACTGAGTATCTTTACATCTTTGCGTATCTTTACTATTCCAATTGTGTATCTTTACATCGTTTGCGTATCTTTATTATTCCAATTGTGTATCTTTTCATTTCTCGTTTGAGTATCTTTCTGTAACGCTTCTGATGCGAGTTTCTATTGTATTGGAGAGTTTTGCAAGTGTGGGAGTGTGTTTCTTTCAAACTGAGTATCTTTACATCGTTTGCGTATCTTTACTATTCCAATTGTGTATCTTTACATCGTTTGCGTATCTTTACTATTCCAATTGTGTATCTTTTCATATCTCGTTTGAGTATCTTTCTGTAAGGCTTCTGATGCGAGTTTCTATTGTATTTGAGAGTTTTGCAAGTGTGGGAGTGTGTTTCTTTCAAACTGAGTATCTTTACATCGTTTGCGTATCTTTACTATTCCAATTGTGTATCTTTACATCGTTTGCGTATCTTTACTATTCCAATTGTGTATCTTTTCATTTCTAGTTTGAGTATCTTTCTGTAAGGCTTTCGGATGCGAGTTTCTATTGAATTTGAGAGTTTTGCAAGTGTGGGAGTGTGTTTCTTTCAAACTGAGTATCTTTACATCGTTTGCGTATCTTTACTATTCCAATTGTGTATCTTTACATCGTTTGCGTATCTTTACTATTCCAATTGTGTATCTTTTCATTTCTAGTTTGAGTATCTTTCTGTAAGGCTTTCGGATGCGAGTTTCTATTGAATTTGAGAGTTTTGCAAGTGTGGGAGTGTGTTTCTTTCAAACAGAGTATCTTTACATCGTTTGCGTATCTTTACTATTCCAATTGTGTATCTTTACATCGTTTGCGTATCTTTATTATTCCAATTGTGTATCTTTTCATTTCTCGTTTGAGTATCTTTCTGTAACGCTTCTGATGCGAGTTTCTATTGTATTGGAGAGTTTTGCAAGTGTGGGAGTGTGTTTCTTTCAAACTGAGTATCTTTACATCGTTTGCGTATCTTTACTATTCCAATTGTGTATCTTTACATCTTTTGCGTATCTTTACTATTCCAATTGTGTATCTTTTCATATCTCGTTTGAGTATCTTTCTGTAAGGCTTCTGATGCGAGTTTCTATTGTATTTGAGAGTTTTGCAAGTGTGGGAGTGTGTTTCTTTCAAACTGAGTATCTTTACATCGTTTGCGTATCTTTACTATTCCAATTGTGTATCTTTACATCGTTTGCGTATCTTTACTATTCCAATTGTGTATCTTTTCATTTCTAGTTTGAGTATCTTTCTGTAAGGCTTTCGGATGCGAGTTTCTATTGAATTTGAGAGTTTTGCAAGTGTGGGAGTGTGTTTCTTTCAAACTGAGTATCTTTACATCGTTTGCGTATCTTTACTATTCCAATTGTGTATCTTTACATCGTTTGCGTATCTTTACTGTTCCAATTGTGTATCTTTTCATTTCTCGTTTTGAGTATCTTTCTGTAAGGCTTTCAGATGCGAGTTTCTATTGAATTTGAGAGTTTTGCAAGTGTGGGGAGTGTGTTTCTTTCAAACTGAGTATCTTTACATCGTTGCGTATCTTTACTATTCCAATTGTGTATCTTTACATCGTTTGCGTATCTTTACTATTCCAATTGTGTATCTTTTCATTTCTCGTTTGAGTATCTTTCTGTAAGGCTTTCGGATGCGAGTTTCTATTGAATTTGAGAGTTTTGCAAGTGTGGGAGTGTGTTTCTTTCAAACAGAGTATCTTTACATCGTTTTGCGTATCTTTACTATTCCAATTGTGTATCTTTACATCGTTTGCGTATCTTTTACTATTCCAATTGTGTATCTTTTCATTTCTAGTTTGAGTATCTTTCTGTAAGGCTTTCGGATGCGAGTTTCTATTGAATTTGAGAGTTTTGCAAGTGTGGGAGTGTGTTTCTTTCAAACAGAGTATCTTTACATCGTTTGCGTATCTTTACTATTCCAATTGTGTATCTTTACATCGTTTGCGTATCTTTACTATTCCAATTGTGTATCTTTTCATTTCTAGTTTGAGTATCTTTCTGTAAGGCTTTCGGATGCGAGTTTCTATTGAATTTGAGAGTTTTGCAAGTGTGGGAGTGTGTTTCTTTCAAACTGAGTATCTTTACATCGTTTGCGTATCTTTACTATTCCAATTGTGTATCTTTACATCGTTTGCGTATCTTTACTATTCCAATTGTGTATCTTTTCATTTCTCGTTTGAGTATCTTTCTGTAAGGCTTCTGATGCGAGTTTCTATTGTATTTGAGAGTTTTGCAAATGTGGGAGTGTGTTTCTTTCAAACTGAGTATCTTTACATCGTTTGCGTATCTTTACTATTCCAATTGTGTATCTTTACATCGTTTGCGTATCTTTACTATTCCAATTATGTATCTTTTCATTTCTAGTTTGAGTATCTTTCTGTAAGGCTTTCGGATGCGAGTTTCTATTGAATTTGAGAGTTTTGCAAGTGTGGGAGTGTGTTTCTTTCAAACTGAGTATCTTTACATCGTTTGCGTATCTTTACTATTCCAATTGTGTATCTTTACATCGTTTGCGTATCTTTACTATTCCAATTGTGTATCTTTTCATTTCTAGTTTGAGTATCTTTCTGTAACGCTTTCGGATGCGAGTTTCTATTGAATTTGAGAGTTTTGCAAGTTGTGGGAGTGTGTTTCTTTCAAACAGAGTATCTTTACATCGGTTGCGTAACTTTACTATTCCAATTGTGTATCTTTACATCGTTTGCGTATCTTTACTGTTCCAATTGTGTATCTTTTCATTTCTCGTTTGAGTATCTTTCTGTAAGGCTTTCAGATGCGAGTTTCTATTGAATTTGAGAGTTTTGCAAGTGTGGGAGTGTGGTTTCTTTCAAACTGAGTATCTTTACATCGTTTGCGTATCTTTATTATTCCAATTGTGTATCTTTACATCGTTTGCGTATCTTTACTATTCCAATTGTGTATCTTTTCATTTCTCGTTTGAGTATCTTTCTGTAAGGCTTCTGATGCGAGTTTCTATTGTATTTGAGAGTTTTGCAAGTGTGGGAGTGTGTTTCTTTCAAACTGAGTATCTTTACATCGTTTGCGTATCTTTACTATTCCCAATTGTGTATCTTTTCATTTCTCGTTTGAGTATCTTTCTGTAAGGCTTCTGATGCGAGTTTCTATTCTATTTGAGAGTTTTACAAGTGTGGGAGTGTGTTTCTTTCAAACTGAGTATCTTTACATCGTTTGCGTATCTTTACTATTCCAATTGTGTATCTTTACATCGTTTGCGTATCTTTACTATTCCAATTGTGTATCTTTTCATTTCTCGTTTGAGTATCTTTCTGTAAGGCTTCTGATGCGAGTTTCTATTGTATTTGAGAGTTTTGCAAGTGTAGGAGTGTGTTTCTTTCAAACTGAGTATCTTTTACATCGTTTGCGTATCTTTACTATTCCAATTGTGTATCTTTACATCGTTTGCGTATCTTTACTATTCCAATTGTGTATCTTTTCATTTCTAGTTTGAGTATCTTTCTGTAAGGCTTTCGGATGCGAGTTTCTATTGTATTTGAGAGTTTTGCAAGTGTGGGAGTGTGTTTCTTTCAAACTGAGTATCTTTACATCGTTTGCGTATCTTTACTATTCCAATTGTGTATCTTTTCATTTCTCGTTTGAGTATCTTTCTGTAAAGCTTTCGAATGCGAGTTTCTATTGAATTTGAGAGTTTTGCAAGTGTGGGAGTGTGTTTCTTTCAAACTGAGTATCTTTACATCGTTTGCGTATCTTTACTATTCCAATTGTGTATCTTTACATCGTTTGCGTATCTTTACTATTCCAATTGTGTATCTTTTCATTTCTCGTTTGAGTATCTTTCTGCAAGGCTTCTGATGCGAGTTTCTATTGTATTTGAGAGTTTTGCAAGTGTGGGAGTGTGTTTCTTTCAAACTGAGTATCTTTACATCGTGTTGCGTATCTTTACTATTCCAATTGTGTATCTTTTCATTCTCGTTTGAGTATCTTTCTGTAAGGCTTCTGATGCGAGTTTCTATTGTATTTGAGAGTTTTGCAAGTGTGGGAGTGTGTTTCTTTCAAACTGAGTATCTTTACATCGTTTGCGTATCTTTACTATTCCAATTGTGTATCTTTACATCGTTTGCGTATCTTTACTATTCCAATTGTGTATCTTTTCATTTCTCGTTTGAGTATCTTTCTGTAAGGCTTCTGATGCGAGTTTCTATTGTATTTGAGAGTTTTGCAAGTGTCGGAGTGTGTTCTTTCAAACTGAGTATCTTTACATCGTTTGCGTATCTTTACTATTCCAATTCTGTATCTTTACATCGTTTGCGTATCTTTACTATTCCAATTGGTGTATCTTTTCATTTCTGTTTTGAGTATCTTTCTGTAAGGCTTCTGATGCGAGTTTCTATTGTATTTGAGAGTTTTGCAAGTGTGGGAGTGTGTTTCTTTCAAACTGAGTATCTTTACATCGTTTGCGTATCTTTACTATTCCAATTGTGTATCTTTTCATTTCTCGTTTGAGTATCTTTCTGTAAGGCTTTCAGATGCGAGTTTCTATTGAATTTGAGAGTTTTGCAAGTGTGGGAGTGTGTTTCTTTCAAACTGAGTATCTTTACATCGTTTGCGTATCTTTACTATTCCAATTGTGTATCTTTACATCGTTTGCGTATCTTTACTATTCCAATTGTGTATCTTTTCATTTCTCGTTTGAGTATCTTTCTGTAAGGCTTTCAGATGCGAGTTTCTATTGAATTTGAGAGTTTTGCAAAGTGTGGGAGTGTGTTTCTTTCAAACTGAGTATCTTTACATCGTTTGCGTATCTTTACTATTCCATATTGTGTATCTTTACATCGTTTGCGTATCTTTACTATTCCCTATTGTGTATCTTTTCATTTCTCGTTTGAGTATCTTTCTGTAAGGCTTCTGATGCGAGTTTCTATTGTATTTGACAGTTTTGCAAGTGTGGGGAGTGTGTTTCTTTCAAACTGAGTATCTTTACATCGTTTGCGTATCTTTACTATTCCAATTGTGTATCTTTACATCGTTTGCGTATCTTTACTATTCCAATTGTGTATCTTTACATCGTTTGCGTATCTTTACTATTCCAATTGTGTATCTTTTCATTTCTCGTTTGAGTATCTTTCTGTAAGGCTTCTGATGCGAGTTTCTATTGTATTTGAGAGTTTTGCAAGTGTGGGAGTGTGTTTCTTTCAAACTGAGTATCTTTACATCGTTTGCGTATCTTTACTATTCCAATTGTGTCTCTTTACATCGTTTGCGTATATTTACTATTCCAATTGTGTATCTTTTCATTTCTCGTTTGAGTATCTTTCTGTAAGGCTTCTGATGCGAGTTTCTATTGTATTTGAGAGTTTTGCAAGTGTCGGAGTGTGTTTCTTTCAAACTGAGTATCTTTACATCGTTTGCGTATCTTTACTATTCCAATTCTGTATCTTTACATCGTTTGCGTATCTTTACTATTCCAATTGTGTATCTTTTCATTTCTCGTTTGAGTATCTTTCTGTAAGGCTTCTGATGCGAGTTTCTATTGTATTTGAGAGTTTTGCAAGTGTGGGAGTGTGTTTCTTTCAAACTGAGTATCTTTACATCGTTTGCGTATCTTTACTATTCCAATTGTGTATCTTTACATCGTTTGCGTATCTTTACTATTCCAATTGTGTATCTTTACATCGTTTGCGTATCTTTACTATTCCAATTGTGTATCTTTTCATTTCTCGTTTGAGTATCTTTCTCTAAGGCTTCTGATGCGAGTTTCTATTGTATTTGAGAGTTTTGCAAGTGTCGGAGTGTGTTTCTTTCAAACTGAGTATCTTTACATCGTTTGCGTATCTTTACTATTCCAATTGTGTATCTTTACATCGTTTGCGTATCTTTACTATTCCAATTGTGTATCTTTTCATTTCTCGTTTGAGTATCTTTCTGTAAGGCTTCTGATGCGAGTTTCTATTGTATTTGAGAGTTTTGCAAGTGTCGGAGTGTGTTTCTTTCAAAACTGAGTATCTTTACATCGTTTGCGTATCTTTACTATTCCAATTCTGTATCTTTACATCGTTTGTGTATCTTTACTATTCCAATTGTGTATCTTTTCATTTCTCGTTTGAGTATCTTTCTGTAAGGCTTCTGATGCGAGTTTCTATTGTATTTGAGAGTTTTGCAAGTGTGGGAGTGTGTTTCTTTCAAACTGAGTATCTTTACATCGTTTGCGTATCTTTACTATTCCAATTGTGTATCTTTTCATTTCTCGTTTGAGTATCTTTCTGTAAGGCTTCTGATGCGAGTTTCTATTGTATTTGTGAGTTTTGCAAGTGTGGGAGTGTGTTTCTTTCAAACTGAATATCTTTACATCATTTGCGTATCTTTACTATTACAATTGTGTATCTTTACATCGTTTGCGTATCTGTTACTATTCAATTGTGTATCTTTACATCGTTTTGCGGTATTGTCTTTACTATTCCAATTGTGTATCTTTCATTTCTCGTTTGAGTATCTTTCTGTAAGGCTTCTGATGCGAGTTTTTATTGTATTTGGAAAAGTTTTGCAAGTGTGGGAGTGTGTTTCTTTCAAAGCTGAGTATCTTTACATCGTTTTGCGTATCTTTACTATTCCAATTGTGTCCTCTTTACATCGTTTGCGTATCTTTACTATTCCAATTGTGTATCTTTTCATTTCTCTGTTTGAGTATCTTTCTGTAAGGCTTTTCGATGCGAGTTTCTATTGAATTTGAGAGTTTTGCAAGTGTGGGGAGTGTGTTTCTTTCAAACTGAGTATCTTTACATCGTTTGCGTATCTTTACTATTCCAATTGTGTATCTTTACATCGTTTGCGTATCTTTACTATTCCAATTGTGTATCTTTAATTGTGTATCTTTTCATTTCTCGTTTGAGTATCTTTCTGTAAGGCTTTCAGATGCGAGTTTCTATTGAATTTGAGAGTTTTGCAAGTGTGGGAGTGTGTTTCTTTCAAACTGAGTATCTTTACATCGTTTGCGTATCTTTATTATTCCAATTGTGTATCTTTACATCGTTTGCGTATCTTTACTATTCCAATTGTGTATCTTTTCATTTCTCGTTTGAGTATCTTTCTGTAAGGCTTCTGATGCGAGTTTCTATTGTATTTGAGAGTTTTGCAAGTGTGGGAGTGTGTTTCTTTCAAACTGAGTATCTTTACATCGTTTGCGTATCTTTACTATTCCAATTGTGTATCTTTTCATTTCTCGTTTGAGTATCTTTCTGTAAGGCTTCTGATGCGAGTTTCTATTCTATTTGAGAGTTTTACAAGTGTGGGAGTGTGTTTCTTTCAAACTGAGTATCTTTACATCGTTTTGCGTATCTTTACTATTCCAATTGTGTATCTTTACATCGTTTGCGTATCTTTACTATTCCAATTGTGTATCTTTTCATTTCTCGTTTGAGTATCTTTCTGTAAGGCTTCTGATGCGAGTTTCTATTGTATTTGAGAGTTTTGCAAGTGTAGGAGTGTGTTTCTTTCAAACTGAGTATCTTTACATCGTTTGCGTATCTTTACTATTCCAATTGTGTATCTTTACATCGTTTGCGTATCTTTACTATTCCAATTGTGTATCTTTTCATTTCTCGTTTTGAGTATCTTTCTGTAAGGCTTCTGATGCGAGTTTCTATTGTATTTGAGAGTTTTGCAAGAGTGGGAGTGTGTTTCTTTCAAACTGAGTATCTTTACATCGTTTGCGTATCTTTACTATTCCAATTGTGTATCTTTTCATTTCTCGTTTGAGTATCTTTCTGTAAGGCTTCTGATGCGAGTTTCTATTGTATTTGACAGTTTTGCAAGTGTGGGAGTGTGTTTCTTTCAAACTGAGTATCTTTACATCGTTTGCGTATCTTTACTATTCCAATTGTGTATCTTTTCATTTCTCGTTTGAGTATCTTTCTGTAAGGCTTCTGATGCGAGTTTCTATTGTATTTGACCGTTTTGCAAGTGTGGGAGTGTGTTTCTTTCAACCTGAGTATCTTTACATCGTTTGCGTATCTTTACTATTCCAATTGTGTATCTTTTCATTTCTCGTTTGAGTATCTTTCTGCAAGGCTTCTGATGCGAGTTTCTATTGTATTTGAGAGTTTTGCAAGTGTGGGAGTGTGTTTCTTTCAAACTGAGTATCTTTACATCGTTTGCGTATCTTTACTATTCCAATTGTGTATCTTTTCATTTCTCGTTTGAGTATCTTTCTGTAAGGCTTCTGATGCGAGTTTCTATTGTATTTGAGAGTTTTGCAAGTGTGGGAGTGTGTTTCTTTCAAACTGAGTATCTTTACATCGTTTGCGTATCTTTACTATTCCAATTGTGTATCTTTACATCGTTTGCGTATCTTTACTATTCCAATTGTGTATCTTTTCATTTCTCGTTTGAGTATCTTTCTGTAAGGCTTCTGATGCGAGTTTCTATTGTATTTGAGAGTTTTGCAAGTGTGGGAGTGTGTTTCTTTCAAACTGAGTATCTTTACATCGTTTGCGTATCTTTACTATTCCAATTGTGTATCTTTACATCGTTTGCGTATCTTTACTATTCCAATTGTGTATCTTTTCATTTCTCGTTTGAGTATCTTTCTGTAAGGCTTCTGATGCGAGTTTCTATTGTATTTGAGAGTTTTGCAAGTGTCGGAGTGTGTTTCTTTCAAACTGAGTATCTTTACATCGTTTGCGTATCTTTACTATTCCAATTCTGTATCTTTACATCGTTTGCGTATCTTTACTATTCCAATTGTGTATCTTTTCATTTCTCGTTTGAGTATCTTTCTGTAAGGCTTCTGATGCGAGTTTCTATTGTATTTGAGAGTTTTGCAAGTGTGGGAGTGTGTTTCTTTCAAACTGAGTATCTTTACATCGTTTGCGTATCTTTACTATTCCAATTGTGTATCTTTTCATTTCTCGTTTGAGTATCTTTCTGTAAGGCTTTCAGATGCGAGTTTCTATTGAATTTGAGAGTTTTGCAAGTGTGGGAGTGTGTTTCTTTCAAACTGAGTATCTTTACATCGTTTGCGTATCTTTACTATTCCAATTGTGTATCTTTACATCGTTTGCGTATCTTTACTATTCCAATTGTGTATCTTTTCATTTCTCGTTTGAGTATCTTTCTGTAAGGCTTTCAGATGCGAGTTTCTATTGAATTTGAGAGTTTTGCAAGTGTGGGAGTGTGTTTCTTTCAAACTGAGTATCTTTACATCGTTTGCGTATCTTTACTATTCCAATTGTGTATCTTTACATCGTTTGCGTATCTTTACTATTCCAATTGTGTATCTTTTCATTTCTCGTTTGAGTATCTTTCTGTAAGGCTTCTGATGCGAGTTTCTATTGTATTTGACAGTTTTGCAAGTGTGGGAGTGTGTTTCTTTCAAACTGAGTATCTTTACATCGTTTGCGTATCTTTACTATTCCAATTGTGTATCTTTACATCGTTTGCGTATCTTTACTATTCCAATTGTGTATCTTTACATCGTTTGCGTATCTTTACTATTCCAATTGTGTATCTTTTCATTTCTCGTTTGAGTATCTTTCTGTAAGGCTTCTGATGCGAGTTTCTATTGTATTTGAGAGTTTTGCAAGTGTGGGAGTGTGTTTCTTTCAAACTGAGTATCTTTACATCGTTTGCGTATCTTTACTATTCCAATTGTGTCTCTTTACATCGTTTGCGTATATTTACTATTCCAATTGTGTATCTTTTCATTTCTCGTTTGAGTATCTTTCTGTAAGGCTTCTGATGCGAGTTTCTATTGTATTTGAGAGTTTTGCAAGTGTCGGAGTGTGTTTCTTTCAAACTGAGTATCTTTACATCGTTTGCGTATCTTTACTATTCCAATTCTGTATCTTTACATCGTTTGCGTATCTTTACTATTCCAATTGTGTATCTTTTCATTTCTCGTTTGAGTATCTTTCTGTAAGGCTTCTGATGCGAGTTTCTATTGTATTTGAGAGTTTTGCAAGTGTGGGAGTGTGTTTCTTTCAAACTGAGTATCTTTACATCGTTTGCGTATCTTTACTATTCCAATTGTGTATCTTTACATCGTTTGCGTATCTTTACTATTCCAATTGTGTATCTTTACATCGTTTGCGTATCTTTACTATTCCAATTGTGTATCTTTTCATTTCTCGTTTGAGTATCTTTCTCTAAGGCTTCTGATGCGAGTTTCTATTGTATTTGAGAGTTTTGCAAGTGTCGGAGTGTGTTTCTTTCAAACTGAGTATCTTTACATCGTTTGCGTATCTTTACTATTCCAATTGTGTATCTTTACATCGTTTGCGTATCTTTACTATTCCAATTGTGTATCTTTTCATTTCTCGTTTGAGTATCTTTCTGTAAGGCTTCTGATGCGAGTTTCTATTGTATTTGAGAGTTTTGCAAGTGTCGGAGTGTGTTTCTTTCAAACTGAGTATCTTTACATCGTTTGCGTATCTTTACTATTCCAATTCTGTATCTTTACATCGTTTGTGTATCTTTACTATTCCAATTGTGTATCTTTTCATTTCTCGTTTGAGTATCTTTCTGTAAGGCTTCTGATGCGAGTTTCTATTGTATTTGAGAGTTTTGCAAGTGTGGGAGTGTGTTTCTTTCAAACTGAGTATCTTTACATCGTTTGCGTATCTTTACTATTCCAATTGTGTATCTTTTCATTTCTCGTTTGAGTATCTTTCTGTAAGGCTTCTGATGCGAGTTTCTATTGTATTTGAGAGTTTTGCAAGTGTGGGAGTGTGTTTCTTTCAAACTGAATATCTTTACATCGTTTGCGTATCTTTACTATTCCAATTGTGTATCTTTACATCGTTTGCGTATCTTTACTATTCCAATTGTGTATCTTTACATCGTTTGCGTATCTTTACTATTCCAATTGTGTATCTTTTCATTTCTCGTTTGAGTATCTTTCTGTAAGGCTTCTGATGCGAGTTTTTATTGTATTTGAAAGTTTTGCAAGTGTGGGAGTGTGTTTCTTTCAAACTGAGTATCTTTACATCGTTTGCGTATCTTTACTATTCCAATTGTGTCTCTTTACATCGTTTGCGTATCTTTACTATTCCAATTGTGTATCTTTTCATTTCTCGTTTGAGTATCTTTCTGTAAGGCTTTCAGATGCGAGTTTCTATTGAATTTGAGAGTTTTGCAAGTGTGGGAGTGTGTTTCTTTCAAACTGAGTATCTTTACATCGTTTGCGTATCTTTACTATTCCAATTGTGTATCTTTACATCGTTTGCGTATCTTTACTATTCCAATTGTGTATCTTTTCATTTCTCGTTTGAGTATCTTTCTGTAAGGCTTTCAGATGCGAGTTTCTATTGAATTTGAGAGTTTTGCAAGTGTGGGAGTGTGTTTCTTTCAAACTGAGTATCTTTACATCGTTTGCGTATCTTTACTATTCCAATTGTGTATCTTTACATCGTTTGCGTATCTTTACTATTCCAATTGTGTATCTTTTCATTTCTCGTTTGAGTATCTTTCTGTAAGGCTTCTGATGCGAGTTTCTATTGTATTTGACAGTTTTGCAAGTGTGGGAGTGTGTTTCTTTCAAACTGAGTATCTTTACATCGTTTGCGTATCTTTACTATTCCAATTGTGTATCTTTACATCGTTTGCGTATCTTTACTATTCCAATTGTGTATCTTTACATCGTTTGCGTATCTTTACTATTCCAATTGTGTATCTTTTCATTTCTCGTTTGAGTATCTTTCTGTAAGGCTTCTGATGCGAGTTTCTATTGTATTTGGGAGTTTTGCAAGTGTGGGAGTGTGTTTCTTTCAAACTGAGTATCTTTACATCGTTTGCGTATCTTTACTATTCCAATTGTGTCTCTTTACATCGTTTGCGTATATTTACTATTCCAATTGTGTATCTTTTCATTTCTCGTTTGAGTATCTTTCTGTAAGGCTTCTGATGCGAGTTTCTATTGTATTTGAGAGTTTTGCAAGTGTCGGAGTGTGTTTCTTTCAAACTGAGTATCTTTACATCGTTTGCGTATCTTTACTATTCCAATTCTGTATCTTTACATCGTTTGCGTATCTTTACTATTCCAATTGTGTATCTTTTCATTTCTCGTTTGAGTATCTTTCTGTAAGGCTTCTGATGCGAGTTTCTATTGTATTTGAGAGTTTTGCAAGTGTGGGAGTGTGTTTCTTTCAAACTGAGTATCTTTACATCGTTTGCGTATCTTTACTATTCCAATTGTGTATCTTTACATCGTTTGCGTATCTTTACTATTCCAATTGTGTATCTTTACATCGTTTGCGTATCTTTACTATTCCAATTGTGTATCTTTTCATTTCTCGTTTGAGTATCTTTCTCTAAGGCTTCTGATGCGAGTTTCTATTGTATTTGAGAGTTTTGCAAGTGTCGGAGTGTGTTTCTTTCAAACTGAGTATCTTTACATCGTTTGCGTATCTTTACTATTCCAATTGTGTATCTTTACATCGTTTGCGTATCTTTACTATTCCAATTGTGTATCTTTTCATTTCTCGTTTGAGTATCTTTCTGTAAGGCTTCTGATGCGAGTTTCTATTGTATTTGAGAGTTTTGCAAGTGTCGGAGTGTGTTTCTTTCAAACTGAGTATCTTTACATCGTTTGCGTATCTTTACTATTCCAATTCTGTATCTTTACATCGTTTGTGTATCTTTACTATTCCAATTGTGTATCTTTTCATTTCTCGTTTGAGTATCTTTCTGTAAGGCTTCTGATGCGAGTTTCTATTGTATTTGAGAGTTTTGCAAGTGTGGGAGTGTGTTTCTTTCAAACTGAGTATCTTTACATCGTTTGCGTATCTTTACTATTCCAATTGTGTCTCTTTACATCGTTTGCGTATCTTTACTATTCCAATTGTGTATCTTTTCATTTCTCGTTTGAGTATCTTTCTGTAAGGCTTTCAGATGCGAGTTTCTATTGAATTTGAGAGTTTTGCAAGTGTGGGAGTGTGTTTCTTTCAAACTGAGTATCTTTACATCGTTTGCGTATCTTTACTATTCCAATTGTGTATCTTTACATCGTTTGCGTATCTTTACTATTCCAATTGTGTATCTTTTCATTTCTCGTTTGAGTATCTTTCTGTAAGGCTTTCAGATGCGAGTTTCTATTGAATTTGAGAGTTTTGCAAGTGTGGGAGTGTGTTTCTTTCAAACTGAGTATCTTTACATCGTTTGCGTATCTTTACTATTCCAATTGTGTATCTTTACATCGTTTGCGTATCTTTACTATTCCAATTGTGTATCTTTTCATTTCTCGTTTGAGTATCTTTCTGTAAGGCTTCTGATGCGAGTTTCTATTGTATTTGACAGTTTTGCAAGTGTGGGAGTGTGTTTCTTTCAAACTGAGTATCTTTACATCGTTTGCGTATCTTTACTATTCCAATTGTGTATCTTTACATCGTTTGCGTATCTTTACTATTCCAATTGTGTATCTTTACATCGTTTGCGTATCTTTACTATTCCAATTGTGTATCTTTTCATTTCTCGTTTGAGTATCTTTCTGTAAGGCTTCTGATGCGAGTTTCTATTGTATTTGAGAGTTTTGCAAGTGTGGGAGTGTGTTTCTTTCAAACTGAGTATCTTTACATCGTTTGCGTATCTTTACTATTCCAATTGTGTCTCTTTACATCGTTTGCGTATATTTACTATTCCAATTGTGTATCTTTTCATTTCTCGTTTGAGTATCTTTCTGTAAGGCTTCTGATGCGAGTTTCTATTGTATTTGAGAGTTTTGCAAGTGTCGGAGTGTGTTTCTTTCAAACTGAGTATCTTTACATCGTTTGCGTATCTTTACTATTCCAATTCTGTATCTTTACATCGTTTGCGTATCTTTACTATTCCAATTGTGTATCTTTTCATTTCTCGTTTGAGTATCTTTCTGTAAGGCTTCTGATGCGAGTTTCTATTGTATTTGAGAGTTTTGCAAGTGTGGGAGTGTGTTTCTTTCAAACTGAGTATCTTTACATCGTTTGCGTATCTTTACTATTCCAATTGTGTATCTTTACATCGTTTGCGTATCTTTACTATTCCAATTGTGTATCTTTACATCGTTTGCGTATCTTTACTATTCCAATTGTGTATCTTTTCATTTCTCGTTTGAGTATCTTTCTCTAAGGCTTCTGATGCGAGTTTCTATTGTATTTGAGAGTTTTGCAAGTGTCGGAGTGTGTTTCTTTCAAACTGAGTATCTTTACATCGTTTGCGTATCTTTACTATTCCAATTGTGTATCTTTACATCGTTTGCGTATCTTTACTATTCCAATTGTGTATCTTTTCATTTCTCGTTTGAGTATCTTTCTGTAAGGCTTCTGATGCGAGTTTCTATTGTATTTGAGAGTTTTGCAAGTGTCGGAGTGTGTTTCTTTCAAACTGAGTATCTTTACATCGTTTGCGTATCTTTACTATTCCAATTCTGTATCTTTACATCGTTTGTGTATCTTTACTATTCCAATTGTGTATCTTTTCATTTCTCGTTTGAGTATCTTTCTGTAAGGCTTCTGATGCGAGTTTCTATTGTATTTGAGAGTTTTGCAAGTGTGGGAGTGTGTTTCTTTCAAACTGAGTATCTTTACATCGTTTGCGTATCTTTACTATTCCAATTGTGTATCTTTTCATTTCTCGTTTGAGTATCTTTCTGTAAGGCTTCTGATGCGAGTTTCTATTGTATTTGAGAGTTTTGCAAGTGTGGGAGTGTGTTTCTTTCAAACTGAATATCTTTACATCGTTTGCGTATCTTTACTATTCCAATTGTGTATCTTTACATCGTTTGCGTATCTTTACTATTCCAATTGTGTATCTTTACATCGTTTGCGTATCTTTACTATTCCAATTGTGTATCTTTTCATTTCTCGTTTGAGTATCTTTCTGTAAGGCTTCTGATGCGAGTTTTTATTGTATTTGAAAGTTTTGCAAGTGTGGGAGTGTGTTTCTTTCAAACTGAGTATCTTTACATCGTTTGCGTATCTTTACTATTCCAATTGTGTCTCTTTACATCGTTTGCGTATCTTTACTATTCCAATTGTGTATCTTTTCATTTCTCGTTTGAGTATCTTTCTGTAAGGCTTCTGATGCGAGTTTCTATTGTATTTGAGAGTTTTGCAAGTGTCGGAGTGTGTTTCTTTCAAACTGAGTATCTTTACATCGTTTGCGTATCTTTACTATTCCAATTCTGTATCTTTACATCGTTTGCGTATCTTTACTATTCCAATGGTGTATCTTTTCATTTCTCGTTTGAGTATCTTTCTGTAAGGCTTCTGATGCGAGTTTCTATTGTATTTAAGAGTTTTGCAAGTGTGGGAGTGTGTTTCTTTCAAACTGAGTATCTTTACATCGTTTGCGTATCTTTACTATTCCAATTGTGTATCTTTTCATTTCTCGTATGAGTATCTTTCTGTAAGGCTTTCAGATGCGAGTTTCTATTGAATTTGAGAGTTTTGCAAGTGTGGGAGTGTGTTTCTTTCAAACTGAGTATCTTTACATCGTTTGCGTATCTTTACTATTCCAATTGTGTATCTTTACATCGTTTGCGTATCTTTACTATTCCAATTGTGTATCTTTTCATTTCTCGTTTGAGTATCTTTCTGTAAGGCTTCTGATGCGAGTTTCTATTGTATTTGAGAGTTTTGCAAGTGTGGGAGTGTGTTTATTTCAAACTGAGTATCTTTACATCGTTTGCGTATCTTTACTATTCCAATTGTGTATCTTTTCATTTCTCGTTTGAGTATCTTTCTGTAAGGCTTCTGATGCGAGTTTCTATTGTATTTGAGAGTTTTGCAAGTGTGGGAGTGTGTTTCTTTCAAACTGAGTATCTTTACATCGTTTGCGTATCTTTACTATTCCAATTGTGTATCTTTACATCGTTTGCGTATCTTTACTATTCCAATTGTGTATCTTTTCATTTCTCGTTTGAGTATCTTTCTGTAAGGCTTCTGATGTGAGTTTTTATTGTATTTGAGAGTTTTGCAAGTGTGGGAGTGTGTTTCTTTCAAACTGAGTATCTTTACATCGTTTGCGTATCTTTACTATTCCAATTGTGTATCTTTACATCGTTTGCGTATCTTTACTATTCCAATTGTGTATCTTTTCATTTCTCGTTTGAGTATCTTTCTGTAAGGCTTCTGATGCGAGTTTCTATTGTATTTGAAAGTTTTGCAAGTGTGGGAGTGTGTTTCTTTCAAACTGAGTATCTTTACATCGTTTGCGTATCTTTACTATTCCAATTGTGTATCTTTACATCGTTTGCGTATCTTTACTATTCCAATTGTGTATCTTTTCATTTCTCGTTTGAGTATCTTTCTGTAAGGCTTCTGATGCGAGTTTCTATTGTATTTGAGAGTTTTGCAAGTGTGGGAGTGTGTTTCTTTCAAACTGAGTATCTTTACATCGTTTGCGTATCTTTACTATTCCAATTGTGTATCTTTACATCGTTTGCGTATCTTTACTATTCCAATTGTGTATCTTTTCATTTCTCGTTTGAGTATCTTTCTGTAAGGCTTTCAGATGCGAGTTTCTATTGAATTTGAGAGTTTTGCAAGTGTGGGAGTGTGTTTCTTTCAAACTGAGTATCTTTACATCGTTTGCGTATCTTTACTATTCCAATTGTGTATCTTTACATCGTTTGCGTATCTTTACTATTCCAATTGTGTATCTTTTCATTTCTCGTTTGAGTATCTTTCTGTAAGGCTTCTGATGCGAGTTTCTATTGTATTTGAGAGTTTTGCAAGTGTGGGAGTGTGTTTCTTTCAAACTGAGTATCTTTACATCGTTTGCGTATCTTTACTATTCCAATTGTGTATCTTTTCATTTCTCGTTTGAGTATCTTTCTGTAAGGCTTCTGATGCGAGTTTCTATTGTATTTGAGAGTTTTGCAAGTGTGGGAGTGTGTTTCTTTCAAACTGAGTATCTTTACATCGTTTGCGTATCTTTACTATTCCAATTGTGTATCTTTACATCGTTTGCGTATCTTTACTATTCCAATTGTGTATCTTTTCATTTCTCGTTTGAGTATCTTTCTGTAAGGCTTCTGATGTGAGTTTTTATTGTATTTGAGAGTTTTGCAAGTGTGGGAGTGTGTTTCTTTCAAACTGAGTATCTTTACATCGTTTGCGTATCTTTACTATTCCAATTGTGTATCTTTACATCGTTTGCGTATCTTTACTATTCCAATTGTGTATCTTTTCATTTCTCGTTTGAGTATCTTTCTGTAAGGCTTCTGATGCGAGTTTCTATTGTATTTGAAAGTTTTGCAAGTGTGGGAGTGTGTTTCTTTCAAACTGAGTATCTTTACATCGTTTGCGTATCTTTACTATTCCAATTGTGTATCTTTACATCGTTTGCGTATCTTTACTATTCCAATTGTGTATCTTTTCATTTCTCGTTTGAGTATCTTTCTGTAAGGCTTCTGATGCGAGTTTCTATTGTATTTGAGAGTTTTGCAAGTGTGGGAGTGTGTTTCTTTCAAACTGAGTATCTTTACATCGTTTGCGTATCTTTACTATTCCAATTGTGTATCTTTACATCGTTTGCGTATCTTTACTATTCCAATTGTGTATCTTTTCATTTCTCGTTTGAGTATCTTTCTGTAAGGCTTTCAGATGCGAGTTTCTATTGAATTTGAGAGTTTTGCAAGTGTGGGAGTGTGTTTCTTTCAAACTGAGTATCTTTACATCGTTTGCGTATCTTTACTATTCCAATTGTGTATCTTTACATCGTTTGCGTATCTTTACTATTCCAATTGTGTATCTTTTCATTTCTCGTTTGAGTATCTTTCTGTAAGGCTTCTGATGCGAGTTTCTATTGTATTTGAGAGTTTTGCAAGTGTGGGAGTGTGTTTCTTTCAAACTGAGTATCTTTACATCGTTTGCGTATCTTTACTATTCCAATTGTGTATCTTTTCATTTCTCGTTTGAGTATCTTTCTGTAAGGCTTCTGATGCGAGTTTCTATTGTATTTGAGAGTTTTGCAAGTGTGGGAGTGTGTTTCTTTCAAACTGAGTATCTTTACATCGTTTGCGTATCTTTACTATTCCAATTGTGTATCTTTACATCGTTTGCGTATCTTTACTATTCCAATTGTGTATCTTTTCATTTCTCGTTTGAGTATCTTTCTGTAAGGCTTTTGATGCGAGTTTCTATTGTATTTGAGAGTTTTGCAAGTGTGGGAGTGTGTTTCTTTCAAACTGAGTATCTTTACATCGTTTGCGTATCTTTACTATTCCAATTGTGTATCTTTACATCGTTTGCGTATCTTTACTATTCCAATTGTGTATCTTTTCATTTCTCGTTTGAGTATCTTTCTGTAAGGCTTCTGATGCGAGTTTCTATTGTATTTGAGAGTTTTGCAAGTGTGGGAGTGTGTTTCTTTCAAACTGAGTATCTTTACATCGTTTGCGTATCTTTACTATTCCAATTGTGTATCTTTACATCGTTTGCGTATCTTTACTATTCCAATTGTGTATCTTTTCATTTCTCGTTTGAGTATCTTTCTCTAAGGCTTCTGATGCGAGTTTCTATTGTATTTGAGAGTTTTGCAAGTGTGGGAGTGTGTTTCTTTCAAACTGAGTATCTTTACATCGTTTGCGTATCTTTACTATTCCAATTGTGTATCTTTACATCGTTTGCGTATCTTTACTATTCCAATTGTGTATCTTTTCATTTCTCGTTTGAGTATCTTTCTGTAAGGCTTCTGATGTGAGTTTCTATTGTATTTGAGAGTTTTGCAAGTGTCGGAGTGTGTTTCTTTCAAACTGAGTATCTTTACATCGTTTGCGTATCTTTACTATTCCAATTGTGTATCTTTTCATTTCTCGTTTGAGTATCTTTCTGTAAGGCTTCTGATGCGAGTTTCTATTGTATTTGAGAGTTTTGCAAGTGTGGGAGTGTGTTTCTTTCAAACTGAGTATCTTTACATCGTTTGCGTATCTTTACTATTCCAATTGTGTATCTTTACATCGTTTGCGTATCTTTACTATTCCAATTGTGTATCTTTACATCGTTTGCGTATCTTTACTATTCCAATTGTGTATCTTTTCATTTCTCGTTTGAGTATCTTTCTGTAAGGCTTCTGATGCGAGTTTCTATTGTATTTGAGAGTTTTGCAAGTGTGGGAGTGTGTTTCTTTCAAACTGAGTATCTTTACATCGTTTGCGTATCTTTACTATTCCAATTGTGTCTCTTTACATCGTTTGCGTATCTTTACTATTCCAATTGTGTATCTTTTCATTTCTCGTTTGAGTATCTTTCTGTAAGGCTTCTGATGCGAGTTTCTATTGTATTTAAGAGTTTTGCAAGTGTGGGAGTGTGTTTCTTTCAAACTGAGTATCTTTACATCGTTTGCGTATCTTTACTATTCCAATTGTGTATCTTTTCATTTCTCGTTTGAGTATCTTTCTCTAAGGCTTCTGATGCGAGTTTCTATTGTATTTGAGAGTTTTGCAAGTGTGGGAGTGTGTTTCTTTCAAACTGAGTATCTTTACATCGTTTGCGTATCTTTACTATTCCAATTGTGTATCTTTACATCGTTTGCGTATCTTTACTATTCCAATTGTGTATCTTTTCATTTCTCGTTTGAGTATCTTTCTGTAAGGCTTCTGATGCGAGTTTCTATTGTATTTGAGAGTTTTGCAAGTGTCGGAGTGTGTTTCTTTCAAACTGAGTATCTTTACATCGTTTGCGTATCTTTACTATTCCAATTGTGTATCTTTTCATTTCTCGTTTGAGTATCTTTCTGTAAGGCTTCTGATGCGAGTTTCTATTGTATTTGAGAGTTTTGCAAGTGTGGGAGTGTGTTTCTTTCAAACTGAGTATCTTTACATCGTTTGCGTATCTTTACTATTCCAATTGTGTATCTTTACATCGTTTGCGTATCTTTACTATTCCAATTGTGTATCTTTTCATTTCTCGTTTGAGTATCTTTCTGTAAGGCTTCTGATGCGAGTTTCTATTGTATTTGAGAGTTTTGCAAGTGTGGGAGTTTGTTTCTTTCAAACTGAGTATCTTTACATCGTTTGCGTATCTTTACTATTCCAATTGTGTCTCTTTACATCGTTTGCGTATCTTTACTATTCCAATTGTGTATCTTTTCATTTCTCGTTTGAGTATCTTTCTGTAAGGCTTCTGATGCGAGTTTCTATTGTATTTGAGAGTTTTGCAAGTGTCGGAGTGTGTTTCTTTCAAACTGAGTATCTTTACATCGTTTGCGTATCTTTACTATTCCAATTCTGTATCTTTACATCGTTTGCGTATCTTTACTATTCCAATTGTGTATCTTTTCATTTCTCGTTTGAGTATCTTTCTGTAAGGCTTCTGATGCGAGTTTCTATTGTATTTAAGAGTTTTGCAAGTGTGGGAGTGTGTTTCTTTCAAACTGAGTATCTTTACATCGTTTGCGTATCTTTACTATTCCAATTGTGTATCTTTTCATTTCTCGTATGAGTATCTTTCTGTAAGGCTTTCAGATGCGAGTTTCTATTGAATTTGAGAGTTTTGCAAGTGTGGGAGTGTGTTTCTTTCAAACTGAGTATCTTTACATCGTTTGCGTATCTTTACTATTCCAATTGTGTATCTTTACATCGTTTGCGTATCTTTACTATTCCAATTGTGTATCTTTTCATTTCTCGTTTGAGTATCTTTCTGTAAGGCTTCTGATGCGAGTTTCTATTGGATTTGAGAGTTTTGCAAGTGTGGGAGTGTGTTTCTTTCAAACTGAGTATCTTTACATCGTTTGCGTATCTTTACTATTCCAATTGTGTATCTTTTCATTTCTCGTTTGAGTATCTTTCTGTAAGGCTTCTAATGCGAGTTTCTATTGTATTTGAGAGTTTTGCAAGTGTGGGAGTGTGTTTCTTTCAAACTGAGTATCTTTACATCGTTTGCGTATCTTTACTATTCCAATTGTGTATCTTTACATCGTTTGCGTATCTTTACTATTCCAATTGTGTATCTTTTCATTTCTCGTTTGAGTATCTTTCTGTAAGGCTTCTGATGCGAGTTTCTATTGTATTTGAGAGTTTTGCAAGTGTGGGAGTGTGTTTCTTTCAAACTGAGTATCTTTACATCGTTTGCGTATCTTTACTATTCCAATTGTGTATCTTTACATCGTTTGCGTATCTTTACTATTCCAATTGTGTATCTTTTCATTTCTCGTTTGAGTATCTTTCTGTAAGGCTTTCAGATGCGAGTTTCTATTGAATTTGAGAGTTTTGCAAGTGTGGGAGTGTGTTTCTTTCAAACTGAGTATCTTTACATCGTTTGCGTATCTTTACTATTCCAATTGTGTATCTTTTCATTTCTCGTTTGAGTATCTTTCTGTAAGGCTTCTGATGCGAGTTTCTATTGTATTTGAGAGTTTTGCAAGTGTGGGAGTGTGTTTCTTTCAAACTGAGTATCTTTACATCGTTTGCGTATCTTTACTATTCCAATTGTGTATCTTTACATCGTTTGCGTATCTTTACTATTCCAATTGTGTATCTCTTCATTTCTCGTTTGAGTATCTTTCTGTAAGGCTTTTGATGCGAGTTTCTATTGTATTTGAGAGTTTTGCAAGTGTGGGAGTGTGTTTCTTTCAAACTGAGTATCTTTACATCGTTTGTGTATCTTTACTATTCCAATTGTGTATCTTTACATCGTTTGCGTATCTTTACTATTCCAATTGTGTATCTTTTCATTTCTCGTTTGAGTATCTTTCTGTAAGGCTTCTGATGCGCGTTTCTATTGTATTTGAGAGTTTTGCAAGTGTGGGAGTGTGTTTCTTTCAAACTGAGTATCTTTACATCGTTTGCGTATCTTTACTATTCCAATTGTGTATCTTTACATCGTTTGCGTATCTTTACTATTCCAATTGTGTATCTTTACATCGTTTGCGTATCTTTACTATTCCAATTGTGTATCTTTTCATTTCTCGTTTGAGTATCTTTCTCTAAGGCTTCTGATGCGAGTTTCTATTGTATTTGAGAGTTTTGCAAGTGTGGGAGTGTGTTTCTTTCAAACTGAGTATCTTTACATCGTTTGCGTATCTTTACTATCCCAATTGTGTATCTTTACATCGTTTGCGTATCTTTACTATTCCAATTGTGTATCTTTTCATTTCTCGTTTGAGTATCTTTCTGTAAGGCTTCTGATGCGAGTTTCTATTGTATTTGAGAGTTTTGCAAGTGTCGGAGTGTGTTTCTTTCAAACTGAGTATCTTTACATCGTTTGCGTATCTTTACTATTCCAATTGTGTATCTTTTCATTTCTCGTTTGAGTATCTTTCTGTAAGGCTTCTGATGCGAGTTTCTATTGTATTTGAGAGTTTTGCAAGTGTGGGAGTGTGTTTCTTTCAAACTGAGTATCTTTACATCGTTTGCGTATCTTTACTATTCCAATTGTGTATCTTTACATCGTTTGCGTATCTTTACTATTCCAATTGTGTATCTTTTCATTTCTCGTTTGAGTATCTTTCTGTAAGGCTTCTGATGCGAGTTTCTATTGTATTTGAGAGTTTTGCAAGTGTGGGAGTGTGTTTCTTTCAAACTGAGTATCTTTACATCGTTTGCGTATCTTTACTATTCCAATTGTGTCTCTTTACATCGTTTGCGTATCTTTACTATTCCAATTGTGTATCTTTTCATTTCTCGTTTGAGTATCTTTCTGTAAGGCTTCTGATGCGAGTTTCTATTGTATTTGAGAGTTTTGCAAGTGTCGGAGTGTGTTTCTTTCAAACTGAGTATCTTTACATCGTTTGCGTATCTTTACTATTCCAATTCTGTATCTTTACATCGTTTGCGTATCTTTACTATTCCAATTGTGTATCTTTTCATTTCTCGTTTGAGTATCTTTCTGTAAGGCTTCTGATGCGAGTTTCTATTGTATTTAAGAGTTTTGCAAGTGTGGGAGTGTGTTTCTTTCAAACTGAGTATCTTTACATCGTTTGCGTATATTTACTATTCCAATTGTGTATCTTTTCATTTCTCGTATGAGTATCTTTCTGTAAGGCTTTCAGATGCGAGTTTCTATTGAATTTGAGAGTTTTGCAAGTGTGGGAGTGTGTTTCTTTCAAACTGAGTATCTTTACATCGTTTGCGTATCTTTACTATTCCAATTGTGTATCTTTACATCGTTTGCGTATCTTTACTATTCCAATTGTGTATCTTTTCATTTCTCGTTTGAGTATCTTTCTGTAAGGCTTCTGATGCGAGTTTCTATTGTATTTGAGAGTTTTGCAAGTGTGGGAGTGTGTTTCTTTCAAACTGAGTATCTTTACATCGTTTGCGTATCTTTACTATTCCAATTGTGTATCTTTTCATTTCTCGTTTGAGTATCTTTCTGTAAGGCTTCTAATGCGAGTTTCTATTGTATTTGAGAGTTTTGCAAGTGTGGGAGTGTGTTTCTTTCAAACTGAGTATCTTTACATCGTTTGCGTATCTTTACTATTCCAATTGTGTATCTTTACATCGTTTGCGTATCTTTACTATTCCAATTGTGTATCTTTTCATTTCTCGTTTGAGTATCTTTCTGTAAGGCTTCTGATGCGAGTTTCTATTGTATTTGAGAGTTTTGCAAGTGTGGGAGTGTGTTTCTTTCAAACTGAGTATCTTTACATCGTTTGCGTATCTTTACTATTCCAATTGTGTATCTTTTCATTTCTCGTTTGAGTATCTTTCTGTAAGGCTTCTGATGCGAGTTTCTATTGTATTTGAGAGTTTTGCAAGTGTGGGAGTGTGTTTCTTTCAAACTGAGTATCTTTACATCGTTTACGTATCTTTACTATTCCAATTGTGTATCTTTTCATTTCTCGTTTGAGTATCTTTCTGTAAGGCTTCTAATGCGAGTTTCTATTGTATTTGAGAGTTTTGCAAGTGTGGGAGTGTGTTTCTTTCAAACTGAGTATCTTTACATCGTTTGCGTATCTTTACTATTCCAATTGTGTATCTTTACATCGTTTGCGTATCTTTACTATTCCAATTGTGTATCTTTTCATTTCTCGTTTGAGTATCTTTCTGTAAGGCTTCTGATGCGAGTTTCTATTGTATTTGAGAGTTTTGCAAGTGTGGGAGTGTGTTTCTTTCAAACTGAGTATCTTTACATCGTTTGCGTATCTTTACTATTCCAATTGTGTATCTTTTCATTTCTCGTTTGAGTATCTTTCTGTAAGGCTTTCAGATGCGAGTTTCTATTGAATTTGAGAGTTTTGCAAGTGTGGGAGTGTGTTTCTTTCAAACTGAGTATCTTTACATCGTTTGCGTATCTTTACTATTCCAATTGTGTATCTTTACATCGTTTGCGTATCTTTACTATTCCAATTGTGTATCTTTTCATTTCTCGTTTGAGTATCTTTCTGTAAGGCTTCTGATGCGAGTTTCTATTGTATTTGAGAGTTTTGCAAGTGTGGGAGTGTGTTTCTTTCAAACTGAGTATCTTTACATCGTTTGCGTATCTTTACTATTCCAATTGTGTATCTTTTCATTTCTCGTTTGAGTATCTTTCTGTAAGGCTTCTGATGCGAGTTTCTATTGTATTAGAGAGTTTTGCAAGTGTGGGAGTGTGTTTCTTTCAAACTGAGTATCTTTACATCGTTTGCGTATCTTTACTATTCCAATTGTGTATCTTTACATCGTTTGCGTATCTTTACTATTCCAATTGTGTATCTTTTCATTTCTCGTTTGAGTATCTTTCTGTAAGGCTTCTGATGCGAGTTTCTATTGTATTTGAGAGTTTTGCAAGTGTGGGAGTGTGTTTCTTTCAAACTGAGTATCTTTACATCGTTTGCGTATCTTTACTATTCCAATTGTGTATCTTTACATCGTTTGCGTATCTTTACTATTCCAATTGTGTATCTTTTCATTTCTCGTTTGAGTATCTTTCTGTAAGGCTTCTGATGCGAGTTTCTATTGTATTTGAGAGTTTTGCAAGTGTGGGAGTGTGTTTCTTTCAAACTGAGTATCTTTACATCGTTTGCGTATCTTTACTATTCCAATTGTGTCTCTTTACATCGTTTGCGTATCTTTACTATTCAAATTGTGTATCTTTTCATTTCTCGTTTGAGTATCTTTCTGTAAGGCTTCTGATGCGAGTTTCTATTGTATTTGAGAGTTTTGCAAGTGTCGGAGTGTGTTTCTTTCAAACTGAGTATCTTTACATCGTTTGCGTATCTTTACTATTCCAATTCTGTATCTTTACATCGTTTGCGTATCTTTACTATTCCAATTGTGTATCTTTTCATTTCTCGTTTGAGTATCTTTCTGTAAGGCTTCTGATGCGAGTTTCTATTGTATTTAAGAGTTTTGCAAGTGTGGGAGTGTGTTTCTTTCAAACTGAGTATCTTTACATCGTTTGCGTATCTTTACTATTCCAATTGTGTATCTTTTCATTTCTCGTATGAGTATCTTTCTGTAAGGCTTTCAGATGCGAGTTTCTATTGAATTTGAGAGTTTTGCAAGTGTGGGAGTGTGTTTCTTTCAAACTGAGTATCTTTACATCGTTTGCGTATCTTTACTATTCCAATTGTGTATCTTTACATCGTTTGCGTATCTTTACTATTCCAATTGTGTATCTTTTCATTTCTCGTTTGAGTATCTTTCTGTAAGGCTTCTGATGCGAGTTTCTATTGTATTTGAGAGTTTTGCAAGTGTGGGAGTGTGTTTCTTTCAAACTGAGTATCTTTACATCGTTTGCGTATCTTTACTATTCCAATTGTGTATCTTTTCATTTCTCGTTTGAGTATCTTTCTGTAAGGCTTCTAATGCGAGTTTCTATTGTATTTGAGAGTTTTGCAAGTGTGGGAGTGTGTTTCTTTCAAACTAAGTATCTTTACATCGTTTGCGTATCTTTACTATTCCAATTGTGTATCTTTACATCGTTTGCGTATCTTTACTATTCCAATTGTGTATCTTTTCATTTCTCGTTTGAGTATCTTTCTGTAAGGCTTCTGATGCGAGTTTCTATTGTATTTGAGAGTTTTGCAAGTGTGGGAGTGTGTTTCTTTCAAACTGAGTATCTTTACATCGTTTGCGTATCTTTACTATTCCAATTGTGTATCTTTTCATTTCTCGTTTGAGTATCTTTCTGTAAGGCTTCTGATGCGAGTTTCTATTGTATTTGAGAGTTTTGCAAGTGTGGGAGTGTGTTTCTTTCAAACTGAGTATCTTTACATCGTTTGCGTATCTTTACTATTCCAATTGTGTATCTTTTCATTTCTCGTTTGAGTATCTTTCTGTAAGGCTTCTAATGCGAGTTTCTATTGTATTTGAGAGTTTTGCAAGTGTGGGAGTGTGTTTCTTTCAAACTGAGTATCTTTACATCGTTTGCGTATCTTTACTATTCCAATTGTGTATCTTTACATCGTTTGCGTATCTTTACTATTCCAATTGTGTATCTTTTCATTTCTCGTTTGAGTATCTTTCTGTAAGGCTTCTGATGCGAGTTTCTATTGTATTTGAGAGTTTTGCAAGTGTGGGAGTGTGTTTCTTTCAAACTGAGTATCTTTACATCGTTTGCGTATCTTTACTATTCCAATTGTGTATCTTTTCATTTCTCGTTTGAGTATCTTTCTGTAAGGCTTTCAGATGCGAGTTTCTATTGAATTTGAGAGTTTTGCAAGTGTGGGAGTGTGTTTCTTTCAAACTGAGTATCTTTACATCGTTTGCGTATCTTTACTATTCCAATTGTGTATCTTTACATCGTTTGCGTATCTTTACTATTCCAATTGTGTATCTTTTCATTTCTCGTTTGAGTATCTTTCTGTAAGGCTTCTGATGCGAGTTTCTATTGTATTTGAGAGTTTTGCAAGTGTGGGAGTGTGTTTCTTTCAAACTGAGTATCTTTACATCGTTTGCGTATCTTTACTATTCCAATTGTGTATCTTTTCATTTCTCGTTTGAGTATCTTTCTGTAAGGCTTCTGATGCGAGTTTCTATTGTATTTGAGAGTTTTGCAAGTGTGGGAGTGTGTTTCTTTCAAACTGAGTATCTTTACATCGTTTGCGTATCTTTACTATTCCAATTGTGTATCTTTACATCGTTTGCGTATCTTTACTATTCCAATTGTGTATCTTTTCATTTCTCGTTTGAGTATCTTTCTGTAAGGCTTCTGATGCGAGTTTCTATTGTATTTGAGAGTTTTGCAAGTGTGGGAGTGTGTTTCTTTCAAACTGAGTATCTTTACATCGTTTGCGTATCTTTACTATTCCAATTGTGTATCTTTACATCGTTTGCGTATCTTTACTATTCCAATTGTGTATCTTTTCATTTCTCGTTTGAGTATCTTTCTGTAAGGCTTCTGATGCGAGTTTCTATTGTATTTGAGAGTTTTGCAAGTGTGGGAGTGTGTTTCTTTCAAACTGAGTATCTTTACATCGTTTGCGTATCTTTACTATTCCAATTGTGTATCTTTACATCGTTTGCGTATCTTTACTATTCCAATTGTGTATCTTTTCATTTCTCGTTTGAGTATCTTTCTCTAAGGCTTCTGATGCGAGTTTCTATTGTATTTGAGAGTTTTGCAAGTGTGGGAGTGTGTTTCTTTCAAACTGAGTATCTTTACATCGTTTGCGTATCTTTACTATTCCAATTGTGTATCTTTACATCGTTTGCGTATCTTTACTATTCCAATTGTGTATCTTTTCATTTCTCGTTTGAGTATCTTTCTGTAAGGCTTCTGATGCGAGTTTCTATTGTATTTGAGAGTTTTGCAAGTGTCGGAGTGTGTTTCTTTCAAACTGAGTATCTTTACATCGTTTGCGTATCTTTACTATTCCAATTCTGTATCTTTACATCGTTTGCGTATCTTTACTATTCCAATTGTGTATCTTTTCATTTCTCGTTTGAGTATCTTTCTGTAAGGCTTCTGATGCGAGTTTCTATTGTATTTGAGAGTTTTGCAAGTGTGGGAGTGTGTTTCTTTCAAACTGAGTATCTTTACATCGTTTGCGTATCTTTACTATTCCAATTGTGTATCTTTTCATTTCTCGTTTGAGTATCTTTCTGTAAGGCTTCTAATGCGAGTTTCTATTGTATTTGAGAGTTTTGCAAGTGTGGGAGTGTGTTTCTTTCAAACTGAGTATCTTTACATCGTTTGCGTATCTTTACTATTCCAATTGTGTATCTTTACATCGTTTGCGTATCTTTACTATTCCAATTGTGTATCTTTTCATTTCTCGTTTGAGTATCTTTCTGTAAGGCTTCTGATGCGAGTTTCTATTGTATTTGAGAGTTTTGCAAGTGTGGGAGTGTGTTTCTTTCAAACTGAGTATCTTTACATCGTTTGCGTATCTTTACTATTCCAATTGTGTATCTTTTCATTTCTCGTTTGAGTATCTTTCTGTAAGGCTTCTGATGCGAGTTTCTATTGTATTAGAGAGTTTTGCAAGTGTGGGAGTGTGTTTCTTTCAAACTGAGTATCTTTACATCGTTTGCGTATCTTTACTATTCCAATTGTGTATCTTTACATCGTTTGCGTATCTTTACTATTCCAATTGTGTATCTTTTCATTTCTCGTTTGAGTATCTTTCTGTAAGGCTTCTGATGCGAGTTTCTATTGTATTTGAGAGTTTTGCAAGTGTGGGAGTGTGTTTCTTTCAAACTGAGTATCTTTACATCGTTTGCGTATCTTTACTATTCCAATTGTGTATCTTTACATCGTTTGCGTATCTTTACTATTCCAATTGTGTATCTTTTCATTTCTCGTTTGAGTATCTTTCTGTAAGGCTTCTGATGCGAGTTTCTATTGTATTTGAGAGTTTTGCAAGTGTGGGAGTGTGTTTCTTTCAAACTGAGTATCTTTACATCGTTTGCGTATCTTTACTATTCCAATTGTGTCTCTTTACATCGTTTGCGTATCTTTACTATTCCAATTGTGTATCTTTTCATTTCTCGTTTGAGTATCTTTCTGTAAGGCTTCTGATGCGAGTTTCTATTGTATTTGAGAGTTTTGCAAGTGTCGGAGTGTGTTTCTTTCAAACTGAGTATCTTTACATCGTTTGCGTATCTTTACTATTCCAATTCTGTATCTTTACATCGTTTGCGTATCTTTACTATTCCAATTGTGTATCTTTTCATTTCTCGTTTGAGTATCTTTCTGTAAGGCTTCTGATGCGAGTTTCTATTGTATTTAAGAGTTTTGCAAGTGTGGGAGTGTGTTTCTTTCAAACTGAGTATCTTTACATCGTTTGCGTATCTTTACTATTCCAATTGTGTATCTTTTCATTTCTCGTATGAGTATCTTTCTGTAAGGCTTTCAGATGCGAGTTTCTATTGAATTTGAGAGTTTTGCAAGTGTGGGAGTGTGTTTCTTTCAAACTGAGTATCTTTACATCGTTTGCGTATCTTTACTATTCCAATTGTGTATCTTTACATCGTTTGCGTATCTTTACTATTCCAATTGTGTATCTTTTCATTTCTCGTTTGAGTATCTTTCTGTAAGGCTTCTGATGCGAGTTTCTATTGTATTTGAGAGTTTTGCAAGTGTGGGAGTGTGTTTCTTTCAAACTGAGTATCTTTACATCGTTTGCGTATCTTTACTATTCCAATTGTGTATCTTTTCATTTCTCGTTTGAGTATCTTTCTGTAAGGCTTCTAATGCGAGTTTCTATTGTATTTGAGAGTTTTGCAAGTGTGGGAGTGTGTTTCTTTCAAACTGAGTATCTTTACATCGTTTGCGTATCTTTACTATTCCAATTGTGTATCTTTACATCGTTTGCGTATCTTTACTATTCCAATTGTGTATCTTTTCATTTCTCGTTTGAGTATCTTTCTGTAAGGCTTCTGATGCGAGTTTCTATTGTATTTGAGAGTTTTGCAAGTGTGGGAGTGTGTTTCTTTCAAACTGAGTATCTTTACATCGTTTGCGTATCTTTACTATTCCAATTGTGTATCTTTTCATTTCTCGTTTGAGTATCTTTCTGTAAGGCTTCTGATGCGAGTTTCTATTGTATTTGAGAGTTTTGCAAGTGTGGGAGTGTGTTTCTTTCAAACTGAGTATCTTTACATCGTTTGCGTATCTTTACTATTCCAATTGTGTATCTTTTCATTTCTCGTTTGAGTATCTTTCTGTAAGGCTTCTAATGCGAGTTTCTATTGTATTTGAGAGTTTTGCAAGTGTGGGAGTGTGTTTCTTTCAAACTGAGTATCTTTACATCGTTTGCGTATCTTTACTATTCCAATTGTGTATCTTTACATCGTTTGCGTATCTTTACTATTCCAATTGTGTATCTTTTCATTTCTCGTTTGAGTATCTTTCTGTAAGGCTTCTGATGCGAGTTTCTATTGTATTTGAGAGTTTTGCAAGTGTGGGAGTGTGTTTCTTTCAAACTGAGTATCTTTACATCGTTTGCGTATCTTTACTATTCCAATTGTGTATCTTTTCATTTCTCGTTTGAGTATCTTTCTGTAAGGCTTTCAGATGCGAGTTTCTATTGAATTTGAGAGTTTTGCAAGTGTGGGAGTGTGTTTCTTTCAAACTGAGTATCTTTACATCGTTTGCGTATCTTTACTATTCCAATTGTGTATCTTTACATCGTTTGCGTATCTTTACTATTCCAATTGTGTATCTTTTCATTTCTCGTTTGAGTATCTTTCTGTAAGGCTTCTGATGCGAGTTTCTATTGTATTTGAGAGTTTTGCAAGTGTGGGAGTGTGTTTCTTTCAAACTGAGTATCTTTACATCGTTTGCGTATCTTTACTATTCCAATTGTGTATCTTTTCATTTCTCGTTTGAGTATCTTTCTGTAAGGCTTCTGATGCGAGTTTCTATTGTATTTGAGAGTTTTGCAAGTGTGGGAGTGTGTTTCTTTCAAACTGAGTATCTTTACATCGTTTGCGTATCTTTACTATTCCAATTGTGTATCTTTACATCGTTTGCGTATCTTTACTATTCCAATTGTGTATCTTTTCATTTCTCGTTTGAGTATCTTTCTGTAAGGCTTCTGATGCGAGTTTCTATTGTATTTGAGAGTTTTGCAAGTGTGGGAGTGTGTTTCTTTCAAACTGAGTATCTTTACATCGTTTGCGTATCTTTACTATTCCAATTGTGTATCTTTACATCGTTTGCGTATCTTTACTATTCCAATTGTGTATCTTTTCATTTCTCGTTTGAGTATCTTTCTGTAAGGCTTCTGATGCGAGTTTCTATTGTATTTGAGAGTTTTGCAAGTGTGGGAGTGTGTTTCTTTCAAACTGAGTATCTTTACATCGTTTGCGTATCTTTACTATTCCAATTGTGTATCTTTACATCGTTTGCGTATCTTTACTATTCCAATTGTGTATCTTTACATCGTTTGCGTATCTTTACTATTCCAATTGTGTATCTTTTCATTTCTCGTTTGAGTATCTTTATCTAAGGCTTCTGATGCGAGTTTCTATTGTATTTGAGAGTTTTGCAAGTGTGGGAGTGTGTTTCTTTCAAACTGAGTATCTTTACATCGTTTGCGTATCTTTACTATTCCAATTGTGTATCTTTACATCGTTTGCGTATCTTTACTATTCCAATTGTGTATCTTTTCATTTCTCGTTTGAGTATCTTTCTGTAAGGCTTCTGATGCGAGTTTCTATTGTATTTGAGAGTTTTGCAAGTGTCGGAGTGTGTTTCTTTCAAACTGAGTATCTTTACATCGTTTGCGTATCTTTACTATTCCAATTCTGTATCTTTACATCGTTTGCGTATCTTTACTATTCCAATTGTGTATCTTTTCATTTCTCGTTTGAGTATCTTTCTGTAAGGCTTCTGATGCGAGTTTCTATTGTATTTGAGAGTTTTGCAAGTGTGGGAGTGTGTTTCTTTCAAACTGAGTATCTTTACATCGTTTGCGTATCTTTACTATTCCAATTGTGTATCTTTTCATTTCTCGTTTGAGTATCTTTCTGTAAGGCTTCTGATGCGAGTTTCTATTGTATTTGAGAGTTTTGCAAGTGTGGGAGTGTGTTTCTTTCAAACTGAGTATCTTTACATCGTTTGCGTATCTTTACTATTCCAATTTTGTATCTTTACATCGTTTGCGTATCTTTACTATTCCAATTGTGTATCTTTTCATTTCTCGTTTGAGTATCTTTCTGTAAGGCTTCTGATGCGAGTTTCTATTGTATTTGAGAGTTTTGCAAGTGTGGGAGTGTGTTTCTTTCAAACTGAGTATCTTTACATCGTTTGCGTATCTTTACTATTCCAATTGTGTATCTTTACATCGTTTGCGTATCTTTACTATTCCAATTGTGTATCTTTTCATTTCTCGTTTGAGTATCTTTCTGTAAGGCTTCTGATGCGAGTTTCTATTGTATTTGAAAGTTTTGCAAGTGTGGGAGTGTGTTTCTTTCAAACTGAGTATCTTTACATCGTTTGCGTATCTTTACTATTCCAATTGTGTATCTTTACATCGTTTGCGTATCTTTACTATTCCAATTGTGTATCTTTTCATTTCTCGTTTGAGTATCTTTCTGTAAGGCTTCTGATGCGAGTTTCTATTGTATTTGAGAGTTTTGCAAGTGTGGGAGTGTGTTTCTTTCAAACTGAGTATCTTTACATCGTTTGCGTATCTTTACTATTCCAATTGTGTATCTTTACATCGTTTGCGTATCTTTACTATTCCAATTGTGTATCTTTTCATTTCTCGTTTGAGTATCTTTCTGTAAGGCTTTCAGATGCGAGTTTCTATTGAATTTGAGAGTTTTGCAAGTGTGGGAGTGTGTTTCTTTCAAACTGAGTATCTTTACATCGTTTGCGTATCTTTACTATTCCAATTGTGTATCTTTACATCGTTTGCGTATCTTTACTATTCCAATTGTGTATCTTTTCATTTCTCGTTTGAGTATCTTTCTGTAAGGCTTCTGATGCGAGTTTCTATTGTATTTGAGAGTTTTGCAAGTGTGGGAGTGTGTTTCTTTCAAACTGAGTATCTTTACATCGTTTGCATATCTTTACTATTCCAATTGTGTATCTTTACATCGTTTGCGTATCTTTACTATTCCAATTGTGTATTTTTTCATTTCTCGTTTGAGTATCTTTCTGTAAGGCTTTCAGATGCGAGTTTCTATTGAATTTGAGAGTTTTGCAAGTGTGGGAGTGTGTTTCTTTCAAACTGAGTATCTTTACATCGTTTGCGTATCTTTACTATTCCAATTGTGTATCTTTACATCGTTTGCGTATCTTTACTATTCCAATTGTGTATCTTTTCATTTCTCGTTTGAGTATCTTTCTGTAAGGCTTCTGATGCGAGTTTCTATTGTATTTGAGAGTTTTGCAAGTGTGGGAGTGTGTTTCTTTCAAACTGAGTATCTTTACATCGTTTGCGTATCTTTACTATTCCAATTGTGTATCTTTTCATTTCTCGTTTGAGTATCTTTCTGTAAGGCTTCTGATGCGTGTTTCTATTGTATTTGAGAGTTTTGCAAGTGTGGGAGTGTGTTTCTTTCAAACTGAGTATCTTTACATCGTTTGCGTATCTTTACTATTCCAATTGTGTATCTTTACATCGTTTGCGTATCTTTACTATTCCAATTGTGTATCTTTTCATTTCTCGTTTGAGTATCTTTCTGTAAGGCTTCTGATGCGAGTTTCTATTGTATTTGAGAGTTTTGCAAGTGTGGGAGTGTGTTTCTTTCAAACTGAGTATCTTTACATCGTTTGCGTATCTTTACTATTCCAATTGTGTATCTTTACATCGTTTGCGTATCTTTACTATTCCAATTGTGTATCTTTTCATTTCTCGTTTGAGTATCTTTCTGTAAGGCTTCTGATGCGAGTTTCTATTGTATTTGAGAGTTTTGCAAGTGTGGGAGTGTGTTTCTTTCAAACTGAGTATCTTTACATCGTTTGCGTATCTTTACTATTCCAATTGTGTATCTTTACATCGTTTGCGTATCTTTACTATTCCAATTGTGTATCTTTACATCGTTTGCGTATCTTTACTATTCCAATTGTGTATCTTTTCATTTCTCGTTTGAGTATCTTTCTGTAAGGCTTCTGATGCGAGTTTCTATTGTATTTGAGAGTTTTGCAAGTGTGGGAGTGTGTTTCTTTCAAACTGAGTATCTTTACATCGTTTGCGTATCTTTACTATTCCAATTGTGTATCTTTACATCGTTTGCGTATCTTTACTATTCCAATTGTGTATCTTTTCATTTCTCGTTTGAGTATCTTTCTGTAAGGCTTTCAGATGCGAGTTTCTATTGAATTTGAGAGTTTTGCAAGTGTGGGAGTGTGTTTCTTTCAAACTGAGTATCTTTACATCGTTTGCGTATCTTTACTATTCCAATTGTGTATCTTTACATCGTTTGCGTATCTTTACTATTCCAATTGTGTATCTTTTCATTTCTCGTTTGAGTATCTTTCTGTAAGGCTTCTGATGCGAGTTTCTATTGTATTTGAGAGTTTTGCAAGTGTGGGAGTGTGTTTCTTTCAAACTGAGTATCTTTACATCGTTTGCGTATCTTTACTATTCCAATTGTGTATCTTTTCATTTCTCGTTTGAGTATCTTTCTGTAAGGCTTCTGATGCGAGTTTCTATTGTATTTGAGAGTTTTGCAAGTGTGGGAGTGTGTTTCTTTCAAACTGAGTATCTTTACATCGTTTGCGTATCTTTACTATTCCAATTGTGTATCTTTACATCGTTTGCGTATCTTTACTATTCCAATTGTGTATCTTTTCATTTCTCGTTTGAGTATCTTTCTGTAAGGCTTTTGATGCGAGTTTCTATTGTATTTGAGAGTTTTGCAAGTGTGGGAGTGTGTTTCTTTCAAACTGAGTATCTTTACATCGTTTGCGTATCTTTACTATTCCAATTGTGTATCTTTACATCGTTTGCGTATCTTTACTATTCCAATTGTGTATCTTTTCATTTCTCGTTTGAGTATCTTTCTCTAAGGCTTCTGATGCGAGTTTCTATTGTATTTGAGAGTTTTGCAAGTGTGGGAGTGTGTTTCTTTCAAACTGAGTATCTTTACATCGTTTGCGTATCTTTACTATTCCAATTGTGTATCTTTACATCGTTTGCGTATCTTTACTATTCCAATTGTGTATCTTTTCATTTCTCGTTTGAGTATCTTTCTGTAAGGCTTCTAATGCGAGTTTCTATTGTATTTGAGAGTTTTGCAAGTGTGGGAGTGTGTTTCTTTCAAACTGAGTATCTTTACATCGTTTGCGTATCTTTACTATTCCAATTGTGTATCTTTACATCGTTTGCGTATCTTTACTATTCCAATTGTGTATCTTTTCATTTCTCGTTTGAGTATCTTTCTGTAAGGCTTCTGATGCGAGTTTCTATTGTATTTGAGAGTTTTGCAAGTGTGGGAGTGTGTTTCTTTCAAACTGAGTATCTTTACATCGTTTGCGTATCTTTACTATTCCAATTGTGTATCTTTACATCGTTTGCGTATCTTTACTATTCCAATTGTGTATCTTTACATCGTTTGCGTATCTTTACTATTCCAATTGTGTATCTTTTCATTTCTCGTTTGAGTATCTTTCTCTAAGGCTTCTGATGCGAGTTTCTATTGTATTTGAGAGTTTTGCAAGTGTGGGAGTGTGTTTCTTTCAAACTGAGTATCTTTACATCGTTTGCGTATCTTTACTATTCCAATTGTGTATCTTTACATCGTTTGCGTATCTTGACTATTCCAATTGTGTATCTTTTCATTTCTCGTTTGAGTATCTTTCTGTAAGGCTTCTGATGCGAGTTTCTATTGTATTTGAGAGTTTTGCAAGTGTCGGAGTGTGTTTCTTTCAAACTGAGTATCTTTACATCGTTTGCGTATCTTTACTATTCCAATTGTGTATCTTTTCATTTCTCGTTTGAGTATCTTTCTGTAAGGCTTCTGATGCGAGTTTCTATTGTATTTGAGAGTTTTGCAAGTGTGGGAGTGTGTTTCTTTCAAACTGAGTATCTTTACATCGTTTGCGTATCTTTACTATTCCAATTGTGTATCTTTACATCGTTTGCGTATCTTTACTATTCCAATTGTGTATCTTTACATCGTTTGCGTATCTTTACTATTCCAATTGTGTATCTTTTCATTTCTCGTTTGAGTATCTTTCTGTAAGGCTTCTGATGCGAGTTTCTATTGTATTTGAGAGTTTTGCAAGTGTGGGAGTGTGTTTCTTTCAAACTGAGTATCTTTACATCGTTTGCGTATCTTTACTATTCCAATTGTGTCTCTTTACATCGTTTGCGTATCTTTACTATTCCAATTGTGTATCTTTTCATTTCTCGTTTGAGTATCTTTCTGTAAGGCTTCTGATGCGAGTTTCTATTGTATTTGAGAGTTTTGCAAGTGTCGGAGTGTGTTTCTTTCAAACTGAGTATCTTTACATCGTTTGCGTATCTTTACTATTCCAATTCTGTATCTTTACATCGTTTGCGTATCTTTACTATTCCAATTGTGTATCTTTTCATTTCTCGTTTGAGTATCTTTCTGTAAGGCTTCTGATGCGAGTTTCTATTGTATTTAAGAGTTTTGCAAGTGTGGGAGTGTGTTTCTTTCAAACTGAGTATCTTTACATCGTTTGCATATCTTTACTATTCCAATTGTGTATCTTTTCATTTCTCGTATGAGTATCTTTCTGTAAGGCTTTCAGATGCGAGTTTCTATTGAATTTGAGAGTTTTGCAAGTGTGGGAGTGTGTTTCTTTCAAACTGAGTATCTTTACATCGTTTGCGTATCTTTACTATTCCAATTGTGTATCTTTACATCGTTTGCGTATCTTTACTATTCCAATTGTGTATCTTTTCATTTCTCGTTTGAGTATCTTTCTGTAAGGCTTCTGATGCGAGTTTCTATTGTATTTGAGAGTTTTGCAAGTGTGGGAGTGTGTTTCTTTCAAACTGAGTATCTTTACATCGTTTGCGTATCTTTACTATTCCAATTGTGTCTCTTTACATCGTTTGCGTATCTTTACTATTCCAATTGTGTATCTTTTCATTTCTCGTTTGAGTATCTTTCTGTAAGGCTTCTGATGCGAGTTTCTATTGTATTTGAGAGTTTTGCAAGTGTCGGAGTGTGTTTCTTTCAAACTGAGTATCTTTACATCGTTTGCGTATCTTTACTATTCCAATTCTGTATCTTTACATCGTTTGCGTATCTTTACTATTCCAATTGTGTATCTTTTCATTTCTCGTTTGAGTATCTTTCTGTAAGGCTTCTGATGCGAGTTTCTATTGTATTTGAGAGTTTTGCAAGTGTGGGAGTGTGTTTCTTTCAAACTGAGTATCTTTACATCGTTTGCGTATCTTTACTATTCCAATTGTGTATCTTTTCATTTCTCGTTTGAGTATCTTTCTGTAAGGCTTCTGATGCGAGTTTCTATTGTATTTGAGAGTTTTGCAAGTGTGGGAGTGTGTTTCTTTCAAACTGAGTATCTTTACATCGTTTGCGTATCTTTACTATTCCAATTTTGTATCTTTACATCGTTTGCGTATCTTTACTATTCCAATTGTGTATCTTTTCATTTCTCGTTTGAGTATCTTTCTGTAAGGCTTCTGATGCGAGTTTCTATTGTATTTGAGAGTTTTGCAAGTGTGGGAGTGTGTTTCTTTCAAACTGAGTATCTTTACATCGTTTGCGTATCTTTACTATTCCAATTGTGTATCTTTACATCGTTTGCGTATCTTTACTATTCCAATTGTGTATCTTTTCATTTCTCGTTTGAGTATCTTTCTGTAAGGCTTCTGATGCGAGTTTCTATTGTATTTGAAAGTTTTGCAAGTGTGGGAGTGTGTTTCTTTCAAACTGAGTATCTTTACATCGTTTGCGTATCTTTACTATTCCAATTGTGTATCTTTACATCGTTTGCGTATCTTTACTATTCCAATTGTGTATCTTTTCATTTCTCGTTTGAGTATCTTTCTGTAAGGCTTCTGATGCGAGTTTCTATTGTATTTGAGAGTTTTGCAAGTGTGGGAGTGTGTTTCTTTCAAACTGAGTATCTTTACATCGTTTGCGTATCTTTACTATTCCAATTGTGTATCTTTACATCGTTTGCGTATCTTTACTATTCCAATTGTGTATCTTTTCATTTCTCGTTTGAGTATCTTTCTGTAAGGCTTTCAGATGCGAGTTTCTATTGAATTTGAGAGTTTTGCAAGTGTGGGAGTGTGTTTCTTTCAAACTGAGTATCTTTACATCGTTTGCGTATCTTTACTATTCCAATTGTGTATCTTTACATCGTTTGCGTATCTTTACTATTCCAATTGTGTATCTTTTCATTTCTCGTTTGAGTATCTTTCTGTAAGGCTTCTGATGCGAGTTTCTATTGTATTTGAGAGTTTTGCAAGTGTGGGAGTGTGTTTCTTTCAAACTGAGTATCTTTACATCGTTTGCATATCTTTACTATTCCAATTGTGTATCTTTACATCGTTTGCGTATCTTTACTATTCCAATTGTGTATCTTTTCATTTCTCGTTTGAGTATCTTTCTGTAAGGCTTTCAGATGCGAGTTTCTATTGAATTTGAGAGTTTTGCAAGTGTGGGAGTGTGTTTCTTTCAAACTGAGTATCTTTACATCGTTTGCGTATCTTTACTATTCCAATTGTGTATCTTTACATCGTTTGCGTATCTTTACTATTCCAATTGTGTATCTTTTCATTTCTCGTTTGAGTATCTTTCTGTAAGGCTTCTGATGCGAGTTTCTATTGTATTTGAGAGTTTTGCAAGTGTGGGAGTGTGTTTCTTTCAAACTGAGTATCTTTACATCGTTTGCGTATCTTTACTATTCCAATTGTGTATCTTTTCATTTCTCGTTTGAGTATCTTTCTGTAAGGCTTCTGATGCGTGTTTCTATTGTATTTGAGAGTTTTGCAAGTGTGGGAGTGTGTTTCTTTCAAACTGAGTATCTTTACATCGTTTGCGTATCTTTACTATTCCAATTGTGTATCTTTACATCGTTTGCGTATCTTTACTATTCCAATTGTGTATCTTTTCATTTCTCGTTTGAGTATCTTTCTGTAAGGCTTCTGATGCGAGTTTCTATTGTATTTGAGAGTTTTGCAAGTGTGGGAGTGTGTTTCTTTCAAACTGAGTATCTTTACATCGTTTGCGTATCTTTACTATTCCAATTGTGTATCTTTACATCGTTTGCGTATCTTTACTATTCCAATTGTGTATCTTTTCATTTCTCGTTTGAGTATCTTTCTGTAAGACTTCTGATGCGAGTTTCTATTGTATTTGAGAGTTTTGCAAGTGTGGGAGTGTGTTTCTTTCAAACTGAGTATCTTTACATCGTTTGCGTATCTTTACTATTCCAATTGTGTATCTTTACATCGTTTGCGTATCTTTACTATTCCAATTGTGTATCTTTACATCGTTTGCGTATCTTTACTATTCCAATTGTGTATCTTTTCATTTCTCGTTTGAGTATCTTTCTGTAAGGCTTCTGATGCGAGTTTCTATTGTATTTGAGAGTTTTGCAAGTGTGGGAGTGTGTTTCTTTCAAACTGAGTATCTTTACATCGTTTGCGTATCTTTACTATTCCAATTGTGTATCTTTACATCGTTTGCGTATCTTTACTATTCCAATTGTGTATCTTTTCATTTCTCGTTTGAGTATCTTTCTGTAAGGCTTTCAGATGCGAGTTTCTATTGAATTTGAGAGTTTTGCAAGTGTGGGAGTGTGTTTCTTTCAAACTGAGTATCTTTACATCGTTTGCGTATCTTTACTATTCCAATTGTGTATCTTTACATCGTTTGCGTATCTTTACTATTCCAATTGTGTATCTTTTCATTTCTCGTTTGAGTATCTTTCTGTAAGGCTTCTGATGCGAGTTTCTATTGTATTTGAGAGTTTTGCAAGTGTGGGAGTGTGTTTCTTTCAAACTGAGTATCTTTACATCGTTTGCGTATCTTTACTATTCCAATTGTGTATCTTTTCATTTCTCGTTTGAGTATCTTTCTGTAAGGCTTCTGATGCGAGTTTCTATTGTATTTGAGAGTTTTGCAAGTGTGGGAGTGTGTTTCTTTCAAACTGAGTATCTTTACATCGTTTGCGTATCTTTACTATTCCAATTGTGTATCTTTACATCGTTTGCGTATCTTTACTATTCCAATTGTGTATCTTTTCATTTCTCGTTTGAGTATCTTTCTGTAAGGCTTTTGATGCGAGTTTCTATTGTATTTGAGAGTTTTGCAAGTGTGGGAGTGTGTTTCTTTCAAACTGAGTATCTTTACATCGTTTGCGTATCTTTACTATTCCAATTGTGTATCTTTACATCGTTTGCGTATCTTTACTATTCCAATTGTGTATCTTTTCATTTCTCGTTTGAGTATCTTTCTGTAAGGCTTCTGATGCGAGTTTCTATTGTATTTGAGAGTTTTGCAAGTGTGGGAGTGTGTTTCTTTCAAACTGAGTATCTTTACATCGTTTGCGTATCTTTACTATTCCAATTGTGTATCTTTACATCGTTTGCGTATCTTTACTATTCCAATTGTGTATCTTTACATCGTTTGCGTATCTTTACTATTCCAATTGTGTATCTTTTCATTTCTCGTTTGAGTATCTTTCTCTAAGGCTTCTGATGCGAGTTTCTATTGTATTTGAGAGTTTTGCAAGTGTGGGAGTGTGTTTCTTTCAAACTGAGTATCTTTACATCGTTTGCGTATCTTTACTATTCCAATTGTGTATCTTTACATCGTTTGCGTATCTTGACTATTCCAATTGTGTATCTTTTCATTTCTCGTTTGAGTATCTTTCTGTAAGGCTTCTGATGCGAGTTTCTATTGTATTTGAGAGTTTTGCAAGTGTCGGAGTGTGTTTCTTTCAAACTGAGTATCTTTACATCGTTTGCGTATCTTTACTATTCCAATTGTGTATCTTTTCATTTCTCGTTTGAGTATCTTTCTGTAAGGCTTCTGATGCGAGTTTCTATTGTATTTGAGAGTTTTGCAAGTGTGGGAGTGTGTTTCTTTCAAACTGAGTATCTTTACATCGTTTGCGTATCTTTACTATTCCAATTGTGTATCTTTACATCGTTTGCGTATCTTTACTATTCCAATTGTGTATCTTTACATCGTTTGCGTATCTTTACTATTCCAATTGTGTATCTTTTCATTTCTCGTTTGAGTATCTTTCTGTAAGGCTTCTGATGCGAGTTTCTATTGTATTTGAGAGTTTTGCAAGTGTGGGAGTGTGTTTCTTTCAAACTGAGTATCTTTACATCGTTTGCGTATCTTTACTATTCCAATTGTGTCTCTTTACATCGTTTGCGTATCTTTACTATTCCAATTGTGTATCTTTTCATTTCTCGTTTGAGTATCTTTCTGTAAGGCTTCTGATGCGAGTTTCTATTGTATTTGAGAGTTTTGCAAGTGTCGGAGTGTGTTTCTTTCAAACTGAGTATCTTTACATCGTTTGCGTATCTTTACTATTCCAATTCTGTATCTTTACATCGTTTGCGTATCTTTACTATTCCAATTGTGTATCTTTTCATTTCTCGTTTGAGTATCTTTCTGTAAGGCTTCTGATGCGAGTTTCTATTGTATTTAAGAGTTTTGCAAGTGTGGGAGTGTGTTTCTTTCAAACTGAGTATCTTTACATCGTTTGCATATCTTTACTATTCCAATTGTGTATCTTTTCATTTCTCGTATGAGTATCTTTCTGTAAGGCTTTCAGATGCGAGTTTCTATTGAATTTGAGAGTTTTGCAAGTGTGGGAGTGTGTTTCTTTCAAACTGAGTATCTTTACATCGTTTGCGTATCTTTACTATTCCAATTGTGTATCTTTACATCGTTTGCGTATCTTTACTATTCCAATTGTGTATCTTTTCATTTCTCGTTTGAGTATCTTTCTGTAAGGCTTCTGATGCGAGTTTCTATTGTATTTGAGAGTTTTGCAAGTGTGGGAGTGTGTTTCTTTCAAACTGAGTATCTTTACATCGTTTGCGTATCTTTACTATTCCAATTGTGTATCTTTTCATTTCTCGTTTGAGTATCTTTCTGTAAGGCTTCTAATGCGAGTTTCTATTGTATTTGAGAGTTTTGCAAGTGTGGGAGTGTGTTTCTTTCAAACTGAGTATCTTTACATCGTTTGCGTATCTTTACTATTCCAATTGTGTATCTTTACATCGTTTGCGTATCTTTACTATTCCAATTGTGTATCTTTTCATTTCTCGTTTGAGTATCTTTCTGTAAGGCTTCTGATGCGAGTTTCTATTGTATTTGAGAGTTTTGCAAGTGTGGGAGTGTGTTTCTTTCAAACTGAGTATCTTTACATCGTTTGCGTATCTTTACTATTCCAATTGTGTATCTTTACATCGTTTGCGTATCTTTACTATTCCAATTGTGTATCTTTACATCGTTTGCGTATCTTTACTATTCCAATTGTGTATCTTTTCATTTCTCGTTTGAGTATCTTTCTCTAAGGCTTCTGATGCGAGTTTCTATTGTATTTGAGAGTTTTGCAAGTGTGGGAGTGTGTTTCTATCAAACTGAGTATCTTTACATCGTTTGCGTATCTTTACTATTCCAATTGTGTATCTTTACATCGTTTGCGTATCTTGACTATTCCAATTGTGTATCTTTTCATTTCTCGTTTGAGTATCTTTCTGTAAGGCTTCTGATGCGAGTTTCTATTGTATTTGAGAGTTTTGCAAGTGTCGGAGTGTGTTTCTTTCAAACTGAGTATCTTTACATCGTTTGCGTATCTTTACTATTCCAATTGTGTATCTTTTCATTTCTCGTTTGTGTATCTTTCTGTAAGGCTTCTGATGCGAGTTTCTATTGTATTTGAGAGTTTTGCAAGTGTGGGAGTGTGTTTCTTTCAAACTGAGTATCTTTACATCGTTTGCGTATCTTTACTATTCCAATTTTGTATCTTTACATCGTTTGCGTATCTTTACTATTCCAATTGTGTATCTTTACATCGTTTGCGTATCTTTACTATTCCAATTGTGTATCTTTTCATTTCTCGTTTGAGTATCTTTCTGTAAGGCTTCTGATGCGAGTTTCTATTGTATTTGAGAGTTTTGCAAGTGTGGGAGTGTGTTTCTTTCAAACTGAGTATCTTTACATCGTTTGCGTATCTTTACTATTCCAATTGTGTCTCTTTACATCGTTTGCGTATCTTTACTATTCCAATTGTGTATCTTTTCATTTCTCGTTTGAGTATCTTTCTGTAAGGCTTCTGATGCGAGTTTCTATTGTATTTGAGAGTTTTGCAAGTGTCGGAGTGTGTTTCTTTCAAACTGAGTATCTTTACATCGTTTGCGTATCTTTACTATTCCAATTCTGTATCTTTACATCGTTTGCGTATCTTTACTATTCCAATTGTGTATCTTTTCATTTCTCGTTTGAGTATCTTTCTGTAAGGCTTCTGATGCGAGTTTCTATTGTATTTAAGAGTTTTGCAAGTGTGGGAGTGTGTTTCTTTCAAACTGAGTATCTTTACATCGTTTGCATATCTTTACTATTCCAATTGTGTATCTTTTCATTTCTCGTATGAGTATCTTTCTGTAAGGCTTTCAGATGCGAGTTTCTATTGAATTTGAGAGTTTTGCAAGTGTGGGAGTGTGTTTCTTTCAAACTGAGTATCTTTACATCGTTTGCGTATCTTTACTATTCCAATTGTGTATCTTTACATCGTTTGCGTATCTTTACTATTCCAATTGTGTATCTTTTCATTTCTCGTTTGAGTATCTTTCTGTAAGGCTTTCAGATGCGAGTTTCTATTGAATTTGAGAGTTTTGCAAGTGTGGGAGTGTGTTTCTTTCAAACTGAGTATCTTTACATCGTTTGCGTATCTTTACTATTCCAATTGTGTATCTTTACATCGTTTGCGTATCTTTACTATTCCAATTGTGTATCTTTTCATTTCTCGTTTGAGTATCTTTCTGTAAGGCTTCTGATGCGAGTTTCTATTGTATTTGAGAGTTTTGCAAGTGTGGGAGTGTGTTTCTTTCAAACTGAGTATCTTTACATCGTTTGCGTATCTTTACTATTCCAATTGTGTATCTTTTCATTTCTCGTTTGAGTATCTTTCTGTAAGGCTTCTGATGCGAGTTTCTATTGTATTTGAGAGTTTTGCAAGTGTGGGAGTGTGTTTCTTTCAAACTGAGTATCTTTACATCGTTTGCGTATCTTTACTATTCCAATTGTGTATCTTTACATCGTTTGCGTATCTTTACTATTCCAATTGTGTATCTTTTCATTTCTCGTTTGAGTATCTTTCTGTAAGGCTTCTGATGCGAGTTTCTATTGTATTTGAGAGTTTTGCAAGTGTGGGAGTGTGTTTCTTTCAAACTGAGTATCTTTACATCGTTTGCGTATCTTTACTATTCCAATTGTGTATCTTTACATCGTTTGCGTATCTTTACTATTCCAATTGTGTATCTTTTCATTTCTCGTTTGAGTATCTTTCTGTAAGGCTTCTGATGCGAGTTTCTATTGTATTTGAGAGTTTTGCAAGTGTGGGAGTGTGTTTCTTTCAAACTGAGTATCTTTACATCGTTTGCGTATCTTTACTATTCCAATTGTGTATCTTTACATCGTTTGCGTATCTTTACTATTCCAATTGTGTATCTTTACATCGTTTGCGTATCTTTACTATTCCAATTGTGTATCTTTTCATTTCTCGTTTGAGTATCTTTCTGTAAGGCTTCTGATGCGAGTTTCTATTGTATTTGAGAGTTTTGCAAGTGTGGGAGTGTGTTTCTTTCAAACTGAGTATCTTTACATCGTTTGCGTATCTTTACTATTCCAATTGTGTATCTTTACATCGTTTGCGTATCTTTACTATTCCAATTGTGTATCTTTACATCGTTTGCGTATCTTTACTATTCCAATTGTGTATCTTTTCATTTCTCGTTTGAGTATCTTTCTCTAAGGCTTCTGATGCGAGTTTCTATTGTCTTTGAGAGTTTTGCAAGTGTGGGAGTGTGTTTCTTTCAAACTGAGTATCTTTACATCGTTTGCGTATCTTTACTATTCCAATTGTGTATCTTTACATCGTTTGCGTATCTTTACTATTCCAATTGTGTATCTTTTCATTTCTCGTTTGAGTATCTTTCTGTAAGGCTTCTGATGCGAGTTTCTATTGTATTTGAGAGTTTTGCAAGTGTGGGAGTGTGTTTCTTTCAAACTGAGTATCTTTACATCGTTTGCGTATCTTTACTATTCCAATTGTGTATCTTTACATCGTTTGCGTATCTTTACTATTCCAATTGTGTATCTTTTCATTTCTCGTTTGAGTATCTTTCTGTAAGGCTTCTGATGCGAGTTTCTATTGTATTTGAGAGTTTTGCAAGTGTGGGAGTGTGTTTCTTTCAAACTGAGTATCTTTACATCGTTTGCGTATCTTTACTATTCCAATTGTGTATCTTTACATCGTTTGCGTATCTTTACTATTCCAATTGTGTATCTTTACATCGTTTGCGTATCTTTACTATTCCAATTGTGTATCTTTTCATTTCTCGTTTGAGTATCTTTCTGTAAGGCTTCTGATGCGAGTTTCTATTGTATTTGAGAGTTTTGCAAGTGTGGGAGTGTGTTTCTTTCAAACTGAGTATCTTTACATCATTTGCGTATCTTTACTATTCCAATTTTGTATCTTTACATCGTTTGCGTATCTTTACTATTCCAATTGTGTATCTTTTCATTTCTCGTTTGAGTATCTTTCTGTAAGGCTTCTGATGCGAGTTTCTATTGTATTTGAGAGTTTTGCAAGTGTGGGAGTGTGTTTCTTTCAAACTGAGTATCTTTACATCGTTTGCGTATCTTTACTATTCCAATTGTGTATCTTTACATCGTTTGCGTATCTTTACTATTCCAATTGTGTATCTTTTCATTTCTCGTTTGAGTATCTTTCTGTAAGGCTTCTGATGCGAGTTTCTATTGTATTTGAAAGTTTTGCAAGTGTGGGAGTGTGTTTCTTTCAAACTGAGTATCTTTACATCGTTTGCGTATCTTTACTATTCCAATTGTGTATCTTTACATCGTTTGCGTATCTTTACTATTCCAATTGTGTATCTTTTCATTTCTCGTTTGAGTATCTTTCTGTAAGGCTTCTGATGCGAGTTTCTATTGTATTTGAGAGTTTTGCAAGTGTGGGAGTGTGTTTCTTTCAAACTGAGTATCTTTACATCGTTTGCGTATCTTTACTATTCCAATTGTGTATCTTTACATCGTTTGCGTATCTTTACTATTCCAATTGTGTATCTTTTCATTTCTCGTTTGAGTATCTTTCTGTAAGGCTTTCAGATGCGAGTTTCTATTGAATTTGAGAGTTTTGCAAGTGTGGGAGTGTGTTTCTTTCAAACTGAGTATCTTTACATCGTTTGCGTATCTTTACTATTCCAATTGTGTATCTTTACATCGTTTGCGTATCTTTACTATTCCAATTGTGTATCTTTTCATTTCTCGTTTGAGTATCTTTCTGTAAGGCTTCTGATGCGAGTTTCTATTGTATTTGAGAGTTTTGCAAGTGTGGGAGTGTGTTTCTTTCAAACTGAGTATCTTTACATCGTTTGCGTATCTTTACTATTCCAATTGTGTATCTTTACATCGTTTGCGTATCTTTACTATTCCAATTGTGTATCTTTTCATTTCTCGTTTGAGTATCTTTCTGTAAGGCTTTCAGATGCGAGTTTCTATTGAATTTGAGAGTTTTGCAAGTGTGGGAGTGTGTTTCTTTCAAACTGAGTATCTTTACATCGTTTGCGTATCTTTACTATTCCAATTGTGTATCTTTACATCGTTTGCGTATCTTTACTATTCCAATTGTGTATCTTTTCATTTCTCGTTTGAGTATCTTTCTGTAAGGCTTCTGATGCGAGTTTCTATTGTATTTGAGAGTTTTGCAAGTGTCGGAGTGTGTTTCTTTCAAACTGAGTATCTTTACATCGTTTGCGTATCTTTACTATTCCAATTCTGTATCTTTACATCGTTTGCGTATCTTTACTATTCCAATTGTGTATCTTTTCATTTCTCGTTTGAGTATCTTTCTGTAAGGCTTCTGATGCGAGTTTCTATTGTATTTGAGAGTTTTGCAAGTGTGGGAGTGTGTTTCTTTCAAACTGAGTATCTTTACATCGTTTGCGTATCTTTACTATTCCAATTGTGTATCTTTTCATTTCTCGTTTGAGTATCTTTCTGTAAGGCTTCTGATGCGAGTTTCTATTGTATTTGAGAGTTTTGCAAGTGTGGGAGTGTGTTTCTTTCAAACTGAGTATCTTTACATCGTTTGCGTATCTTTACTATTCCAATTTTGTAATTTTACATCGTTTGCGTATCTTTACTATTCCAATTGTGTATCTTTTCATTTCTCGTTTGAGTATCTTTCTGTAAGGCTTCTGATGCGAGTTTCTATTGTATTTGAGAGTTTTGCAAGTGTGGGAGTGTGTTTCTTTCAAACTGAGTATCTTTACATCGTTTGCGTATCTTTACTATTCCAATTGTGTATCTTTACATCGTTTGCGTATCTTTACTATTCCAATTGTGTATCTTTTCATTTCTCGTTTGAGTATCTTTCTGTAAGGCTTCTGATGCGAGTTTCTATTGTATTTGAAAGTTTTGCAAGTGTGGGAGTGTGTTTCTTTCAAACTGAGTATCTTTACATCGTTTGCGTATCTTTACTATTCCAATTGTGTATCTTTACATCGTTTGCGTATCTTTACTATTCCAATTGTGTATCTTTTCATTTCTCGTTTGAGTATCTTTCTGTAAGGCTTCTGATGCGAGTTTCTATTGTATTTGAGAGTTTTGCAAGTGTGGGAGTGTGTTTCTTTCAAACTGAGTATCTTTACATCGTTTGCGTATCTTTACTATTCCAATTGTGTATCTTTACATCGTTTGCGTATCTTTACTATTCCAATTGTGTATCTTTTCATTTCTCGTTTGAGTATCTTTCTGTAAGGCTTTCAGATGCGAGTTTCTATTGAATTTGAGAGTTTTGCAAGTGTGGGAGTGTGTTTCTTTCAAACTGAGTATCTTTACATCGTTTGCGTATCTTTACTATTCCAATTGTGTATCTTTACATCGTTTGCGTATCTTTACTATTCCAATTGTGTATCTTTTCATTTCTCGTTTGAGTATCTTTCTGTAAGGCTTCTGATGCGAGTTTCTATTGTATTTGAGAGTTTTGCAAGTGTGGGAGTGTGTTTCTTTCAAACTGAGTATCTTTACATCGTTTGCGTATCTTTACTATTCCAATTGTGTATCTTTACATCGTTTGCGTATCTTTACTATTCCAATTGTGTATCTTTACATCGTTTGCGTATCTTTACTATTCCAATTGTGTATCTTTTCATTTCTCGTTTGAGTATCTTTCTGTAAGGCTTTCAGATGCGAGTTTCTATTGAATTTGAGAGTTTTGCAAGTGTGGGAGTGTGTTTCTTTCAAACTGAGTATCTTTACATCGTTTGCGTATCTTTACTATTCCAATTGTGTATCTTTACATCGTTTGCGTATCTTTACTATTCCAATTGTGTATCTTTTCATTTCTCGTTTGAGTATCTTTCTGTAAGGCTTCTGATGCGAGTTTCTATTGTATTTGAGAGTTTTGCAAGTGTCGGAGTGTGTTTCTTTCAAACTGAGTATCTTTACATCGTTTGCGTATCTTTACTATTCCAATTCTGTATCTTTACATCGTTTGCGTATCTTTACTATTCCAATTGTGTATCTTTTCATTTCTCGTTTCAGTATCTTTCTGTAAGGCTTCTGATGCGAGTTTCTATTGTATTTGAGAGTTTTGCAAGTGTGGGAGTGTGTTTCTTTCAAACTGAGTATCTTTACATCGTTTGCGTATCTTTACTATTCCAATTGTGTATCTTTTCATTTCTCGTTTGAGTATCTTTCTGTAAGGCTTCTGATGCGAGTTTCTATTGTATTTGAGAGTTTTGCAAGTGTGGGAGTGTGTTTCTTTCAAACTGAGTATCTTTACATCGTTTGCGTATCTTTACTATTCCAATTTTGTATCTTTACATCGTTTGCGTATCTTTACTATTCCAATTGTGTATCTTTTCATTTCTCGTTTGAGTATCTTTCTGTAAGGCTTCTGATGCGAGTTTCTATTGTATTTGAGAGTTTTGCAAGTGTGGGAGTGTGTTTCTTTCAAACTGAGTATCTTTACATCGTTTGCGTATCTTTACTATTCCAATTGTGTATCTTTACATCATTTGCGTATCTTTACTATTCCAATTGTGTATCTTTTCATTTCTCGTTTGAGTATCTTTCTGTAAGGCTTCTGATGCGAGTTTCTATTGTATTTGAGAGTTTTGCAAGTGTGGGAGTGTGTTTCTTTCAAACTGAGTATCTTTACATCGTTTGCGTATCTTTACTATTCCAATTGTGTATCTTTACATCGTTTGCGTATCTTTACTATTCCAATTGTGTATCTTTTCATTTCTCGTTTGAGTATCTTTCTGTAAGGCTTTCAGATGCGAGTTTCTATTGAATTTGAGAGTTTTGCAAGTGTGGGAGTGTGTTTCTTTCAAACTGAGTATCTTTACATCGTTTGCGTATCTTTACTATTCCAATTGTGTATCTTTACATCGTTTGCGTATCTTTACTATTCCAATTGTGTATCTTTTCATTTCTCGTTTGAGTATCTTTCTGTAAGGCTTCTGATGCGAGTTTCTATTGTATTTGAGAGTTTTGCAAGTGTCGGAGTGTGTTTCTTTCAAACTGAGTATCTTTACATCGTTTGCGTATCTTTACTATTCCAATTCTGTATCTTTACATCGTTTGCGTATCTTTACTATTCCAATTGTGTATCTTTTCATTTCTCGTTTGAGTATCTTTCTGTAAGGCTTCTTATGCGAGTTTCTATTGTATTTGAGAGTTTTGCAAGTGTCGGAGTGTGTTTCTTTCAAACTGAGTATCTTTACATCGTTTGCGTATCTTTACTATTCCAATTCTGTATCTTTACATCGTTTGCGTATCTTTACTATTCCAATTGTGTATCTTTTCATTTCTCGTTTGAGTATCTTTCTGTAAGGCTTCTGATGCGAGTTTCTATTGTATTTGAGAGTTTTGCAAGTGTGGGAGTGTGTTTCTTTCAAACTGAGTATCTTTACATCGTTTGCGTATCTTTACTATTCCAATTGTGTATCTTTTCATTTCTCGTTTGAGTATCTTTATGTAAGGCTTCTGATGCGAGTTTCTATTGTATTTGAGAGTTTTGCAAGTGTGGGAGTGTGTTTCTTTCAAACTGAGTATCTTTACATCGTTTGCGTATCTTTACTATTCCAATTGTGTATCTTTACATCGTTTGCGTATCTTTACTATTCCAATTGTGTATCTTTTCATTTCTCGTTTGAGTATCTTTCTGTAAGGCTTCTGATGCGAGTTTCTATTGTATTTGAGAGTTTTGCAAGTGTGGGAGTGTGTTTCTTTCAAACTGAGTATCTTTACATCGTTTGCGTATCTTTACTATTCCAATTGTGTATCTTTTCATTTCTCGTTTGAGTATCTTTCTGTAAGGCTTCTGATGCGAGTTTCTATTGTATTTGAGAGTTTTGCAAGTGTGGGAGTGTGTTTCTTTCAAACTGAGTATCTTTACATCGTTTGCGTATCTTTACTATTCCAATTGTGTATCTTTACATCGTTTGCGTATCTTTACTATTCCAATTGTGTATCTTTACATCGTTTGCGTATCTTTACTATTCCAATTGTGTATCTTTTCATTTCTCGTTTGAGTATCTTTCTGTAAGGCTTCTGATGCGAGTTTCTATTGTATTTGAGAGTTTTGCAAGTGTGGGAGTGTGTTTCTTTCAAACTGAGTATCTTTACATCGTTTGCGTATCTTTACTATTCCAATTGTGTATCTTTTCATTTCTCGTTTGAGTATCTTTATGTAAGGCTTCTGATGCGAGTTTCTATTGTATTTGAGAGTTTTGCAAGTGTGGGAGTGTGTTTCTTTCAAACTGAGTATCTTTACATCGTTTGCGTATCTTTACTATTCCAATTGTGTATCTTTACATCGTTTGCGTATCTTTACTATTCCAATTGTGTATCTTTTCATTTCTCGTTTGAGTATCTTTCTGTAAGGCTTCTGATGCGAGTTTCTATTGTATTTGAGAGTTTTGCAAGTGTGGGAGTGTGTTTCTTTCAAACTGAGTATCTTTACATCGTTTGCGTATCTTTACTATTCCAATTGTGTATCTTTTCATTTCTCGTTTGAGTATCTTTCTGTAAGGCTTCTGATGCGAGTTTCTATTGTATTTGAGAGTTTTGCAAGTGTGGGAGTGTGTTTCTTTCAAACTGAGTATCTTTACATCGTTTGCGTATCTTTACTATTCCAATTGTGTATCTTTACATCGTTTGCGTATCTTTACTATTCCAATTGTGTATCTTTACATCGTTTGCGTATCTTTACTATTCCAATTGTGTATCTTTTCATTTCTCGTTTGAGTATCTTTCTGTAAGGCTTCTGATGCGAGTTTCTATTGTATTTGAGAGTTTTGCAAGTGTGGGAGTGTGTTTCTTTCAAACTGAGTATCTTTACATCGTTTGCGTATCTTTACTATTCCAATTGTGTATCTTTACATCGTTTGCGTATCTTTACTATTCCAATTGTGTATCTTTTCATTTCTCGTTTGAGTATCTTTCTGTAAGGCTTTCAGATGCGAGTTTCTATTGAATTTGAGAGTTTTGCAAGTGTGGGAGTGTGTTTCTTTCAAACTGAGTATCTTTACATCGTTTGCGTATCTTTACTATTCCAATTGTGTATCTTTACATCGTTTGCGTATCTTTACTATTCCAATTGTGTATCTTTTCATTTCTCGTTTGAGTATCTTTCTGTAAGGCTTCTGATGCGAGTTTCTATTGTATTTGAGAGTTTTGCAAGTGTGGGAGTGTGTTTCTTTCAAACTGAGTATCTTTACATCGTTTGCGTATCTTTACTATTCCAATTGTGTATCTTTTCATTTCTCGTTTGAGTATCTTTCTGTAAGGCTTCTGATGCGAGTTTCTATTGTATTTGAGAGTTTTGCAAGTGTGGGAGTGTGTTTCTTTCAAACTGAGTATCTTTACATCGTTTGCGTATCTTTACTATTCCAATTGTGTATCTTTACATCGTTTGCGTATCTTTACTATTCCAATTGTGTATCTTTTCATTTCTCGTTTGAGTATCTTTCTGTAAGGCTTTTGATGCGAGTTTCTATTGTATTTGAGAGTTTTGCAAGTGTGGGAGTGTGTTTCTTTCAAACTGAGTATCTTTACATCGTTTGCGTATCTTTACTATTCCAATTGTGTATCTTTACATCGTTTGCGTATCTTTACTATTCCAATTGTGTATCTTTTCATTTCTCGTTTGAGTATCTTTCTGTAAGGCTTCTGATGCGAGTTTCTATTGTATTTGAGAGTTTTGCAAGTGTGGGAGTGTGTTTCTTTCAAACTGAGTATCTTTACATCGTTTGCGTATCTTTACTATTCCAATTGTGTATCTTTACATCGTTTGCGTATCTTTACTATTCCAATTGTGTATCTTTACATCGTTTGCGTATCTTTACTATTCCAATTGTGTATCTTTTCATTTCTCGTTTGAGTATCTTTCTCTAAGGCTTCTGATGCGAGTTTCTATTGTATTTGAGAGTTTTGCAAGTGTGGGAGTGTGTTTCTTTCAAACTGAGTATCTTTACATCGTTTGCGTATCTTTACTATTCCAATTGTGTATCTTTACATCGTTTGCGTATCTTGACTATTCCAATTGTGTATCTTTTCATTTCTCGTTTGAGTATCTTTCTGTAAGGCTTCTGATGCGAGTTTCTATTGTATTTGAGAGTTTTGCAAGTGTCGGAGTGTGTTTCTTTCAAACTGAGTATCTTTACATCGTTTGCGTATCTTTACTATTCCAATTGTGTATCTTTTCATTTCTCGTTTGAGTATCTTTCTGTAAGGCTTCTGATGCGAGTTTCTATTGTATTTGAGAGTTTTGCAAGTGTGGGAGTGTGTTTCTTTCAAACTGAGTATCTTTACATCGTTTGCGTATCTTTACTATTCCAATTGTGTATCTTTACATCGTTTGCGTATCTTTACTATTCCAATTGTGTATCTTTACATCGTTTGCGTATCTTTACTATTCCAATTGTGTATCTTTTCATTTCTCGTTTGAGTATCTTTCTGTAAGGCTTCTGATGCGAGTTTCTATTGTATTTGAGAGTTTTGCAAGTGTGGGAGTGTGTTTCTTTCAAACTGAGTATCTTTACATCGTTTGCGTATCTTTACTATTCCAATTGTGTCTCTTTACATCGTTTGCGTATCTTTACTATTCCAATTGTGTATCTTTTCATTTCTCGTTTGAGTATCTTTCTGTAAGGCTTCTGATGCGAGTTTCTATTGTATTTGAGAGTTTTGCAAGTGTCGGAGTGTGTTTCTTTCAAACTGAGTATCTTTACATCGTTTGCGTATCTTTACTATTCCAATTCTGTATCTTTACATCGTTTGCGTATCTTTACTATTCCAATTGTGTATCTTTTCATTTCTCGTTTGAGTATCTTTCTGTAAGGCTTCTGATGCGAGTTTCTATTGTATTTAAGAGTTTTGCAAGTGTGGGAGTGTGTTTCTTTCAAACTGAGTATCTTTACATCGTTTGCATATCTTTACTATTCCAATTGTGTATCTTTTCATTTCTCGTATGAGTATCTTTCTGTAAGGCTTTCAGATGCGAGTTTCTATTGAATTTGAGAGTTTTGCAAGTGTGGGAGTGTGTTTCTTTCAAACTGAGTATCTTTACATCGTTTGCGTATCTTTACTATTCCAATTGTGTATCTTTACATCGTTTGCGTATCTTTACTATTCCAATTGTGTATCTTTTCATTTCTCGTTTGAGTATCTTTCTGTAAGGCTTCTGATGCGAGTTTCTATTGTATTTGAGAGTTTTGCAAGTGTGGGAGTGTGTTTCTTTCAAACTGAGTATCTTTACATCGTTTGCGTATCTTTACTATTCCAATTGTGTATCTTTTCATTTCTCGGTTGAGTATCTTTCTGTAAGGCTTCTAATGCGAGTTTCTATTGTATTTGAGAGTTTTGCAAGTGTGGGAGTGTGTTTCTTTCAAACTGAGTATCTTTACATCGTTTGCGTATCTTTACTATTCCAATTGTGTATCTTTACATCGTTTGCGTATCTTTACTATTCCAATTGTGTATCTTTTCATTTCTCGTTTGAGTATCTTTCTGTAAGGCTTCTGATGCGAGTTTCTATTGTATTTGAGAGTTTTGCAAGTGTGGGAGTGTGTTTCTTTCAAACTGAGTATCTTTACATCGTTTGCGTATCTTTACTATTCCAATTGTGTATCTTTACATCGTTTGCGTATCTTTACTATTCCAATTGTGTATCTTTACATCGTTTGCGTATCTTTACTATTCCAATTGTGTATCTTTTCATTTCTCGTTTGAGTATCTTTCTCTAAGGCTTCTGATGCGAGTTTCTATTGTATTTGAGAGTTTTGCAAGTGTGGGAGTGTGTTTCTATCAAACTGAGTATCTTTACATCGTTTGCGTATCTTTACTATTCCAATTGTGTATCTTTACATCGTTTGCGTATCTTTACTATTCCAATTGTGTATCTTTTCATTTCTCGTTTGAGTATCTTTCTGTAAGGCTTCTGATGCGAGTTTCTATTGTATTTGAGAGTTTTGCAAGTGTCGGAGTGTGTTTCTTTCAAACTGAGTATCTTTACATCGTTTGCGTATCTTTACTATTCCAATTGTGTATCTTTTCATTTCTCGTTTGTGTATCTTTCTGTAAGGCTTCTGATGCGAGTTTCTATTGTATTTGAGAGTTTTGCAAGTGTGGGAGTGTGTTTCTTTCAAACTGAGTATCTTTACATCGTTTGCGTATCTTTACTATTCCAATTGTGTATCTTTACATCGTTTGCGTATCTTTACTATTCCAATTGTGTATCTTTACATCGTTTGCGTATCTTTACTATTCCAATTGTGTATCTTTTCATTTCTCGTTTGAGTATCTTTCTGTAAGGCTTCTGATGCGAGTTTCTATTGTATTTGAGAGTTTTGCAAGTGTGGGAGTGTGTTTCTTTCAAACTGAGTATCTTTACATCGTTTGCGTATCTTTACTATTCCAATTGTGTCTCTTTACATCGTTTGCGTATCTTTACTATTCCAATTGTGTATCTTTTCATTTCTCGTTTGAGTATCTTTCTGTAAGGCTTCTGATGCGAGTTTCTATTGTATTTGAGAGTTTTGCAAGTGTCGGAGTGTGTTTCTTTCAAACTGAGTATCTTTACATCGTTTGCGTATCTTTACTATTCCAATTCTGTATCTTTACATCGTTTGCGTATCTTTACTATTCCAATTGTGTATCTTTTCATTTCTCGTTTGAGTATCTTTCTGTAAGGCTTCTGATGCGAGTTTCTATTGTATTTAAGAGTTTTGCAAGTGTGGGAGTGTGTTTCTTTCAAACTGAGTATCTTTACATCGTTTGCATATCTTTACTATTCCAATTGTGTATCTTTTCATTTCTCGTATGAGTATCTTTCTGTAAGGCTTTCAGATGCGAGTTTCTATTGAATTTGAGAGTTTTGCAAGTGTGGGAGTGTGTTTCTTTCAAACTGAGTATCTTTACATCGTTTGCGTATCTTTACTATTCCAATTGTGTATCTTTACATCGTTTGCGTATCTTTACTATTCCAATTGTGTATCTTTTCATTTCTCGTTTGAGTATCTTTCTGTAAGGCTTTCAGATGCGAGTTTCTATTGAATTTGAGAGTTTTGCAAGTGTGGGAGTGTGTTTCTTTCAAACTGAGTATCTTTACATCGTTTGCGTATCTTTACTATTCCAATTGTGTATCTTTACATCGTTTGCGTATCTTTACTATTCCAATTGTGTATCTTTTCATTTCTCGTTTGAGTATCTTTCTGTAAGGCTTCTGATGCGAGTTTCTATTGTATTTGAGAGTTTTGCAAGTGTGGGAGTGTGTTTCTTTCAAACTGAGTATCTTTACATCGTTTGCGTATCTTTACTATTCCAATTGTGTATCTTTTCATTTCTCGTTTGAGTATCTTTCTGTAAGGCTTCTGATGCGAGTTTCTATTGTATTTGAGAGTTTTGCAAGTGTGGGAGTGTGTTTCTTTCAAACTGAGTATCTTTACATCGTTTGCGTATCTTTACTATTCCAATTGTGTATCTTTACATCGTTTGCGTATCTTTACTATTCCAATTGTGTATCTTTTCATTTCTCGTTTGAGTATCTTTCTGTAAGGCTTCTGATGCGAGTTTCTATTGTATTTGAGAGTTTTGCAAGTGTGGGAGTGTGTTTCTTTCAAACTGAGTATCTTTACATCGTTTGCGTATCTTTACTATTCCAATTGTGTATCTTTACATCGTTTGCGTATCTTTACTATTCCAATTGTGTATCTTTTCATTTCTCGTTTGAGTATCTTTCTGTAAGGCTTCTGATGCGAGTTTCTATTGTATTTGAGAGTTTTGCAAGTGTGGGAGTGTGTTTCTTTCAAACTGAGTATCTTTACATCGTTTGCGTATCTTTACTATTCCAATTGTGTATCTTTACATCGTTTGCGTATCTTTACTATTCCAATTGTGTATCTTTACATCGTTTGCGTATCTTTACTATTCCAATTGTGTATCTTTTCATTTCTCGTTTGAGTATCTTTCTGTAAGGCTTCTGATGCGAGTTTCTATTGTATTTGAGAGTTTTGCAAGTGTGGGAGTGTGTTTCTTTCAAACTGAGTATCTTTACATCGTTTGCGTATCTTTACTATTCCAATTGTGTATCTTTACATCGTTTGCGTATCTTTACTATTCCAATTGTGTATCTTTACATCGTTTGCGTATCTTTACTATTCCAATTGTGTATCTTTTCATTTCTCGTTTGAGTATCTTTCTCTAAGGCTTCTGATGCGAGTTTCTATTGTATTTGAGAGTTTTGCAAGTGTGGGAGTGTGTTTCTTTCAAACTGAGTATCTTTACATCGTTTGCGTATCTTTACTATTCCAATTGTGTATCTTTACATCGTTTGCGTATCTTTACTATTCCAATTGTGTATCTTTTCATTTCTCGTTTGAGTATCTTTCTGTAAGGCTTCTGATGCGAGTTTCTATTGTATTTGAGAGTTTTGCAAGTGTGGGAGTGTGTTTCTTTCAAACTGAGTATCTTTACATCGTTTGCGTATCTTTACTATTCTAATTGTGTATCTTTACATCGTTTGCGTATCTTTACTATTCCAATTGTGTATCTTTTCATTTCTCGTTTGAGTATCTTTCTGTAAGGCTTCTGATGCGAGTTTCTATTGTATTTGAGAGTTTTGCAAGTGTGGGAGTGTGTTTCTTTCAAACTGAGTATCTTTACATCGTTTGCGTATCTTTACTATTCCAATTGTGTATCTTTACATCGTTTGCGTATCTTTACTATTCCAATTGTGTATCTTTACATCGTTTGCGTATCTTTACTATTCCAATTGTGTATCTTTTCATTTCTCGTTTGAGTATCTTTCTGTAAGGCTTCTGATGCGAGTTTCTATTGTATTTGAGAGTTTTGCAAGTGTGGGAGTGTGTTTCTTTCAAACTGAGTATCTTTACATCATTTGCGTATCTTTACTATTCCAATTTTGTATCTTTACATCGTTTGCGTATCTTTACTATTCCAATTGTGTATCTTTTCATTTCTCGTTTGAGTATCTTTCTGTAAGGCTTCTGATGCGAGTTTCTATTGTATTTGAGAGTTTTGCAAGTGTGGGAGTGTGTTTCTTTCAAACTGAGTATCTTTACATCGTTTGCGTATCTTTACTATTCCAATTGTGTATCTTTACATCGTTTGCGTATCTTTACTATTCCAATTGTGTATCTTTTCATTTCTCGTTTGAGTATCTTTCTGTAAGGCTTCTGATGCGAGTTTCTATTGAATTTGAGAGTTTTGCAAGTGTGGGAGTGTGTTTCTTTCAAACTGAGTATCTTTACATCGTTTGCGTATCTTTACTATTCCAATTGTGTATCTTTACATCGTTTGCGTATCTTTACTATTCCAATTGTGTATCTTTTCATTTCTCGTTTGAGTATCTTTCTGTAAGGCTTCTGATGCGAGTTTCTATTGTATTTGAGAGTTTTGCAAGTGTGGGAGTGTGTTTCTTTCAAACTGAGTATCTTTACATCGTTTGCGTATCTTTACTATTCCAATTGTGTATCTTTTCATTTCTCGTTTGAGTATCTTTCTGTAAGGCTTCTAATGCGAGTTTCTATTGTATTTGAGAGTTTTGCAAGTGTGGGAGTGTGTTTCTTTCAAACCGAGTATCTTTACATCGTTTGCGTATCTTTACTATTCCAATTGTGTATCTTTACATCGTTTGCGTATCTTTACTATTCCAATTGTGTATCTTTTCATTTCTCGTTTGAGTATCTTTCTGTAAGGCTTCTGATGCGAGTTTCTATTGTATTTGAGAGTTTTGCAAGTGTGGGAGTGTGTTTCTTTCAAACTGAGTATCTTTACATCGTTTGCGTATCTTTACTATTCCAATTGTGTATCTTTACATCGTTTGCGTATCTTTACTATTCCAATTGTGTATCTTTACATCGTTTGCGTATCTTTACTATTCCAATTGTGTATCTTTTCATTTCTCGTTTGAGTATCTTTCTCTAAGGCTTCTGATGCGAGTTTCTATTGTATTTGAGAGTTTTGCAAGTGTGGGAGTGTGTTTCTATCAAACTGAGTATCTTTACATCGTTTGCGTATCTTTACTATTCCAATTGTGTATCTTTACATCGTTTGCGTATCTTGACTATTCCAATTGTGTATCTTTTCATTTCTCGTTTGAGTATCTTTCTGTAAGGCTTCTGATGCGAGTTTCTATTGTATTTGAGAGTTTTGCAAGTGTCGGAGTGTGTTTCTTTCAAACTGAGTATCTTTACATCGTTTGCGTATCTTTACTATTCCAATTGTGTATCTTTTCATTTCTCGTTTGTGTATCTTTCTGTAAGGCTTCTGATGCGAGTTTCTATTGTATTTGAGAGTTTTGCAAGTGTGGGAGTGTGTTTCTTTCAAACTGAGTATCTTTACATCGTTTGCGTATCTTTACTATTCCAATTGTGTATCTTTACATCGTTTGCGTATCTTTACTATTCCAATTGTGTATCTTTACATCGTTTGCGTATCTTTACTATTCCAATTGTGTATCTTTTCATTTCTCGTTTGAGTATCTTTCTGTAAGGCTTCTGATGCGAGTTTCTATTGTATTTGAGAGTTTTGCAAGTGTGGGAGTGTGTTTCTTTCAAACTGAGTATCTTTACATCGTTTGCGTATCTTTACTATTCCAATTGTGTCTCTTTACATCGTTTGCGTATCTTTACTATTCCAATTGTGTATCTTTTCATTTCTCGTTTGAGTATCTTTCTGTAAGGCTTCTGATGCGAGTTTCTATTGTATTTGAGAGTTTTGCAAGTGTCGGAGTGTGTTTCTTTCAAACTGAGTATCTTTACATCGTTTGCGTATCTTTACTATTCCAATTCTGTATCTTTACATCGTTTGCGTATCTTTACTATTCCAATTGTGTATCTTTTCATTTCTCGTTTGAGTATCTTTCTGTAAGGCTTCTGATGCGAGTTTCTATTGTATTTAAGAGTTTTGCAAGTGTGGGAGTGTGTTTCTTTCAAACTGAGTATCTTTACATCGTTTGCATATCTTTACTATTCCAATTGTGTATCTTTTCATTTCTCGTATGAGTATCTTTCTGTAAGGCTTTCAGATGCGAGTTTCTATTGAATTTGAGAGTTTTGCAAGTGTGGGAGTGTGTTTCTTTCAAACTGAGTATCTTTACATCGTTTGCGTATCTTTACTATTCCAATTGTGTATCTTTACATCGTTTGCGTATCTTTACTATTCCAATTGTGTATCTTTTCATTTCTCGTTTGAGTATCTTTCTGTAAGGCTTTCAGATGCGAGTTTCTATTGAATTTGAGAGTTTTGCAAGTGTGGGAGTGTGTTTCTTTCAAACTGAGTATCTTTACATCGTTTGCGTATCTTTACTATTCCAATTGTGTATCTTTACATCGTTTGCGTATCTTTACTATTCAATTGTGTATCTTTTCATTTCTCGTTTGAGTATCTTTCTGTAAGGCTTCTGATGCGAGTTTCTATTGTATTTGAGAGTTTTGCAAGTGTGGGAGTGTGTTTCTTTCAAAACTGAGTATCTTTACATCGTTTGCGTATCTTTACTATTCCAATTGTGTATCTTTTCATTTCTCGTTTGAGTATCTTTCTGTAAGGCTTCTGATGCGAGTTTCTATTGTATTTGAGAGTTTTGCAAGTGTGGGAGTGTGTTTCTTTCAAACTGAGTATCTTTACATCGTTTGCGTATCTTTACTATTCCAATTGTGTATCTTTACATCGTTTGCGTATCTTTACTATTCCAATTGTGTATCTTTTCATTTCTCGTTTGAGTATCTTTCTGTAAGGCTTCTGATGCGAGTTTCTATTGTATTTGAGAGTTTTGCAAGTGTGGGAGTGTGTTTCTTTCAAACTGAGTATCTTTACATCGTTTGCGTATCTTTACTATTCCAATTGTGTATCTTTACATCGTTTGCGTATCTTTACTATTCCAATTGTGTATCTTTTCATTTCTCGTTTGAGTATCTTTCTGTAAGGCTTCTGATGCGAGTTTCTATTGTATTTGAGAGTTTTGCAAGTGTGGGAGTGTGTTTCTTTCAAACTGAGTATCTTTACATCGTTTGCGTATCTTTACTATTCCAATTGTGTATCTTTACATCGTTTGCGTATCTTTACTATTCCAATTGTGTATCTTTACATCGTTTGCGTATCTTTACTATTCCAATTGTGTATCTTTTCATTTCTCGTTTGAGTATCTTTCTGTAAGGCTTCTGATGCGAGTTTCTATTGTATTTGAGAGTTTTGCAAGTGTGGGAGTGTGTTTCTTTCAAACTGAGTATCTTTACATCGTTTGCGTATCTTTACTATTCCAATTGTGTATCTTTACATCGTTTGCGTATCTTTACTATTCCAATTGTGTATCTTTACATCGTTTGCGTATCTTTACTATTCCAATTGTGTATCTTTTCATTTCTCGTTTGAGTATCTTTCTCTAAGGCTTCTGATGCGAGTTTCTATTGTATTTGAGAGTTTTGCAAGTGTGGGAGTGTGTTTCTTTCAAACTGAGTATCTTTACATCGTTTGCGTATCTTTACTATTCCAATTGTGTATCTTTACATCGTTTGCGTATCTTTACTATTCCAATTGTGTATCTTTTCATTTCTCGTTTGAGTATCTTTCTGTAAGGCTTCTGATGCGAGTTTCTATTGTATTTGAGAGTTTTGCAAGTGTGGGAGTGTGTTTCTTTCAAACTGAGTATCTTTACATCGTTTGCGTATCTTTACTATTCCAATTGTGTATCTTTACATCGTTTGCGTATCTTTACTATTCCAATTGTGTATCTTTTCATTTCTCGTTTGAGTATCTTTCTGTAAGGCTTCTGATGCGAGTTTCTATTGTATTTGAGAGTTTTGCAAGTGTGGGAGTGTGTTTCTTTCAAACTGAGTATCTTTACATCGTTTGCGTATCTTTACTATTCCAATTGTGTATCTTTACATCGTTTGCGTATCTTTACTATTCCAATTGTGTATCTTTACATCGTTTGCGTATCTTTACTATTCCAATTGTGTATCTTTTCATTTCTCGTTTGAGTATCTTTCTGTAAGGCTTCTGATGCGAGTTTCTATTGTATTTGAGAGTTTTGCAAGTGTGGGAGTGTGTTTCTTTCAAACTGAGTATCTTTACATCATTTGCGTATCTTTACTATTCCAATTTTGTATCTTTACATCGTTTGCGTATCTTTACTATTCCAATTGTGTATCTTTTCATTTCTCGTTTGAGTATCTTTCTGTAAGGCTTCTGATGCGAGTTTCTATTGTATTTGAGAGTTTTGCAAGTGTGGGAGTGTGTTTCTTTCAAACTGAGTATCTTTACATCGTTTGCGTATCTTTACTATTCCAATTGTGTATCTTTACATCGTTTGCGTATCTTTACTATTCCAATTGTGTATCTTTTCATTTCTCGTTTGAGTATCTTTCTGTAAGGCTTCTGATGCGAGTTTCTATTGTATTTGAAAGTTTTGCAAGTGTGGGAGTGTGTTTCTTTCAAACTGAGTATCTTTACATCGTTTGCGTATCTTTACTATTCCAATTGTGTATCTTTACATCGTTTGCGTATCTTTACTATTCCAATTGTGTATCTTTTCATTTCTCGTTTGAGTATCTTTCTGTAAGGCTTCTGATGCGAGTTTCTATTGTATTTGAGAGTTTTGCAAGTGTGGGAGTGTGTTTCTTTCAAACTGAGTATCTTTACATCGTTTGCGTATCTTTACTATTCCAATTGTGTATCTTTACATCGTTTGCGTATCTTTACTATTCCAATTGTGTATCTTTTCATTTCTCGTTTGAGTATCTTTCTGTAAGGCTTTCAGATGCGAGTTTCTATTGAATTTGAGAGTTTTGCAAGTGTGGGAGTGTGTTTCTTTCAAACTGAGTATCTTTACATCGTTTGCGTATCTTTACTATTCCAATTGTGTATCTTTACATCGTTTGCGTATCTTTACTATTCCAATTGTGTATCTTTTCATTTCTCGTTTGAGTATCTTTCTGTAAGGCTTCTGATGCGAGTTTCTATTGTATTTGAGAGTTTTGCAAGTGTGGGAGTGTGTTTCTTTCAAACTGAGTATCTTTACATCGTTTGCGTATCTTTACTATTCCAATTGTGTATCTTTACATCGTTTGCGTATCTTTACTATTCCAATTGTGTATCTTTTCATTTCTCGTTTGAGTATCTTTCTGTAAGGCTTTCAGATGCGAGTTTCTATTGAATTTGAGAGTTTTGCAAGTGTGGGAGTGTGTTTCTTTCAAACTGAGTATCTTTACATCGTTTGCGTATCTTTACTATTCCAATTGTGTATCTTTACATCGTTTGCGTATCTTTACTATTCCAATTGTGTATCTTTTCATTTCTCGTTTGAGTATCTTTCTGTAAGGCTTCTGATGCGAGTTTCTATTGTATTTGAGAGTTTTGCAAGTGTCGGAGTGTGTTTCTTTCAAACTGAGTATCTTTACATCGTTTGCGTATCTTTACTATTCCAATTCTGTATCTTTACATCGTTTGCGTATCTTTACTATTCCAATTGTGTATCTTTTCATTTCTCGTTTGAGTATCTTTCTGTAAGGCTTCTGATGCGAGTTTCTATTGTATTTGAGAGTTTTGCAAGTGTGGGAGTGTGTTTCTTTCAAACTGAGTATCTTTACATCGTTTGCGTATCTTTACTATTCCAATTGTGTATCTTTTCATTTCTCGTTTGAGTATCTTTCTGTAAGGCTTCTGATGCGAGTTTCTATTGTATTTGAGAGTTTTGCAAGTGTGGGAGTGTGTTTCTTTCAAACTGAGTATCTTTACATCGTTTGCGTATCTTTACTATTCCAATTTTGTAATTTTACATCGTTTGCGTATCTTTACTATTCCAATTGTGTATCTTTTCATTTCTCGTTTGAGTATCTTTCTGTAAGGCTTCTGATGCGAGTTTCTATTGTATTTGAGAGTTTTGCAAGTGTGGGAGTGTGTTTCTTTCAAACTGAGTATCTTTACATCGTTTGCGTATCTTTACTATTCCAATTGTGTATCTTTACATCGTTTGCGTATCTTTACTATTCCAATTGTGTATCTTTTCATTTCTCGTTTGAGTATCTTTCTGTAAGGCTTCTGATGCGAGTTTCTATTGTATTTGAAAGTTTTGCAAGTGTGGGAGTGTGTTTCTTTCAAACTGAGTATCTTTACATCGTTTGCGTATCTTTACTATTCCAATTGTGTATCTTTACATCGTTTGCGTATCTTTACTATTCCAATTGTGTATCTTTTCATTTCTCGTTTGAGTATCTTTCTGTAAGGCTTCTGATGCGAGTTTCTATTGTATTTGAGAGTTTTGCAAGTGTGGGAGTGTGTTTCTTTCAAACTGAGTATCTTTACATCGTTTGCGTATCTTTACTATTCCAATTGTGTATCTTTACATCGTTTGCGTATCTTTACTATTCCAATTGTGTATCTTTTCATTTCTCGTTTGAGTATCTTTCTGTAAGGCTTTCAGATGCGAGTTTCTATTGAATTTGAGAGTTTTGCAAGTGTGGGAGTGTGTTTCTTTCAAACTGAGTATCTTTACATCGTTTGCGTATCTTTACTATTCCAATTGTGTATCTTTACATCGTTTGCGTATCTTTACTATTCCAATTGTGTATCTTTTCATTTCTCGTTTGAGTATCTTTCTGTAAGGCTTCTGATGCGAGTTTCTATTGTATTTGAGAGTTTTGCAAGTGTGGGAGTGTGTTTCTTTCAAACTGAGTATCTTTACATCGTTTGCGTATCTTTACTATTCCAATTGTGTATCTTTACATCGTTTGCGTATCTTTACTATTCCAATTGTGTATCTTTACATCGTTTGCGTATCTTTACTATTCCAATTGTGTATCTTTTCATTTCTCGTTTGAGTATCTTTCTGTAAGGCTTTCAGATGCGAGTTTCTATTGAATTTGAGAGTTTTGCAAGTGTGGGAGTGTGTTTCTTTCAAACTGAGTATCTTTACATCGTTTGCGTATCTTTACTATTCCAATTGTGTATCTTTACATCGTTTGCGTATCTTTACTATTCCAATTGTGTATCTTTTCATTTCTCGTTTGAGTATCTTTCTGTAAGGCTTCTGATGCGAGTTTCTATTGTATTTGAGAGTTTTGCAAGTGTCGGAGTGTGTTTCTTTCAAACTGAGTATCTTTACATCGTTTGCGTATCTTTACTATTCCAATTCTGTATCTTTACATCGTTTGCGTATCTTTACTATTCCAATTGTGTATCTTTTCATTTCTCGTTTCAGTATCTTTCTGTAAGGCTTCTGATGCGAGTTTCTATTGTATTTGAGAGTTTTGCAAGTGTGGGAGTGTGTTTCTTTCAAACTGAGTATCTTTACATCGTTTGCGTATCTTTACTATTCCAATTGTGTATCTTTTCATTTCTCGTTTGAGTATCTTTCTGTAAGGCTTCTGATGCGAGTTTCTATTGTATTTGAGAGTTTTGCAAGTGTGGGAGTGTGTTTCTTTCAAACTGAGTATCTTTACATCGTTTGCGTATCTTTACTATTCCAATTTTGTATCTTTACATCGTTTGCGTATCTTTACTATTCCAATTGTGTATCTTTTCATTTCTCGTTTGAGTATCTTTCTGTAAGGCTTCTGATGCGAGTTTCTATTGTATTTGAGAGTTTTGCAAGTGTGGGAGTGTGTTTCTTTCAAACTGAGTATCTTTACATCGTTTGCGTATCTTTACTATTCCAATTGTGTATCTTTACATCATTTGCGTATCTTTACTATTCCAATTGTGTATCTTTTCATTTCTCGTTTGAGTATCTTTCTGTAAGGCTTCTGATGCGAGTTTCTATTGTATTTGAGAGTTTTGCAAGTGTGGGAGTGTGTTTCTTTCAAACTGAGTATCTTTACATCGTTTGCGTATCTTTACTATTCCAATTGTGTATCTTTACATCGTTTGCGTATCTTTACTATTCCAATTGTGTATCTTTTCATTTCTCGTTTGAGTATCTTTCTGTAAGGCTTTCAGATGCGAGTTTCTATTGAATTTGAGAGTTTTGCAAGTGTGGGAGTGTGTTTCTTTCAAACTGAGTATCTTTACATCGTTTGCGTATCTTTACTATTCCAATTGTGTATCTTTACATCGTTTGCGTATCTTTACTATTCCAATTGTGTATCTTTTCATTTCTCGTTTGAGTATCTTTCTGTAAGGCTTCTGATGCGAGTTTCTATTGTATTTGAGAGTTTTGCAAGTGTCGGAGTGTGTTTCTTTCAAACTGAGTATCTTTACATCGTTTGCGTATCTTTACTATTCCAATTCTGTATCTTTACATCGTTTGCGTATCTTTACTATTCCAATTATGTATCTTTTCATTTATCGTTTGAGTATCTTTCTGTAAGGCTTCTGATGCGAGTTTCTATTGTATTTGAGAGTTTTGCAAGTGTCGCAGTGTGTTTCTTTCAAACTGAGTATCTTTACATCGTTTGCGTATCTTTACTATTCCAATTCTGTATCTTTACATCGTTTGCGTATCTTTACTATTCCAATTGTGTATCTTTTCATTTCTCGTTTGAGTATCTTTCTGTAAGGCTTCTGATGCGAGTTTCTATTGTATTTGAGAGTTTTGCAAGTGTGGGAGTGTGTTTCTTTCAAACTGAGTATCTTTACATCGTTTGCGTATCTTTACTATTCCAATTGTGTATCTTTTCATTTCTCGTTTGAGTATCTTTCTGTAAGGCTTCTGATGCGAGTTTCTATTGTATTTGAGAGTTTTGCAAGTGTGGGAGTGTGTTCTTTCAAACTGAGTATCTTTACATCGTTTTGCGTATCTTTACTATTCCAATTGTGTATCTTTACATCGTTTGCGTATCTTTACTATTCCAATTGTGTATCTTTTCATTTCTCGTTTGAGTATCTTTCTGTAAGGCTTCTGATGCGAGTTTCTATTGTATTTGAGAGTTTTGCAAGTGTGGGAGTGTGTTTCTTTCAAACTGAGTATCTTTACATCGTTTGCGTATCTTTACTATTCCAATTGTGTATCTTTTCATTTCTCGTTTGAGTATCTTTCTGTAAGGCTTCTGATGCGAGTTTCTATTGTATTTGAGAGTTTTGCAAGTGTGGGAGTGTGTTTCTTTCAAACTGAGTATCTTTACATCGTTTGCGTATCTTTACTATTCCAATTGTGTATCTTTACATCGTTTGCGTATCTTTACTATTCCAATTGTGTATCTTTACATCGTTTGCGTATCTTTACTATTCCAATTGTGTATCTTTTCATTTCTCGTTTGAGTATCTTTCTGTAAGGCTTCTGAAGCGAGTTTCTATTGTATTTGAGAGTTTTGCAAGTGTGGGAGTGTGTTTCTTTCAAACTGAGTATCTTTACATCGTTTGCGTATCTTTACTATTCCAATTGTGTCTCTTTACATCGTTTGCGTATCTTTACTATTCCAATTGTGTATCTTTTCATTTCTCGTTTGAGTATCTTTCTGTAAGGCTTCTGATGCGAGTTTCTATTGTATTTGAGAGTTTTGCAAGTGTGGGAGTGTGTTTCTTTCAAACTGAGTATCTTTACATCGTTTGCGTATCTTTACTATTCCAATTCTGTATCTTTACATCGTTTGCGTATCTTTACTATTCCAATTGTGTATCTTTTCATTTCTCGTTTGAGTATCTTTCTGTAAGGCTTCTGATGCGAGTTTCTATTGTATTTGAGAGTTTTGCAAGTGTGGGAGTGTGTTTCTTTCAAACTGAGTATCTTTACATCGTTTGCGTATCTTTACTATTCCAATTGTGTATCTTTTCATTTCTCGTATGAGTATCTTTCTGTAAGGCTTTCAGATGCGAGTTTCTATTGAATTTGAGAGTTTTGCAAGTGTGGGAGTGTGTTTCTTTCAAACTGAGTATCTTTACATCGTTTGCGTATCTTTACTATTCCAATTGTGTATCTTTACATCGTTTGCGTATCTTTACTATTCCAATTGTGTATCTTTTCATTTCTCGTTTGAGTATCTTTCTGTAAGGCTTCTGATGCGAGTTTCTATTGTATTTGAGAGTTTTGCAAGTGTGGGAGTGTGTTTCTTTCAAACTGAGTATCTTTACATCGTTTGCGTATCTTTACTATTCCAATTGTGTATCTTTTCATTTCTCGTTTGAGTATCTTTCTGTAAGGCTTCTGATGCGAGTTTCTATTGTATTTGAGAGTTTTGCAAGTGTGGGAGTGTGTTTCTTTCAAACTGAGTATCTTTACATCGTTTGCGTATCTTTACTATTCCAATTGTGTATCTTTACATCGTTTGCGTATCTTTACTATTCCAATTGTGTATCTTTACATCGTTTGCGTATCTTTACTATTCCAATTGTGTATCTTTTCATTTCTCGTTTGAGTATCTTTCTGTAAGGCTTCTGATGCGAGTTTCTATTGTATTTGAGAGTTTTGCAAGTGTCGGAGTGTGTTTCTTTCAAACTGAGTATCTTTACATCGTTTGCGTATCTTTACTATTCCAATTCTGTATCTTTACATCGTTTGCGTATCTTTACTATTCCAATTGTGTATCTTTTCATTTCTCGTTTGAGTATCTTTCTGTAAGGCTTCTGATGCGAGTTTCTATTGTATTTGAGAGTTTTGCAAGTGTCGGAGTGTGTTTCTTTCAAACTGAGTATCTTTACATCGTTTGCGTATCTTTACTATTCCAATTCTGTATCTTTACATCGTTTGCGTATCTTTACTATTCCAATTGTGTATCTTTTCATTTCTCGTTTGAGTATCTTTCTGTAAGGCTTCTGATGCGAGTTTCTATTGTATTTGAGAGTTTTGCAAGTGTGGGAGTGTGTTTCTTTCAAACTGAGTATCTTTACATCGTTTGCGTATCTTTACTATTCCAATTGTGTCTCTTTACATCGTTTGCGTATCTTTACTATTCCAATTGTGTATCTTTTCATTTCTCGTTTGAGTATCTTTCTGTAAGGCTTCTGATGCGAGTTTCTATTGTATTTGAGAGTTTTGCAAGTGTCGGAGTGTGTTTCTTTCAAACTGAGTATCTTTACATCGTTTGCGTATCTTTACTATTCCAATTCTGTATCTTTACATCGTTTGCGTATCTTTACTATTCCAATTGTGTATCTTTTCATTTCTCGTTTGAGTATCTTTCTGTAAGGCTTCTGATGCGAGTTTCTATTGTATTTAAGAGTTTTGCAAGTGTGGGAGTGTGTTTCTTTCAAACTGAGTATCTTTACATCGTTTGCGTATCTTTACTATTCCAATTGTGTATCTTTTCATTTCTCGTATGAGTATCTTTCTGTAAGGCTTTCAGATGCGAGTTTCTATTGAATTTGAGAGTTTTGCAAGTGTGGGAGTGTGTTTCTTTCAAACTGAGTATCTTTACATCGTTTGCGTATCTTTACTATTCCAATTGTGTATCTTTACATCGTTTGCGTATCTTTACTATTCCAATTGTGTATCTTTTCATTTCTCGTTTGAGTATCTTTCTGTAAGGCTTCTGATGCGAGTTTCTATTGTATTTGAGAGTTTTGCAAGTGTGGGAGTGTGTTTCTTTCAAACTGAGTATCTTTACATCGTTTGCGTATCTTTACTATTCCAATTGTGTATCTTTACATCGTTTGCGTATCTTTACTATTCCAATTGTGTATCTTTACATCGTTTGCGTATCTTTACTATTCCAATTGTGTATCTTTTCATTTCTCGTTTGAGTATCTTTCTGTAAGGCTTCTGATGCGAGTTTCTATTGAATTTGAGAGTTTTGCAAGTGTGGGAGTGTGTTTCTTTCAAACTGAGTATCTTTACATCGTTTGCGTATCTTTACTATTCCAATTGTGTATCTTTACATCGTTTGCGTATCTTTACTATTCCAATTGTGTATCTTTTCATTTCTCGTTTGAGTATCTTTCTGTAAGGCTTCTGATGCGAGTTTCTATTGTATTTGAGAGTTTTGCAAGTGTGGGAGTGTGTTTCTTTCAAACTGAGTATCTTTACATCGTTTGCGTATCTTTACTATTCCAATTGTGTATCTTTACATCGTTTGCGTATCTTTACTATTCCAATTGTGTATCTTTTCATTTCTCGTTTGAGTATCTTTCTGTAAGGCTTTCAGATGCGAGTTTCTATTGAATTTGAGAGTTTTGCAAGTGTGGGAGTGTGTTTCTTTCAAACTGAGTATCTTTACATCGTTTGCGTATCTTTACTATTCCAATTGTGTATCTTTACATCGTTTGCGTATCTTTACTATTCCAATTGTGTATCTTTACATCGTTTGCGTATCTTTACTATTCCAATTGTGTATCTTTTCATTTCTCGTTTGAGTATCTTTCTGTAAGGCTTCTGATGCGAGTTTCTATTGTATTTGAGAGTTTTGCAAGTGTGGGAGTGTGTTTCTTTCAAACTGAGTATCTTTACATCGTTTGCGTATCTTTACTATTCCAATTGTGTATCTTTACATCGTTTGCGTATCTTTACTATTCCAATTGTGTATCTTTACATCGTTTGCGTATCTTTACTATTCCAATTGTGTATCTTTTCATTTCTCGTTTGAGTATCTTTCTCTAAGGCTTCTGATGCGAGTTTCTATTGTATTTGAGAGTTTTGCAAGTGTGGGAGTGTGTTTCTTTCAAACTGAGTATCTTTACATCGTTTGCGTATCTTTACTATTCCAATTGTGTATCTTTACATCGTTTGCGTATCTTTACTATTCCAATTGTGTATCTTTTCATTTCTCGTTTGAGTATCTTTCTGTAAGGCTTCTGATGCGAGTTTCTATTGTATATGAGAGTTTTGCAAGTGTCGGAGTGTGTTTCTTTCAAACTGAGTATCTTTACATCGTTTGCGTATCTTTACTATTCCAATTCTGTATCTTTACATCGTTTGCGTATCTTTCCTATTCCAATTGTGTATCTTTTCATTTCTCGTTTGAGTATCTTTCTGTAAGGCTTCTGATGCGAGTTTCTATTGTATTTGAGAGTTTTGCAAGTGTGGGAGTGTGTTTCTTTCAAACTGAGTATCTTTACATCGTTTGCGTATCTTTACTATTCCAATTGTGTATCTTTTCATTTCTCGTTTGAGTATCTTTCTGTAAGGCTTCTGATGCGAGTTTCTATTGTATTTGAGAGTTTTGCAAGTGTGGGAGTGTGTTTCTTTCAAACTGAGTATCTTTACATCGTTTGCGTATCTTTACTATTCCAATTGTGTATCTTTACATCGTTTGCGTATCTTTACTATTCCAATTGTGTATCTTTTCATTTCTCGTTTGAGTATCTTTCTGTAGGGCTTCTGATGCGAGTTTCTATTGTATTTGAGAGTTTTGCAAGTGTGGGAGTGTGTTTCTTTCAAACTGAGTATCTTTACATCGTTTGCGTATCTTTACTATTCCAATTGTGTATCTTTACATCGTTTGCGTATCTTTACTATTCCAATTGTGTATCTTTTCATTTCTCGTTTGAGTATCTTTCTGTAAGGCTTTCAGATGCGAGTTTCTATTGAATTTGAGAGTTTTGCAAGTGTGGGAGTGTGTTTCTTTCAAACTGAGTATCTTTACATCGTTTGCGTATCTTTACTATTCCAATTGTGTATCTTTACATCGTTTGCGTATCTTTACTATTCCAATTGTGTATCTTTTCATTTCTCGTTTGAGTATCTTTCTGTAAGGCTTCTGATGCGAGTTTCTATTGTATTTGAGAGTTTTGCAAGTGTGGGAGTGTGTTTCTTTCAAACTGAGTATCTTTACATCGTTTGCGTATCTTTACTATTCCAATTGTGTATCTTTACATCGTTTGCGTATCTTTACTATTCCAATTGTGTATCTTTTCATTTCTCGTTTGAGTATCTTTCTGTAAGGCTTTCTGATGCGAGTTTCTATTGAATTTGAGAGTTTTGCAAGTGTGGGAGTGTGTTTCTTTCAAACTGAGTATCTTTACATCGTTTGCGTATCTTTACTATTCCAATTGTGTATCTTTACATCGTTTGCGTATCTTTACTATTCCAATTGTGTATCTTTTCATTTCTCGTTTGAGTATCTTTCTGTAAGGCTTCTGATGCGAGTTTCTATTGTATTTGAGAGTTTTGCAAGTGTGGGAGTGTGTTTCTTTCAAACTGAGTATCTTTACATCGTTTGCGTATCTTTACTATTCCAATTGTGTATCTTTTCATTTCTCGTTTGAGTATCTTTCTGTAAGGCTTCTGATGCGTGTTTCTATTGTATTTGAGAGTTTTGCAAGTGTGGGAGTGTGTTTCTTTCAAACTGAGTATCTTTACATCGTTTGCGTATCTTTACTATTCCAATTGTGTATCTTTACATCGTTTGCGTATCTTTACTATTCCAATTGTGTATCTTTTCATTTCTCGTTTGAGTATCTTTCTGTAAGGCTTCTGATGCGAGTTTCTATTGTATTTGAGAGTTTTGCAAGTGTGGGAGTGTGTTTCTTTCAAACTGAGTATCTTTACATCGTTTGCGTATCTTTACTATTCCAATTGTGTATCTTTTCATTTCTCGTTTGAGTATCTTTCTGTAAGGCTTCTGATGCGAGTTTCTATTGTATTTGAGAGTTTTGCAAGTGTGGGAGTGTGTTTCTTTCAAACTGAGTATCTTTACATCGTTTGCGTATCTTTACTATTCCAATTGTGTATCTTTACATCGTTTGCGTATCTTTACTATTCCAATTGTGTATCTTTACATCGTTTGCGTATCTTTACTATTCCAATTGTGTATCTTTTCATTTCTCGTTTGAGTATCTTTCTGTAAGGCTTCTGATGCGAGTTTCTATTGTATTTGAGAGTTTTGCAAGTGTGGGAGTGTGTTTCTTTCAAACTGAGTATCTTTACATCGTTTGCGTATCTTTACTATTCCAATTGTGTATCTTTACATCGTTTGCGTATCTTTACTATTCCAATTGTGTATCTTTTCATTTCTCGTTTGAGTATCTTTCTGTAAGGCTTCTGATGCGAGTTTCTATTGTATTTGAGAGTTTTGCAAGTGTGGGAGTGTGTTTCTTTCAAACTGAGTATCTTTACATCGTTTGCGTATCTTTACTATTCCAATTCTGTATCTTTACATCGTTTGCGTATCTTTACTATTCCAATTGTGTATCTTTTCATTTCTCGTTTGAGTATCTTTCTGTAAGGCTTCTGATGCGAGTTTCTATTGTATTTGAGAGTTTTGCAAGTGTGGGAGTGTGTTTCTTTCAAACTGAGTATCTTTACATCGTTTGCGTATCTTTACTATTCCAATTGTGTATCTTTTCATTTCTCGTTTGAGTATCTTTCTGTAAGGCTTTCAGATGCGAGTTTCTATTGAATTTGAGAGTTTTGCAAGTGTGGGAGTGTGTTTCTTTCAAACTGAGTATCTTTACATCGTTTGCGGATCTTTACTATTCCAATTGTGTATCTTTACATCGTTTGCGTATCTTTACTATTCCAATTGTGTATCTTTTCATTTCTCGTTTGAGTATCTTTCTGTAAGGCTTCTGATGCGAGTTTCTATTGTATTTGAGAGTTTTGCAAGTGTGGGAGTGTGTTTCTTTCAAACTGAGTATCTTTACATCGTTTGCGTATCTTTACTATTCCAATTGTGTATTTTTACATCGTTTGCGTATCTTTACTATTCCAATTGTGTATCTTTTCATTTCTCGTTTGAGTATCTTTCTGTAAGGCTTCTGATGCGAGTTTCTATTGTATTTGAGAGTTTTGCAAGTGTGGGAGTGTGTTTCTTTCAAACTTAGTATCTTTACATCGTTTGCGTATCTTTACTATTCCAATTGTGTATCTTTACATCGTTTGCGTATCTTTACTATTCCAATTGTGTATCTTTTCATTTCTCGTTTGAGTATCTTTCTGTAAGGCTTCTGATGCGAGTTTCTATTGTATTTGAGAGTTTTGCAAGTGTGGGAGTGTGTTTCTTTCAAACTGAGTATCTTTACATCGTTTGCGTATCTTTACTATTCCAATTGTGTATCTTTTCATTTCTCGTTTGAGTATCTTTCTGTAAGGCTTCTGATGCGAGTTTCTATTGTATTTGAGAGTTTTGCAAGTGTGGGAGTGTGTTTCTTTCAAACTGAGTATCTTTACATCGTTTGCGTATCTTTACTATTCCAATTGTGTATCTTTACATCGTTTGCGTATCTTTACTATTCCAATTGTGTATCTTTTCATTTCTCGTTTGAGTATCTTTCTGTAAGGCTTCTGATGCGAGTTTCTATTGTATTTGAGAGTTTTGCAAGTGTGGGAGTGTGTTTCTTTCAAACTGAGTATCTTTACATCGTTTGCGTATCTTTACTATTCCAATTGTGTATCTTTACATCGTTTGCGTATCTTTACTATTCCAATTGTGTATCTTTACATTTCTCGTTTGAGTATCTTTCTGTAACACTTCTGATGCGAGTTTCTATTGTATTGGAGAGTTTTGCAAGTGTGGGAGTGTGTTTCTTTCAAACTGAGTATCTTTACATCGTTTGCTTATCTTTACTATTGCAATTGTGTATCTTTACATCGTTTGCGTATCTTTACTATTCCAATTGTGTATCTTTTCATTTCTCGTTTGAGTATCTTTCTGTAAGGCTTCTGATGCGAGTTTCTATTGTATTTGAGAGTTTTGCAAGTGTGGGAGTGTGTTTCTTTCAAACTGAGTATCTTTACATCGTTTGTGTATCTTTACTATTCCAATTGTGTATCTTTACATCGTTTGCGTATCTTTACTATTCCAATTGTGTATCTTTTCATTTCTCGTTTGAGTATCTTTCTGTAAGGCTTCTGATGCGAGTTTCTATTGTATTTGAGAGTTTTGCAAGTGTGGGAGTGTGTTTCTTTCAAACTGAGTATCTTTACATCATTTGCGTATCTTTACTATTCCAATTGTGTATCTTTACATCGTTTGCGTATCTTTACTATTCCAATTGTGTATCTTTTCATTTCTCGTTTGAGTATCTTTCTGTAAGGCTTTTAGATGCGAGTTTCTATTGAATTTGAGAGTTTTGCAAGTGTGGGAGTGTGTTTCTTTCAAACTGAGTATCTTTACATCGTTTGCGTATCTTTACTATTCCAATTGTGTATCTTTACATCGTTTGCGTATCTTTACTATTCCAATTGTGTATCTTTTCATTTCTCGTTTGAGTATCTTTCTGTAAGGCTTCTGATGCGAGTTTCTATTGTATTTGAGAGTTTTGCAAGTGTGGGAGTGTGTTTCTTTCAAACTGAGTATCTTTACATCGTTTGCGTATCTTTACTATTCCAATTGTGTATCTTTACATCGTTTGCGTATTTTTACTATTCCAATTGTGTATCTTTACATCGTTTGCGTATCTTTACTATTCCAATTGTGTATCTTTACATCGTTTGCGTATCTTTACTATTCCAATTGTGTATCTTTTCATTTCTCGTTTGAGTATCTTTCTGTAAGGCTTCTGATGCGAGTTTCTATTGTATTTGAGAGTTTTGCAAGTGTGGGAGTGTGTTTCTTTCAAACTGAGTATCTTTACATCGTTTGCGTATCTTTACTATTCCAATTGTGTATCTTTTCATTTCTCGTTTGAGTATCTTTCTGTAAGGCTTTCAGATGCGAGTTTCTATTGAATTTGAGAGTTTTGCAAGTGTGGGAGTGTGTTTCTTTCAAACTGAGTATCTTTACATCATTTGCGTATCTTTACTATTCCAATTGTGTATCTTTACATCGTTTGCGTATCTTTACTATTCCAATTGTGTATCTTTTCATTTCTCGTTTGAGTATCTTTCTGTAAGGCTTCTGATGCGAGTTTCTATTGTATTTGAGAGTTTTGCAAGTGTGGGAGTGTGTTTCTTTCAAACTGAGTATCTTTACATCGTTTGCGTATCTTTACTATTCCAATTGTGTATCTTTTCATTTCTCGTTTGAGTATCTTTATGTAAGGCTTCTGATGCGAGTTTCTATTGTATTTGAGAGTTTTGCAAGTGTGGGAGTGTGTTTCTTTCAAACTGAGTATCTTTACATCGTTTGCGTATCTTTACTATTCCAATTGTGTATCTTTACATCGTTTGCGTATCTTTACTATTCCAATTGTGTATCTTTACATCGTTTGCGTATCTTTACTATTCCAATTGTGTATCTTTTCATTTCTCGTTTGAGTATCTTTCTGTAAGGCTTCTGATGCGAGTTTCTATTGTATTTGAGAGTTTTGCAAGTGTGGGAGTGTGTTTCTTTCAAACTGAGTATCTTTACATCGTTTGCGTATCTTTACTATTCCAATTGTGTATCTTTACATCGTTTGCGTATCTTTACTATTCCAATTGTGTATCTTTTCATTTCTCGTTTGAGTATCTTTCTGTAAGGCTTCTGATGCGAGTTTCTATTGTATTTGAGAGTTTTGCAAGTGTGGGAGTGTGTTTCTTTCAAACTGAGTATCTTTACATCGTTTGCGTATCTTTACTATTCCAATTCTGTATCTTTACATCGTTTGCGTATCTTTACTATTCCAATTGTGTATCTTTTCATTTCTCGTTTGAGTATCTTTCTGTAAGGCTTCTGATGCGAGTTTCTATTGTATTTGAGAGTTTTGCAAGTGTGGGAGTGTGTTTCTTTCAAACTGAGTATCTTTACATCGTTTGCGTATCTTTACTATTCCAATTGTGTATCTTTTCATTTCTCGTTTGAGTATCTTTCTGTAAGGCTTTCAGATGCGAGTTTCTATTGAATTTGAGAGTTTTGCAAGTGTGGGAGTGTGTTTCTTTCAAACTGAGTATCTTTACATCGTTTGCGTATCTTTACTATTCCAATTGTGTATCTTTACATCGTTTGCGTATCTTTACTATTCCAATTGTGTATCTTTTCATTTCTCGTTTGAGTATCTTTCTGTAAGGCTTCTGATGCGAGTTTCTATTGTATTTGAGAGTTTTGCAAGTGTGGGAGTGTGTTTCTTTCAAACTGAGTATCTTTACATCGTTTGCGTATCTTTACTATTCCAATTGTGTATTTTTACATCGTTTGCGTATCTTTACTATTCCAATTGTGTATCTTTTCATTTCTCGTTTGAGTATCTTTCTGTAAGGCTTCTGATGCGAGTTTCTATTGTATTTGAGAGTTTTGCAAGTGTGGGAGTGTGTTTCTTTCAAACTTAGTATCTTTACATCGTTTGCGTATCTTTACTATTCCAATTGTGTATCTTTACATCGTTTGCGTATCTTTACTATTCCAATTGTGTATCTTTTCATTTCTCGTTTGAGTATCTTTCTGTAAGGCTTCTGATGCGAGTTTCTATTGTATTTGAGAGTTTTGCAAGTGTGGGAGTGTGTTTCTTTCAAACTGAGTATCTTTACATCGTTTGCGTATCTTTACTATTCCAATTGTGTATCTTTTCATTTCTCGTTTGAGTATCTTTCTGTAAGGCTTCTGATGCGAGTTTCTATTGTATTTGAGAGTTTTGCAAGTGTGGGAGTGTGTTTCTTTCAAACTGAGTATCTTTACATCGTTTGCGTATCTTTACTATTCCAATTGTGTATCTTTACATCGTTTGCGTATCTTTACTATTCCAATTGTGTATCTTTTCATTTCTCGTTTGAGTATCTTTCTGTAAGGCTTCTGATGCGAGTTTCTATTGTATTTGAGAGTTTTGCAAGTGTGGGAGTGTGTTTCTTTCAAACTGAGTATCTTTACATCGTTTGCGTATCTTTACTATTCCAATTGTGTATCTTTACATCGTTTGCGTATCTTTACTATTCCAATTGTGTATCTTTACATTTCTCGTTTGAGTATCTTTCTGTAACACTTCTGATGCGAGTTTCTATTGTATTGGAGAGTTTTGCAAGTGTGGGAGTGTGTTTCTTTCAAACTGAGTATCTTTACATCGTTTGCTTATCTTTACTATTGCAATTGTGTATCTTTACATCGTTTGCGTATCTTTACTATTCCAATTGTGTATCTTTTCATTTCTCGTTTGAGTATCTTTCTGTAAGGCTTCTGATGCGAGTTTCTATTGTATTTGAGAGTTTTGCAAGTGTGGGAGTGTGTTTCTTTCAAACTGAGTATCTTTACATCGTTTGTGTATCTTTACTATTCCAATTGTGTATCTTTACATCGTTTGCGTATCTTTACTATTCCAATTGTGTATCTTTTCATTTCTCGTTTGCGTATCTTTCTGTAAGGCTTCTGAAGCGAGTTTCTATTGTATTTGAGAGTTTTGCAAGTGTGGGAGTGTGTTTCTTTCAAACTGAGTATCTTTACATCATTTGCGTATCTTTACTATTCCAATTGTGTATCTTTACATCGTTTGCGTATCTTTACTATTCCAATTGTGTATCTTTTCATTTCTCGTTTGAGTATCTTTCTGTAAGGCTTTTAGATGCGAGTTTCTATTGAATTTGAGAGTTTTGCAAGTGTGGGAGTGTGTTTCTTTCAAACTGAGTATCTTTACATCGTTTGCGTATCTTTACTATTCCAATTGTGTATCTTTACATCGTTTGCGTATCTTTACTATTCCAATTGTGTATCTTTTCATTTCTCGTTTGAGTATCTTTCTGTAAGGCTTCTGATGCGAGTTTCTATTGTATTTGAGAGTTTTGCAAGTGTGGGAGTGTGTTTCTTTCAAACTGAGTATCTTTACATCGTTTGCGTATCTTTACTATTCCAATTGTGTATCTTTACATCGTTTGCGTATTTTTACTATTCCAATTGTGTATCTTTACATCGTTTGCGTATCTTTACTATTCCAATTGTGTATCTTTACATCGTTTGCGTATCTTTACTATTCCAATTGTGTATCTTTTCATTTCTCGTTTGAGTATCTTTCTGTAAGGCTTCTGATGCGAGTTTCTATTGTATTTGAGAGTTTTGCAAGTGTGGGAGTGTGTTTCTTTCAAACTGAGTATCTTTACATCGTTTGCGTATCTTTACTATTCCAATTGTGTATCTTTTCATTTCTCGTTTGAGTATCTTTCTGTAAGGCTTTCAGATGCGAGTTTCTATTGAATTTGAGAGTTTTGCAAGTGTGGGAGTGTGTTTCTTTCAAACTGAGTATCTTTACATCATTTGCGTATCTTTACTATTCCAATTGTGTATCTTTACATCGTTTGCGTATCTTTACTATTCCAATTGTGTATCTTTTCATTTCTCGTTTGAGTATCTTTCTGTAAGGCTTCTGATGCGAGTTTCTATTGTATTTGAGAGTTTTGCAAGTGTGGGAGTGTGTTTCTTTCAAACTGAGTATCTTTACATCGTTTGCGTATCTTTACTATTCCAATTGTGTATCTTTTCATTTCTCGTTTGAGTATCTTTATGTAAGGCTTCAGATGCGAGTTTCTATTGTATTTGAGAGTTTTGCAAGTGTGGGAGTGTGTTTCTTTCAAACTGAGTATCTTTACATCGTTTGCGTATCTTTACTATTCCAATTGTGTATCTTTACATCGTTTGCGTATTTTTACTATTCCAATTGTGTATCTTTTCATTTCTCGTTTGAGAGTTTTGCAAGTGTGGGAGTGTGTTTCTTTCAAACTGAGTATCTTTACATCGTTTGCGTATCTTTACTATTCCAATTGTGTATCTTTACATCGTTTGCGTATTTTTACTATTCTAATTGTGTATCTTTTCATTTCTCGTTTGAGTATCTTTCTGTAACACTTCTGATGCGAGTTTCTATTGTATTGGAGAGTTTTGCAAGTGTGGGAGTGTGTTTCTTTCAAACTGAGTATCTTTACATCGTTTGCTTATCTTTACTATTCCAATTGTGTATCTTTACATCGTTTGCGTATCTTTACTATTCCAATTGTGTATCTTTTCATTTCTCGTTTGAGTATCTTTCTGTAAGGCTTCTGATGCGAGTTTCTATTGTATTTGAGAGTTTTGCAAGTGTGGGAGTGTGTTTCTTTCAAACTGAGTATCTTTACATCGTTTGCGTATCTTTACTATTCCAATTGTGTATCTTTACATCGTTTGCGTATCTTTACTATTCCAATTGTGTATCTTTTCATTTCTCGTTTGAGTATCTTTCTGTAAGGCTTCTGATGCGAGTTTCTATTGTATTTGAGAGTTTTGCAAGTGTGGGAGTGTGTTTCTTTCAAACTGAGTATCTTTACATCGTTTGCGTATCTTTACTATTCCAATTGTGTATCTTTACATCGTTTGCGTATCTTTACTATTCCAATTGTGTATCTTTTCATTTCTCGTTTGAGTATCTTTCTGTAAGGCTTTTAGATGCGAGTTTCTATTGAATTTGAGAGTTTTGCAAGTGTGGGAGTGTGTTTCTTTCAAACTGAGTATCTTTACATCGTTTGCGTATCTTTACTATTCCAATTGTGTATCTTTACATCGTTTGCGTATCTTTACTATTCCAATTGTGTATCTTTTCATTTCTCGTTTGAGTATCTTTCTGTAAGGCTTCTGATCTGAGTTTCTATTGTATTTGAGAGTTTTGCAAGTGTGGGAGTGTGTTTCTTTCAAACTGAGTATCTTTACATCGTTTGCTTATCTTTACTATTCCAATTGTGTATCTTTACATCGTTTGCGTGTCTTTACTATTCCAATTGTGTATCTTTTCATTTCTAGTTTGAGTATCTTTCTGTAAGGCTTCTGATGCGAGTTTCTATTGTATTTGAGAGTTTTGCAAGTGTGGGAGTGTGTTTCTTTCAAACTGAGTATCTTTACATCGTTTGCGTATCTTTACTATTCCAATTGTGTATCTTTACATCGTTTGCGTATCTTTACTATTCCAATTGTGTATCTTTTCATTTCTCGTTTGAGTATCTTTCTGTAAGGCTTCTGATGCGAGTTTCTATTGTATTTGAGAGTTTTGCAAGTGTGGGAGTGTGTTTCTTTCAAACTGAGTATCTTTACATCGTTTGCGTATCTTTACTATTCCAATTGTGTATCTTTACATCGTTTGCGTATTTTTACTATTCCAATTGTGTATCTTTTCATTTCTCGTTTGAGTATCTTTCTGTAAGGCTTCTGATGCGAGTTTCTATTTTATTGGAGAGTTTTGCAAGTGTGGGAGTGTGTTTCTTTCAAACTGAGTATCTTTACATCGTTTGCTTATCTTTACTATTCCAATTGTGTATCTTTACATCGTTTGCGTATCTTTACTATTCCAATTGTGTATCTTTTCATTTCTAGTTTGAGTATCTTTCTGTAAGGCTTCTGATGCGAGTTTCTATTGTATTTGAGAGTTTTGCAAGTGTGGGAGTGTGTTTCTTTCAAACTGAGTATCTTTACATCGTTTACGTATCTTTACTATTCCAATTGTGTATCTTTACATCGTTTGCGTATCTTTACTATTCCAATTGTGTATCTTTTCATTTCTCGTTTGAGTATCTTTCTGTAAGGCTTCTGATGCGAGTTTCTATTGTATTTGAGAGTTTTGCAAGTGTGGGAGTGTGTTTCTTTCAAACTGAGTATCTTTACATCGTTTGCGTATCTTTACTATTCCAATTGTGTATCTTTACATCGTTTGCGTATCTTTACTATTCCAATTGTGTATCTTTTCATTTCTCGTTTGAGTATCTTTCTGTAAGGCTTTTAGATGCGAGTTTCTATTGAATTTGAGAGTTTTGCAAGTGTGGGAGTGTGTTTCTTTCAAACTGAGTATCTTTACATCGTTTGCGTATCTTTACTATTCCAATTGTGTATCTTTACATCGTTTGCGTATCTTTACTATTCCAATTGTGTATCTTTTCATTTCTCGTTTGAGTATCTTTCTGTAAGGTTTCTGATGCGAGTTTCTATTGTATTTGAGAGTTTTGCAAGTGTGGGAGTGTGTTTCTTTCAAACTGAGTATCTTTACATCGTTTGCGTATCTTTACTATTCCAATTGTGTATCTTTTCATTTCTCGTTTGAGTATCTTTCTGTAAGGCTTCTGATGCGAGTTTCTATTGTATTTGAGAGTTTTGCAAGTGTGGGAGTGTGTTTCTTTCAAACTGAGTATCTTTACATCGTTTGCGTATCTTTACTATTCCAATTGTGTATCTTTTCATTTCTCGTTTGAGTATCTTTATGTAAGGCTTCTGATGCGAGTTTCTATTGTATTTGAGAGTTTTGCAAGTGTGGGAGTGTGTTTCTTTCAAACTGAGTATCTTTACATCGTTTGCGTATCTTTACTATTCCAATTGTGTATCTTTACATCGTTTGCGTATCTTTACTATTCCAATTGTGTATCTTTTCATTTCTCGTTTGAGTATCTTTCTGTAAGGCTTCTGATGCGAGTTTCTATTGTATTTGAGAGTTTTGCAAGTGTGGGAGTGTGTTTCTTTCAAACTGAGTATCTTTACATCGTTTGCGTATCTTTACTATTCCAATTGTGTATCTTTACATCGTTTGCGTATTTTTACTATTCCAATTGTGTATCTTTTCATTTCTCGTTTGAGTATCTTTCTCTAAGGCTTCTGATGCGAGTTTCTATTTTATTGGAGAGTTTTGCAAGTGTGGGAGTGTGTTTCTTTCAAACTGAGTATCTTTACATCGTTTGCTTATCTTTACTATTCCAATTGTGTATCTTTACATCGTTTGCGTATCTTTACTATTCCAATTGTGTATCTTTTCATTTCTAGTTTGAGTATCTTTCTGTAAGGCTTCTGATGCGAGTTTCTATTGTATTTGAGAGTTTTGCAAGTGTGGGAGTGTGTTTCTTTCAAACTGAGTATCTTTACATCGTTTGCGTATCTTTACTATTCCAATTGTGTATCTTTACATCATTTGCGTATCTTTACTATTCCAATTGTGTATCTTTTCATTTCTCGTTTGAGTATCTTTCTGTAAGGCTTCTGATGCGAGTTTCTATTGTATTTGAGAGTTTTGCAAGTGTGGGAGTGTGTTTCTTTCAAACTGAGTATCTTTACATCGTTTGCGTATCTTTACTATTCCAATTGTGTATCTTTACATCGTTTGCGTATCTTTACTATTCCAATTGTGTATCTTTTCATTTCTCGTTTGAGTATCTTTCTGTAACGCTTTTAGATGCGAGTTTCTATTGAATTTGAGAGTTTTGCAAGTGTGGGAGTGTGTTTCTTTCAAACTGAGTATCTTTACATCGTTTGCGTATCTTTACTATTCCAATTGTGTATCTTTACATCGTTTGCGTATCTTTACTATTCCAATTGTGTATCTTTTCATTTCTCGTTTGAGTATCTTTCTGTAAGGCTTCTGATGCGAGTTTCTATTGTATTTGAGAGTTTTGCAAGTGTGGGAGTGTGTTTCTTTCAAACTGAGTATCTTTACATCGTTTGCGTATCTTTACTATTCCAATTGTGTATCTTTTCATTTCTCGTTTGAGTATCTTTCTGTAAGGCTTCTGATGCGAGTTTCTATTGTATTTGAGAGTTCTGCAAGTGTGGGAGTGTGTTTCTTTCAAACTGAGTATCTTTACATCGTTTGCGTATCTTTACTATTCCAATTGTGTATCTTTTCATTTCTCGTTTGAGTATCTTTATGTAAGGCTTCTGATGCGAGTTTCTATTGTATTTTAGAGTTTTGCAAGTGTGGGAGTGTGTTTCTTTCAAACTGAGTATCTTTACATCGTTTGCGTATCTTTACTATTCCAATTGTGTATTTTTACATCGTTTGCGTATCTTTACTATTCCAATTGTGTATCTTTTCATTTCTCGTTTGAGTATCTTTCTGTAAGGCTTCTGATACGAGTTTCTATTGTATTTGAGAGTTTTGCAAGTGTGGGAGTGTGTTTCTTTCAAACTTAGTATCTTTACATCGTTTGCGTATCTTTACTATTCCAATTGTGTATCTTTACATCGTTTGCGTATCTTTACTATTCCAATTGTGTATCTTTTCATTTCTCGTTTGAGTATCTTTCTGTAAGGCTTCTGATGCGAGTTTCTATTGTATTTGAGAGTTTTGCAAGTGTGGGAGTGTGTTTCTTTCAAACTGAGTATCTTTACATCGTTTGCGTATCTTTACTATTCCAATTGTGTATCTTTACATCGTTTGCGTATTTTTACTATTCCAATTGTGTATCTTTTCATTTCTCGTTTGAGAGTTTTGCAAGTGTGGGAGTGTGTTTCTTTCAAACTGAGTATCTTTACATCGTTTGCGTATCTTTACTATTCCAATTGTGTATCTTTACATCGTTTGCGTATTTTTACTATTCCAATTGTGTATCTTTTCATTTCTCGTTTGAGTATCTTTCTGTAACACTTCTGATGCGAGTTTCTATTGTATTGGAGAGTTTTGCAAGTGTGGGAGTGTGTTTCTTTCAAACTGAGTATCTTTACATCGTTTGCTTATCTTTACTATTCCAATTGTGTATCTTTACATCGTTTGCGTATCTTTACTATTCCAATTGTGTATCTTTTCATTTCTCGTTTGAGTATCTTTCTGTAAGGCTTCTGATGCGAGTTTCTATTGTATTTGAGAGTTTTGCAAGTGTGGGAGTGTGTTTCTTTCAAACTGAGTATCTTTACATCGTTTGCGTATCTTTACTATTCCAATTGTGTATCTTTACATCGTTTGCGTATCTTTACTATTCCAATTGTGTATCTTTTCATTTCTCGTTTGAGTATCTTTCTGTAAGGCTTCTGATGCGAGTTTCTATTGTATTTGAGAGTTTTGCAAGTGTGGGAGTGTGTTTCTTTCAAACTGAGTATCTTTACATCGTTTGCGTATCTTTACTATTCCAATTGTGTATCTTTACATCGTTTGCGTATCTTTGCTATTCCAATTGTGTATCTTTTCATTTCTCGTTTGAGTATCTTTCTGTAAGGCTTTTAGATGCGAGTTTCTATTGAATTTGAGAGTTTTGCAAGTGTGGGAGTGTGTTTCTTTCAAACTGAGTATCTTTACATCGTTTGCGTATCTTTACTATTCCAATTGTGTATCTTTACATCGTTTGCGTATCTTTACTATTCCAATTGTGTATCTTTTCATTTCTCGTTTGAGTATCTTTCTGTAAGGCTTCTGATGCGAGTTTCTATTGTATTTGAGAGTTTTGCAAGTGTGGGAGTGTGTTTCTTTCAAACTGAGTATCTTTACATCGTTTGCGTATCTTTACTATTCCAATTGTGTATCTTTTCATTTCTCGTTTGAGTATCTTTCTGTAAGGCTTCTGATGCGAGTTTCTATTGTATTTGAGAGTTCTGCAAGTGTGGGAGTGTGTTTCTTTCAAACTGAGTATCTTTACATCGTTTGCGTATCTTTACTATTCCAATTGTGTATCTTTTCATTTCTCGTTTGAGTATCTTTATGTAAGGCTTCTGATGCGAGTTTCTATTGTATTTTAGAGTTTTGCAAGTGTGGGAGTGTGTTTCTTTCAAACTGAGTATCTTTACATCGTTTGCGTATCTTTACTATTCCAATTGTGTATTTTTACATCGTTTGCGTATCTTTACTATTCCAATTGTGTATCTTTTCATTTCTCGTTTGAGTATCTTTCTGTAAGGCTTCTGATACGAGTTTCTATTGTATTTGAGAGTTTTGCAAGTGTGGGAGTGTGTTTCTTTCAAACTTAGTATCTTTACATCGTTTGCGTATCTTTACTATTCCAATTGTGTATCTTTACATCGTTTGCGTATCTTTACTATTCCAATTGTGTATCTTTTCATTTCTCGTTTGAGTATCTTTCTGTAAGGCTTCTGATGCGAGTTTCTATTGTATTTGAGAGTTTTGCAAGTGTGGGAGTGTGTTTCTTTCAAACTGAGTATCTTTACATCGTTTGCGTATCTTTACTATTCCAATTGTGTATCTTTACATCGTTTGCGTATCTTTACTATTCCAATTGTGTATCTTTTCATTTCTCGTTTGAGAGTTTTGCAAGTGTGGGAGTGTGTTTCTTTCAAACTGAGTATCTTTACATCGTTTGCGTATCTTTACTATTCCAATTGTGTATCTTTACATCGTTTGCGTATTTTTACTATTCCAATTGTGTATCTTTTCATTTCTCGTTTGAGTATCTTTCTGTAACACTTCTGATGCGAGTTTCTATTGTATTGGAGAGTTTTGCAAGTGTGGGAGTGTGTTTCTTTCAAACTGAGTATCTTTACATCGTTTGCTTATCTTTACTATTCCAATTGTGTATCTTTACATCGTTTGCGTATCTTTACTATTCCAATTGTGTATCTTTTCATTTCTCGTTTGAGTATCTTTCTGTAAGGCTTCTGATGCGAGTTTCTATTGTATTTGAGAGTTTTGCAAGTGTGGGAGTGTGTTTCTTTCAAACTGAGTATCTTTACATCGTTTGCGTATCTTTACTATTCCAATTGTGTATCTTTACATCGTTTGCGTATCTTTACTATTCCAATTGTGTATCTTTTCATTTCTCGTTTGAGTATCTTTCTGTAAGGCTTCTGATGCGAGTTTCTATTGTATTTGAGAGTTTTGCAAGTGTGGGAGTGTGTTTCTTTCAAACTGAGTATCTTTACATCGTTTGCGTATCTTTACTATTCCAATTGTGTATCTTTACATCGTTTGCGTATCTTTGCTATTCCAATTGTGTATCTTTTCATTTCTCGTTTGAGTATCTTTCTGTAAGGCTTTTAGATGCGAGTTTCTATTGAATTTGAGAGTTTTGCAAGTGTGGGAGTGTGTTTCTTTCAAACTGAGTATCTTTACATCGTTTGCGTATCTTTACTATTCCAATTGTGTATTTTTACATCGTTTGCGTATCTTTACTATTCCAATTGTGTATCTTTTCATTTCTCGTTTGAGAGTTTTGCAAGTGTGGGAGTGTGTTTCTTTCAAACTGAGTATCTTTAAATCGTTTGCGTATCTTTACTATTCCAATTGTGTATCTTTACATCGTTTGCGTATCTTTACTATTCCAATTGTGTATCTTTTCATTTCTCGTTTGAGTATCTTTCTGTAAGGCTTCTGATGCGAGTTTCTATTGTATTTGAGAGTTTTGCAAGTGTGGGAGTGTGTTTCTTTCAAACTGAGTATCTTTACATCGTTTGCGTATCTTTACTATTCGAATTGTGTATCTTTACATCGTTTGCGTATTTTTACTATTCCAATTGTGTATCTTTTCATTTCTCGTTTGAGAGTTTTGCAAGTGTGGGAGTGTGTTTCTTTCAAACTGAGTATCTTTACATCGTTTGCGTATCTTTACTATTCCAATTGTGTATCTTTACATCGTTTGCGTATCTTTACTATTCCATTTGTGTATCTTTTCATTTCTCGTTTGAGTATCTTTCTGTAAGGCTTCTGATGCGAGTTTCTATTGTATTTGAGAGTTTTGCAAGTGTGGGAGTGTGTTTCTTTCAAACTGAGTATCTTTACATCGTTTGCGTATCTTTACTATTCCAATTGTGTATCTTTACATCGTTTGCGTATCTTTACTATTCCAATTGTGTATCTTTACATCGTTTGCGTATCTTTACTATTCCAATTGTGTATCTTTTCATTTCTCGTTTGAGTATCTTTCTGTAAGGCTTTTAGATGCGAGTTTCTATTGAATTTGAGAGTTTTGCAAGTGTGGGAGTGTGTTTCTTTCAAACTGAGTATCTTTACATCGTTTGCGTATCTTTACTATTCCAATTGTGTATCTTTACATCGTTTGCGTATCTTTACTATTCCAATTGTGTATCTTTTCATTTCTCGTTTGAGTATCTTTCTGTAAGGCTTCTAATGCGAGTTTCTATTGTATTTGAGAGTTTTGCAAGTGTGGGAGTGTGTTTCTTTCAAACTGAGTATCTTTACATCGTTTGCGTATCTTTACTATTCCAATTGTGTATCTTTTCATTTCTCGTTTGAGTATCTTTCTGTAAGGCTTCTGATGCGAGTTTCTATTGTATTTGAGAGTTTTGCAAGTGTGGGAGTGTGTTTCTTTCAAACTGAGTATCTTTACATCGTTTGCGTATCTTTACTATTCCAATTGTGTATCTTTTCATTTCTCGTTTGAGTATCTTTATGTAAGGCTTCTGATGCGAGTTTCTATTGTATTTGAGAGTTTTGCAAGTGTGGGAGTGTGTTTCTTTCAAACTGAGTATCTTTACATCGTTTGCGTATCTTTACTATTCCAATTGTGTATCTTTACATCGTTTGCGTATCTTTACTATTCCAATTGTGTATCTTTTCATTTCTCGTTTGAGTATCTTTCTGTAAGGCTTCTGATGCGAGTTTCTATTGTATTTGAGAGTTTTGCAAGTGTGGGAGTGTGTTTCTTTCAAACTGAGTATCTTTACATCGTTTGCGTATCTTTACTATTCCAATTGTGTATCTTTACATCGTTTGCGTATTTTTACTATTCCAATTGTGTATCTTTTCATTTCTCGTTTGAGTATCTTTCTCTAAGGCTTCTGATGCGAGTTTCTATTTTATTGGAGAGTTTTGCAAGTGTGGGAGTGTGTTTCTTTCAAACTGAGTATCTTTACATCGTTTGCTTATCTTTACTATTCCAATTGTGTATCTTTACATCGTTTGCGTATCTTTACTATTCCAATTGTGTATCTTTTCATTTCTAGTTTGAGTATCTTTCTGTAAGGCTTCTGATGCGAGTTTCTATTGTATTTGAGAGTTTTGCAAGTGTGGGAGTGTGTTTCTTTCAAACTGAGTATCTTTACATCGTTTGCGTATCTTTACTATTCCAATTGTGTATCTTTACATCATTTGCGTATCTTTACTATTCCAATTGTGTATCTTTTCATTTCTCGTTTGAGTATCTTTCTGTAAGGCTTCTGATGCGAGTTTCTATTGTATTTGAGAGTTTTGCAAGTGTGGGAGTGTGTTTCTTTCAAACTGAGTATCTTTACATCGTTTGCGTATCTTTACTATTCCAATTGTGTATCTTTACATCGTTTGCGTATCTTTACTATTCCAATTGTGTATCTTTTCATTTCTCGTTTGAGTATCTTTCTGTAACGCTTTTTGATGCGAGTTTCTATTGAATTTGAGAGTTTTGCAAGTGTGGGAGTGTGTTTCTTTCAAACTGAGTATCTTTACATCGTTTGCGTATCTTTACTATTCCAATTGTGTATCTTTACATCGTTTGCGTATCTTTACTATTCCAATTGTGTATCTTTTCATTTCTCGTTTGAGTATCTTTCTGTAAGGCTTCTGATGCGAGTTTCTATTGTATTTGAGAGTTTTGCAAGTGTGGGAGTGTGTTTCTTTCAAACTGAGTATCTTTACATCGTTTGCGTATCTTTACTATTCCAATTGTGTATCTTTTCATTTCTCGTTTGAGTATCTTTCTGTAAGGCTTCTGATGCGAGTTTCTATTGTATTTGAGAGTTTTGCAAGTGTGGGAGTGTGTTTCTTTCAAACTGAGTATCTTTACATCGTTTGCGTATCTTTACTATTCCAATTGTGTATCTTTTCATTTCTCGTTTGAGTATCTTTATGTAAGGCTTCTGATGCGAGTTTCTATTGTATTTGAGAGTTTTGCAAGTGTGGGAGTGTGTTTCTTTCAATCTGAGTATCTTTACATCGTTTGCGTATCTTTACTATTCCAATTGTGTATTTTTACATCGTTTGCGTATCTTTACTATTCCAATTGTGTATCTTTTCATTTCTCGTTTGAGTATCTTTCTGTAAGGCTTCTGATGCGAGTTTCTATTGTATTTGAGAGTTTTGCAAGTGTGGGAGTGTGTTTCTTTCAAACTTAGTATCTTTACATCGTTTGCGTATCTTTACTATTCCAATTGTGTATCTTTACATCGTTTGCGTATCTTTACTATTCCAATTGTGTATCTTTTCATTTCTCGTTTGAGTATCTTTCTGTAAGGCTTCTGATGCGAGTTTCTATTGTATTTGAGAGTTTTGCAAGTGTGGGAGTGTGTTTCTTTCAAACTGAGTATCTTTACATCGTTTGCGTATCTTTACTATTCCAATTGTGTATCTTTACATCGTTTGCGTATTTTTACTATTCCAATTGTGTATCTTTTCATTTCTCGTTTGAGAGTTTTGCAAGTGTGGGAGTGTGTTTCTTTCAAACTGAGTATCTTTACATCGTTTGCGTATCTTTACTATTCCAATTGTGTATCTTTACATCGTTTGCGTATTTTTACTATTCCAATTGTGTATCTTTTCATTTCTCGTTTGAGTATCTTTCTGTAACACTTCTGATGCGAGTTTCTATTGTATTGGAGAGTTTTGCAAGTGTGGGAGTGTGTTTCTTTCAAACTGAGTATCTTTACATCGTTTGCTTATCTTTACTATTCCAATTGTGTATCTTTACATCGTTTGCGTATCTTTACTATTCCAATTGTGTATCTTTTCATTTCTCGTTTGAGTATCTTTCTGTAAGGCTTCTGATGCGAGTTTCTATTGTATTTGAGAGTTTTGCAAGTGTGGGAGTGTGTTTCTTTCAAACTGAGTATCTTTACATCGTTTGCGTATCTTTACTATTCCAATTGTGTATCTTTACATCGTTTGCGTATCTTTACTATTCCAATTGTGTATCTTTTCATTTCTCGTTTGAGTATCTTTCTGTAAGGCTTCTGATGCGAGTTTCTATTGTATTTGAGAGTTTTGCAAGTGTGGGAGTGTGTTTCTTTCAAACTGAGTATCTTTACATCGTTTGCGTATCTTTACTATTCCAATTGTGTATCTTTACATCGTTTGCGTATCTTTGCTATTCCAATTGTGTATCTTTTCATTTCTCGTTTGAGTATCTTTCTGTAAGGCTTTTAGATGCGAGTTTCTATTGAATTTGAGAGTTTTGCAAGTGTGGGAGTGTGTTTCTTTCAAACTGAGTATCTTTACATCGTTTGCGTATCTTTACTATTCCAATTGTGTATTTTTACATCGTTTGCGTATTTTTACTATTCCAATTGTGTATCTTTTCATTTCTCGTTTGAGAGTTTTGCAAGTGTGGGAGTGTGTTTCTTTCAAACTGAGTATCTTTAAATCGTTTGCGTATCTTTACTATTCCAATTGTGTATCTTTACATCGTTTGCGTATCTTTACTATTCCAATTGTGTATCTTTTCATTTCTCGTTTGAGTATCTTTCTGTAAGGCTTCTGATGCGAGTTTCTATTGTATTTGAGAGTTTTGCAAGTGTGGGAGTGTGTTTCTTTCAAACTGAGTATCTTTACATCGTTTGCGTATCTTTACTATTCGAATTGTGTATCTTTACATCGTTTGCGTATTTTTACTATTCCAATTGTGTATCTTTTCATTTCTCGTTTGAGAGTTTTGCAAGTGTGGGAGTGTGTTTCTTTCAAACTGAGTATCTTTACATCGTTTGCGTATCTTTACTATTCCAATTGTGTATCTTTACATCGTTTGCGTATCTTTACTATTCCATTTGTGTATCTTTTCATTTCTCGTTTGAGTATCTTTCTGTAAGGCTTCTGATGCGAGTTTCTATTGTATTTGAGAGTTTTGCAAGTGTGGGAGTGTGTTTCTTTCAAACTGAGTATCTTTACATCGTTTGCGTATCTTTACTATTCCAATTGTGTATCTTTACATCGTTTGCGTATCTTTACTATTCCAATTGTGTATCTTTACATCGTTTGCGTATCTTTACTATTCCAATTGTGTATCTTTTCATTTCTCGTTTGAGTATCTTTCTGTAAGGCTTTTAGATGCGAGTTTCTATTGAATTTGAGAGTTTTGCAAGTGTGGGAGTGTGTTTCTTTCAAACTGAGTATCTTTACATCGTTTGCGTATCTTTACTATTCCAATTGTGTATCTTTACATCGTTTGCGTATTTTTACTATTCCAATTGTGTATCTTTTCATTTCTCGTTTGAGTATCTTTCTGTAAGGCTTCTGATGCGAGTTTCTATTGTATTTGAGAGTTTTGCAAGTGTGGGAGTGTGTTTCTTTCAAACTGAGTATCTTTACATCGTTTGCTTATCTTTACTATTCCAATTGTGTATCTTTACATCGTTTGCGTATCTTTACTATTCCAATTGTGTATCTTTTCATTTCTCGTTTGAGTATCTTTCTGTAAGGCTTCTGATGCGAGTTTCTATTGTATTTGAGAGTTTTGCAAGTGTGGGAGTGTGTTTCTTTCAAACTGAGTATCTTTACATCGTTTGCGTATCTTTACTATTCCAATTGTGTATCTTTACATCGTTTGCGTATCTTTACTATTCCAATTGTGTATCTTTACATCGTTTGCGTATCTTTACTATTCCAATTGTGTATCTTTTCATTTCTCGTTTGAGTATCTTTCTGTAAGGCTTCTGATGCGAGTTTCTATTTTATTGGAGAGTTTTGCAAGTGTGGGAGTGTGTTTCTTTCAAACTGAGTATCTTTACATCGTTTGCTTATCTTTACTATTCCAATTGTGTATCTTTACATCGTTTGCGTATCTTTACTATTCCAATTGTGTATCTTTTCATTTCTCGTTTGAGTATCTTTCTGTAAGGCTTCTGATGCGAGTTTCTATTGTATTTGAGAGTTTTGCAAGTGTGGGAGTGTGTTTCTTTCAAACTGAGTATCTTTACATCGTTTGCGTATCTTTACTATTCCAATTGTGTATCTTTACATCGTTTGCGTATCTTTACTATTCCAATTGTGTATCTTTACATCGTTTGCGTATCTTTACTATTCCAATTGTGTATCTTTTCATTTCTCGTTTGAGTATCTTTCTGTAAGGCTTCTGATGCGAGTTTCTATTGTATTTGAGAGTTTTGCAAGTGTGGGAGTGTGTTTCTTTCAAACTGAGTATCTTTACATCGTTTGCGTATCTTTACTATTCCAATTGTGTATCTTTTCATTTCTCGTTTGAGTATCTTTCTGTAAGGCTTCTGATGCGAGTTTCTATTGTATTTGAGAGTTTTGCAAGTGTGGGAGTGTGTTTCTTTCAAACTGAGTATCTTTACATCGTTTGCGTATCTTTACTATTCCAATTGTGTATCTTTTCATTTCTCGTTTGAGTATCTTTATGTAAGGCTTCTGATGCGAGTTTCTATTGTATTTGAGAGTTTTGCAAGTGTGGGAGTGTGTTTCTTTCAAACTGAGTATCTTTAAATCGTTTGCGTATCTTTACTATTCCAATTGTGTATCTTTACATCGTTTGCGTATCTTTACTATTCCAATTGTGTATCTTTTCATTTCTCGTTTGAGTATCTTTCTGTAAGGCTTCTGATGCGAGTTTCTATTGTATTTGAGAGTTTTGCAAGTGTGGGAGTGTGTTTCTTTCAAACTGAGTATCTTTACATCGTTTGCGTATCTTTACTATTCGAATTGTGTATCTTTACATCGTTTGCGTATTTTTACTATTCCAAT